>NC_090935.1:337070951-337373982 GCF_040938575.1 Ambystoma mexicanum
CATGAAGGTGGCCAACCATGGAGACAGGGGCAACAAGGACAGAGATGGGTAATACATGGGAGGAGAGGGTGCATTAAGGTGGGCAACCATGGAGAGAGGGGCAACAAGGACAGAGATGGGTAACACATGGGAGGAGAGGGTGCAGGGTAGGAGAACAGTGATGGTTAACGCAAGGGAGCAGAGGGTAGAGGATGGGGCAGCAAGGACATATGGCCAACACATGGGAGGAGATGGTGCAGGGTGGGAGAACAGTGATGGTAAAACAAAAGGCAGCAGAGGGTGGGTAACACATGGGAGAAGAGGGTGCATGAAGGTGGGCAACCATGGAGAGAGGGGCAACAAGGACAGAGATGGGTAACACATGGGAGGAGAGGGTGCAGGGTGGGAGAACAGTGATGGTTAACGCAAGGGAGCAGAGGGTACAGGATGGGGTGGCAAGGACATATGACCAACACATGGGAGGAGAGGGTGCAGGGTGGGAGAACAGTGGTGGGTAACATAAGGCAGCAGAGGCTGGGTAACACTTGGGAGAAGAGGGTGCATGAAGGTGGTCAACCATGGAGACAGGGGCAACAAGGACAGAGATGGGTAACACATGGGAGGAGAGGGTGAATGAACGTGGCCAACCATGGAGACAGGGGCAACAAGGACAGAGATGGGTAACACATGGGAGGAGAGGGTGCATGAAGGTGGGCAACCATGGAGAGAGGGGCAACAAGGACAGAGATGGGTAACACATGGGAGGAGAGGGTGCAGGGTGGGAGAACAGTGGTGGGTAACATAAGGCAGCAGAGGGTGGGTAACACTTGGGAGAAGAGGGTGCATGAAGGTGGTCAACCATGGAGACAGGGGCAACAAGGACAGAGATGGGTAACACATGGGAGGAGAGGGTGCATGAAGGTGGGCAACCGTGGAGACAGGGGCAACAAGGACAGAGATGGGTAACACATGGGGGGAGAGGGTGAATGAACGTGGCCAACCATGGAGACAGGGGCAACAAGGACAGAGATGGGTAACACCTGGGAGGAGAAGGTGCATGAAGGTGGGCAACCATGGAGACAGGGGCAACAAGGACAGAGATGGATAACACATGGGAGGAGAGGGTGCATTAAGGTGGGCAACCATGGAGAGAGGGGCAACAAGGACAGAGATGGGTAACACATGGGAGGAGAGGGTGCAGGGTGGGAGAACAGTGATGATTAACGCAAGGGAGCAGAGGGTACAGGATGGGGCAGCAATGACATATGGCCAACACATGGGCGGAGAGGGTGCAGGGTGGGAGAACAGTGATGGGTAACGCAAGGCAGCAGAGGGTGGGTAACACATGAGAGGAGAGGGTGCATGAAGGTGGCCAACCATGGAGACAGGGGCAACAAGGCCAGAGATGGGTAGCACATGGGAGGAGAGGGTGCATGAAGGTGGGCAACCATGGAGACAGGGGCAACAAGGACAGAGATGGGTAACACATGGGAGGAGAGGGTGCAGGGTGGTGTGCAGCCATGAAGACAGGGGCAAGTAGGACAGAGATGGGTAACACATGGGAGGAGAGGGTGCATGAAGGTGGCCAACCATGGAGACAGGGGCAACAAGGACAGAGATGGGTAACACATGGGAGGAGAGGGTGCATGAAGGTGGGCAACCATGGAGACAGGGGCAACAAGGACAGAGATGGGTAACACATGGGAGGAGAGGGTGCATGAAGCTTGGCAACCATGGAGACAGGGGCAACAAGGACAGAGATGGGAAACACATGGGAGGAGAGGGTGCAGGGTGGGAGAACAGTGATGGTTAATGCAAGGGAGCAGAGGGTACAGGATGGGGCAGCAAGGACATATGGCCAACACATGGGAGGAGAGGGTGCAGGGTGGGAGAACACTGATGGGTAACACAAGGCAGCAGAGGGTGGGTAACACATGGGAGGAGAGGGTGCATGAAGGTGGCCAACCATGGAGACAGGGGCAACAAGGACAGAGATGGGTAATACATGGGAGGAGAGGGTGCATTAAGGTGGGCAACCATGGAGAGAGGGGCAACAAGGACAGAGATGGGTAACACATGGGAGGAGAGGGTGCAGGGTAGGAGAACAGTGATGGTTAACGCAAGGGAGCAGAGGGTAGAGGATGGGGCAGCAAGGACATATGGCCAACACATGGGAGGAGATGGTGCAGGGTGGGAGAACAGTGATGGTAAAACAAAAGGCAGCAGAGGGTGGGTAACACATGGAAGAAGAGGGTGCATGAAGGTGGGCAACCATGGAGACAGGGGCAACAAGGACAGAGATGGGTAACACATGGGAGGAGAGGGTGCATTAAGGTGGGCAACCATGGAGAGAGGGGCAACAAGGACAGAGATGGGTAACACATGGGAGGAGAGGGTGCAGGGTGGGAGAACAGTGATGGTTAACGCAAGGGAGCAGAGGGTACAGGATGGGGTGGCAAGGACATATGACCAACACATGGGAGGAGAGGGTGCAGGGTGGGAGAACAGTGGTGGGTAACATAAGGCAGCAGAGGCTGGGTAACACTTGGGAGAAGAGGGTGCATGAAGGTGGTCAACCATGGAGACAGGGGCAACAAGGACAGAGATGGGTAACACATGGGAGGAGAGGGTGAATGAACGTGGCCAACCATGGAGACAGGGGCAACAAGGACAGAGATGGGTAACACATGGGAGGAGAGGGTGCATGAAGGTGGGCAACCATGGAGATAGGGGCAACAAGGACAGAGATGGATAACACATGGTAGGAGAGGGTGCATTAAGGTGGGCAACCATGGAGAGAGGGGCAACAAGGACAGAGATGGGTAACACATGGGAGGAGAGGGTGCAGGGTGGGAGAACAGTGATGGTTAACGCAAGGGAACAGAGGGTACAGGATGGGGCAGCAATGACATATGGCCAACACATGGGCGGAGAGGGTGCAGGGTGGGAGAACAGTGATGGGTAACGCAAGGCAGCAGAGGGTGGGTAACACATGGGAGGAGAGGGTGCATGAAGGTGGCCAACCATGGAGACAGGGGCAACAAGGACAGAGATGGGTAGCACATGGGAGGAGAGGGTGCATGAAGGTGGGCAACCATGGAGACAGGGGCAACAAGGACAGAGATGGGTAACACATGGGAGGAGAGGGTGCAGGGTGGTGTGCAGCCATGAAGACAGGGGCAAGTAGGACAGAGATGGGTAACACATGGGAGGAGAGGGTGCATGAAGGTCGCCAACCATGGAGACAGGGGCAACAAGGACAGAGATGGGTAACACATGGGAGGAGAGGGTGCATGAAGGTGGGTAACCATGGAGACAGGGGCAACAAGGACAGAGATGGGTAACACATGGGAGGAGAGGGTGCATGAAGGTTGGCAACCATGGAGACTGGGGCAACAAGGACAGAGATGGGTAACACATGGGAGGAGAGGGTGAATGAACGTGGCCAACCATGGAGACAGGGGCAACAAGGAGAGCGATGGGTAACACATGGGAGGAGAGGGTGCATGAAGGTGGGCAACCATGGAGACAGGGGCAACAAGGACAGAGAGGGGTAACACATGGGAGAAGAGGGTGCATGAAGGTGGGAAACCATGGAGACAGGGGCAACAAGGACAGAGATGGGTAACACATGGGAGGGGAGGGTGCAGGGTGGTGTGCAGCCATGAAGACAGGGGCAAGTAGGACAGAGATGGGTAACACATGGGAGGAGAGGGTGCATGAAGGTGGCCAATAATGGAGACAGGGGCAGCAAGGACAGAAATGGGTAACACATGGGAGGAGAGTGTTCATGAAGGTGGGCAACCATGGAGACAGGGGCAACAAGGACAGAGATGGGTAACACATGGGAGGAGAGGGTTCATTAAGGTGGGCAACCATGGAGACAGGGGCAACAAGGACAGAGATGGGTAACACATGGGAGGAGAGTGTACAGTGTGGGGCAGCAAGGACTTATGGCCAACACATGGGAGGAGAGGGTGCAGGGTGGGAGAACAGTGATGGGTAACCCAAGGCCACAGAGGGTGGGTAACACATGGGAGGAGAGGGTGCATGAATGTGGCCAACCATGGAGACAGGGGCAACAAGGACAGAGATGGGTAACGCATGGGAGGAGAGGGTGCAGGGTGGTGTGCAACCATGAAGACAGGGGCAACTAGGGCAGATATGGGTAACATGAGAGAAGAGAGTGCAGGGTGGTGTGCAACCATGGAGAGAGGGGCAACAAGGTTGGTGTGCAACATGGGAGAAGAGGGTGCAGGATGGGGCAACAAGGACAGAGATGGGTAACACATGGGAGGAGAGGGTACAGGGTGGTGGGCAACCATGAAGACAGGGGCAACTAGGGCATATAGGGGTAACACAAGGTACCAGACGGTGCAGGATGGAAAAACAGTGATGGGTAACACATGGGAACAAAAGGGGCAGGAGAGGGAAACAAGGAGAGGTGGGCAACACATGGGCCAAGAGGGTGCACAATGGTGGCCATCTATATTTTATTTTAAAAAGAAACCGTTTCGGAATGGTTTCGTTTTAAAATAAAAGTGTAGGAAAAAGTTGAAAGCTCACTTTCAGTGCACTGCACTGAACGTTCCCTTAAGACAGTAGGTGCAAGTGTTTGGTATTGCGTATTGTGTGGGGGAGGGGACGTGATGATGATGGGCTTTGTGGGGAGTGGGTGCAGGCCAGCAGGGAACATAGTTCCACTACTTCGACCACTGGTAACACATGGGAGGATAGGGTGCAGCAGGGGGCAGGAGTGGGGCAGCATAATATTGTAATAAATGTACATAGAAAGTAATAAGGGAAGCAGAACTAGGGAATGTTAAGAGGAGCAGCAGTCATAGGCCAGAGAAAGGGTGAGAACGTAGGGAAAGGTGCATGCTCACTTACCTTCAGAGGTCACTGGAAACACACCGGTGTAAATAGATGGGACCCGACCATTCTATATGTACACTAGAGTCGGGGTGGGGCGGGGTGATGCACAGCATTTTCCAAAAATGCCCGTCAATGGTTGGGGGGGATGTGGGGGAGGGGGCAGAGGGGGCACAGCGGTGAGGCATGGCATTTTCAAAAAATGCCCTTCAGTGGTTGGTGGCGCTTAAGGGGCGGAGTGGGGTGTGGAGCGGGGTGCAGTGATGCAGTCATGGTTGCAGCGCTTGGGGGGCAGGGGCTGTGCTGTATTTATTTAAACTTACCCGTTGGGGCGGAGGGCGCGGAGAAATCATTACAACTTATGCATCGAAAAATGTTTTCCTGTCAGTCCGTTACTGCGCATGCGCAACAACACAACCCATGCGCAGTAAGCACCCTAAGAATTTTTCGACACAAAGCAGATTTTGACGTTACACCGGCAGGGTCAGACCTGTCGGACACAGTGGCCCTGGCAGGCAGACTCCTAGTTGAGTTTACTGGTCCGGAAACAAGGGTGCCGGTGAGCATACCAGCACCCTTGTTTCCGGACCAGCAAACTTGTAATGAGGCCCAATAAATAGGACTGATGCTGATATAGAAATTAAAAGGTTAAACAGCAATATAAAAACTGGATAAAGTCCTATAGATATAAGTTGGACAGTGAAGCGGCCCAAGTAATGCTAAAATATTATGTTAGCAAGTTTAATACTGTCAAATTCTGGAAGGCTATTTATCAGCTGGATGGGACAAAGGTCAGGAACAATCAAGCCCTACATAATGTAATCTAAGAGGAGGTGTGGAACGACTATTTGAAGGATACATTTTTTACATTGGGAAGTATGCTTTATAACTTTGAGAAAAATGAACTACCAAGATGGGAATTCGGTTGGGGTACTGATGATCTGGAAGTATTAATTAACAGATCTAGAGGGTCCAAAGCTGCAGGCCCGGACGGCATCCAAAACTTGGTGTTCATGATGGATAGCCAATTTTGGGGATCGGTTTTGGATCAGGCATTTACTTCAATTGCATCATCCTGTAGAATTTGTTCCACTTGGAGGAAAACCTGCGTGGTACTGCTATTAAAAAATGGTGAAGTGAGAAATCTGGGTAATTATAGATTTATAACTATTGTGGATGCCTCCTCAAAGCTATTTGCCAGTCTGCAATTAAGGGACCTCGTAGACTGTGCAGATAGCTTAGGAAAGCCCGGTAAATACCAGACAGGTGTTCGTAGAAATTGTGTCAGCACGTTACATGGCCTTTTGGTTAAGATGATCAAGTCGAAAGCATCAGAGAAGGATTCAACCCACGTATATGTCGCTAGCATTGATTTGGCTAGTGCGTTTGACACTGTAATTAGGTCAAGGCTATAGAATAAACTCCATGGGTGGCGTGTGAAGGGAGGTTTACTGAAACGACTGGTGGAATTACATACCGACAGTAACGTTCAGGTATGTCTGAATAGTTATGGCAAATTAGGTCTTCCATTTGTTAAAAATATCGGCCTCAGACAGGGATGCATTCTCACTCAATGTCTTTTTAATTTATACCTATATGACATCTTAGATATTTTTGAGGGTTGTGTAACCTATCCACCAAGACTGGATCATCTTAAAATCCCCATATTACTCTTTGCAAACAATGTCTTATTATTCAGTGGTACACCATAAGGTCTGCAGAGAACTATACATGTATTGGCGTTTTATTTGGAGGTAAACAACTTAACCATTAACACAAATAAAACAGTGATAATGATGTTTTCCAACTGAGGATTAAGAAAGATTGGTTTGTGGTTTTGTGGAAACGAAAACATTGGAGTTGTTAATTAAATGGCATTTTTGGTGGTTTTATTTGCTAATGTAGGCCCAACTCAAGCTTCAACCTAACCTCAGCCAAAAACAGTCCAATTGCTTGCCCAATGTAAGAAGATTCAGCAGAAATACTGCAAACATACCCTTATCCCGTTAATTAGTTACTATAAGGGCAAGGTTCTACCATCTCTTCTTTGTGGGCTTGAGCTTATGAACTTAGATTGGCAATTGGTGGAGTGCTTGGAAAGCACTTTCTGGAAAAAATGGATACATCTACTGATGGACGTTCCATTTGTCCTGATCAGCCACGAATCAGATTTGTTATCTTGCAGCGGGTAGAACAAATCACAAAGCTAAGCAACTATGTTAAGATCTTGCAGATCTCAAGATAATCCTGGCAGCAGGTGTCTTTGGTCCATTACAGAATTTCTGTTGAATGTGTGATATAATATTTAACTCTGGAATTAATAAGAACAGTCTTTTGGTAAATTCAGAAAAGGTCTTTAAGAAAATAAAGTTGGACCAATGGACTGGGGACCAAGATCAGTTATGTACGTGTAAATTGCATCTTGAACTGGCAAATCACTACAGGTCCTATCAGTCATTGTTAGATTATGTCAAGACATTCCCTGATTCAAAATATCTTTCAGTGTTCATGCGTTTTTCCTTTAAACTTATAGGGACACTGGATAGATGGGATAGAATTAGAGGTGTGTTGCCTGAGAAATTGTTCTGCAGATGTTGTGGTGAAAAGCCATTGAAGTCCCAAAGATATTGGGTGTTATTCTGTCCTGCAGTCTCTGGTGACAGGGATCGTTATTTCAGACCATTTGTGACTTGGCCAACTAAATTTAAATCTGATTGGTTTTGGAATGAACAGTGTTGGGGGGTAATCCTTCACTAACTGTTGCTCTCATATGTTTATTTATTGCTTTACATTATTGAATTTTGGAAAAGCACTGGAAGAATATGGATACAAATGATTGTGTGATGAAGGGTTAATTGTATTGTATTGTTGAATAATCTGTTTTTCAAATGTATTAACGTTTTACAAACTAATACCAATAAAATGAACAATGACAAATCATTCACATCAAAATACAGTATTAAAACAAGGTTTGGTAACAGTTAAAATCATGACCTCTAGTTGCAACCAAGGTAAATATGCGATCTTTCTGACTGAGGACACAATCAGGCTTTACACTCATGACATTTAAATCTGAACAGCATTTGAACAGTAATTACAAGCTGTGCGGATGTCATGCTAATATATGACAATATCCATTGTGTGTCTGCACTTCAATTGATTTTATTTGAGTTACTTAATATGTGAATGATAAAATGATTTGTTAGAAACATAAGTTATCACTGATATGATTTTAAGATGTAGAGTGTAAACTAATTTGACTATTATTTAAAGAAAAATACATTTCCTGAAACACTATTCCCATCATGTTGCCCCCTTCCTATACCATGCCTCTTGAGAGTGCCACACTTATCACACAAAACGTGCACACCGTGGCTATTTGCTGTGCATAGGTGTAGGAATTTAGCCCACATGAACCTAATGTCCTGGTAGTCGTCAACAATATTTGCATTAAACATGACCAATAATTCTATGTACCCCGTGCCGTAAATATACCATGCAATCCAGACCTGTCATTAGAATGGATTTAAAAATAAGAAGTGTTTCGAATACCACTTGTTTAACCACTACCACCATACCTGCATTGAGACTCAAAGTGTTAATGGACAATACAAGACTCTTAAAAGCATTATATCCCAGTTACCTCTGAGGATTGTTTGCTAGATTTCATGAATTTTGCTGGCTGTCATGAGTTAGGATTTGTTTTAGTGCATTGCCTTTGAGTAGCCATACGTTCTGATAGGGTTGAAGCCCTTTCCATTTAATGGGTTTATAGTGACTGAAATAACACCACGTGACTAGTGGATTGCATATACTGATAGCACTACTGTTAGTATTTCCTTAGTTTTACAATCCCATATTGCAGATGGCGATACACATTGTGATATTTTCTTGGGATTTGCTTATTGTTTGACTATACTACTCATATATTAGCTCTTAAAGTGAAAACATATGTAAATGCTGAATTAAAGTGTCAGAGGACTCTTTATGAGGTATTTTATGAGTATGAAAAAGGTATACATAGTAAGTGTAAATGGTTGTTCTTTTAGGTATATAACTATGTAGGGATGTTTGATGATATCCAATGTTGATCAGGGTAATAAGAGTTCGTTCTTAAGTGTTCTTGGTGTAGGCCCACAACATTCCTTCCTGATTAATTTTAAATGCACCAGATGGTCAAGGGTAGAGGGTTCCTTTGGCATAAAGCTTAGTGATCCAACTCTTGCTGCAGCCTTGTGTCGGGTATAGACTATGCTCTAGCCCACAACCTTTCCCAGACCCAGTAGGGTAGTCTGGCTGCCTCTGGGTTCGAGGTTAGGCTCTTGCAAGAGGGCTATAAGGAAAATAATGTCAAAAGCAGGATTCTGGATTTGGTCTTGCTGGGCAACAGTATGTTATGCGCTGCACTTTAATGCCTGTAAAAGTGGGCAATGTACATTTGAACTCAATTGTCTACGAACATACAGATTAATCGCGTGTGTAATTAATTATTTTCTTGTGAGAATGCGAAAATCAACATGACACAGAGTCATGACTAATGGTTGCCTATTTTTAATTATTATGACAACAGTTCCTAGGTCTAAGGGATCAGTCCCAAAAACACTTTGAGATGAATAGCTTAACTCCCGAAGGGGGTAAGCCTTACAGTATGCGACACGGTTTCAACTGATAAACTTGATTTGGAATTATGATTACTAATAAGATATTTTTCTTGTCTTGTGTTTTCGTTTGTTCCATTTCTCTCTTTCTCTTTGCCCCAACCCGGCTTGCATTGTATTTTATTTACCTCCATATACTTTCTCAATTATGGAAATATTTTCTGGAATTATTTGATATTTTGTTTTTTTCGCACCCCTTGTATCATTCCCATTGCCAATCCTATTTTTCGGTCTGATGCACAAACGAACCCTTGGTTTTTTATTTGATACATGAATTTGCAATACTTGCAATGTGATGTTTGATTTCATTCTCATTTGTTGATTTGTATTTGTTAAATGCTTGGCATGGTATTGGATACTTGTATGATCACAATCAACATGTTATAATATAAGTAATACACAATCTCTGTTAATCCAATAACTGTACTAGGAATGTATCAAACCCTGTTTTGAAAAAGGCCGATGTAGGGCCGAAACACGTTTTAACCAAGGGCCATTTTGTTAATAAATACGTTTTGCACCATATTGGGCGCACTGTCCTGGATCTTTTTCTCTTAACTTCTGATTGTAAAGGACGGGTTCTCCCCGGCTTCCCGTCAATCCAGTGACCTGCAACCTTCCTTTCTTTGAACGTATTATCAAGACTGAAGGGACTGGTTGTCCCTCCAACCATATCTTTATAACTAAATTGGAAAAACTTGCCCAGTCTCATTGAATTTTTGAGTCGCCAAACTGACCAGCTGTACCCACAAGCAAGGGCTATGTTCGAAGAGTCACTGATTTAGTCTGTTCTTAAATGCCTCAACTCAGTCTTTCATCCTTCTGAGGTCGATAAATGAGTACCAACACAGGTTGGGTGATATTGGGTGTACATTTTTTCTATATAAAGTGCTTAAGCGCAAGTGCTATATAATAACACATCATTGTCATTTGGGCATGGACGTCTGCTTGCATTCACAGTAATTTAGTAATATGGGCCTACATACACTGATCTTAACGATACATATGGCGATCCATTCTTGTATGAAATGTACATCACATTATAGTGATATCGTAACCATATTTTTCGTAGTGTACAATGCTATATGAGGCCACTTCCTGTTTTGTCAACGGGTGAAAGGTCACGTTATGTTCCATCGCTTCCCGCGATATCACTTCGGGTCGGGGTCAAATGACATCACCTCCTGTGATGTCATCAGGGGGTCAAGGGTCGTGTGATGTCACTTCCGCTACCCCTGGCATTTTGGTGAAATGACGTCGCTGCATATATCTACAGAATTAGCTTGAAATGTGCCTGAAGGTACTGCAATGGAATATCATGCTACGGCAGACAAGGTCTCATCATGGCAAATATTTAAACTGGTAAATACATGATAACAAACCAAGTAGCAAATAGACACAATGCACAAATATATACACACCAACATTATAAACATGAAATCCAATCTTTGCTCACTCACTTCCTAACGGTATAGTAACCCAAACAACATTTTTCTTTACATGACATACACCACGTGCAAATACTGTTAACGTCGATACCAAAGGAGAGAATATGGAAGGAAAAAAGGCCGAAAAAAGTGAAAGACAGGGACAAGACAAGTTGAACCGAAGCAACACATGCAGGACTAGAATAAATAAAGAGTAAAGGTGAGAACAGCGACAAAATCATATTTTGAATCTGAGCCCAGCTGGTGGGCTTTTTTAGGTAAAGGCTTGTCTCAGAAAGTTAGCCTGCAGCGCCCTCTTCAATGATCTAGGGCATTCCAGTAGTGTGAGATTATCAAATTGTTCACTGGATAGGATCCTGAACTTCCAAGTACTGTTCACACATTTTTACTTTCTTTGAATTCCTAGGCTTTGAGGACATGGAGATATTAGCTATGTCTTTGGTTGGGAGTTTATTTATTCATGTATTTACATTTTTGTTCAGTGCTGGTGCTATCCACATGGTCTCAGAGCACCTTGCAAATTTCAAAGGCTGAAAAAGGGGGAGATGAAAATGTTCGCAGGATAGGATAGAAAGATTAGGATAGACACGCAGTAGCAGGAGAGATGGAGAGTTGGGGAAAATGGTAGGTTTCAGGCTTCTTCTGAGAGTGGTGATAGAGGGTGCAGTGTGAATATGAAGAGGTGCAGGGTTGCATGCCTTGGGTAAATTATTGTTTTTTTGTTTGCACATTAGTTTGAAGAGTGGCTTGCGTAGATATGATGGCTTGCTTGTCTGTTGTTTGTGTGGGTGATGGGTTTGAGTTTGCAGTGAAGATATGATTAGGTTTAGTGGTGGATGACTTTGAAAGCAGTGCAGAGTCCTTTGAAGGCAATTATTTGGGGTACAGAGTTTAGGGAGAATTCTCCAGAATGACTAATGCCCCTTACCTCAGCAGCTTTGCTGGATTTCTAGGGTTTAGTTTTTCTACCTGGTAAGAGTGTGAGCCTTTTTCCCACTCTTACGTGTGTTTTGCTGTGTGTTGTACATTTATGTGCTCATGGACTATGGAGTCTCACCCACTCCATAGGCATCATCTTTTTACTGTGTGTCACACATCACCTTTAGTGCAGTGACACAGGGTTGTCTTTTTAGACTTCCCACTTTAACCTCTACTAGTCTTTTTAAATCTACAGACCCAGTACACCCTATCTTCCAAAAGAGTACTGGAAGGTTTAATAGTTATCCCTTGTTGTCTAAATCTCATGGGACATTTTTCTGTTCCCCTTTCTCTAAGATTTGGCTGGTGGCAGTGGTATCCACCATTTTTGTTCTACCGGGGGCTATGCAAATAGCCTCGGTACCGTTAGAGGCTATGTTGGTAGCCTCACACTGTAACCCGCTGGACCCCTTTTATTTTATTTGGTTTTGGTCAGGTTTATTCGCCATTTCTTTTTTAAAGGTCTTTCCCGTGTTTTACTCTGCGCGCCAAACGAGGTTTGGTTCCTTTGTTCGCCGTCCTTTGGCGGGCTGCTGCACAAGCCCTCCTTAGGCACCTGACTGTCTGGGTGGACAGGATGTGAGGGAGGGGCTTGAGGCCCCCTGCACAGGGTCTCCCTGGAGACCCAAGTCACACTCTAGTTTGATTGGCTAGGTGACTGTTCTTCCAGGGCAGCCACCCTGCTGTGTGATTGACAGCCAGGCTGTGTGAGTGGGGGATTTTGTGCATAAAAAGCCAGTCTGTGGGACTGGAAGGCAGAGTCACCACTCGAACGAGACAACCAACGAGGAGCTGAAGGAAGAGGACTGCTCCAACTACTGGACATCCCAGTGAAGCCGTGCTGCCGGTCCGAATCACTCGAAAATCCAACGACAGAGGAGATCTGCAAGGAATCTTCTTCCCTTGAGCTTGGTGGGACCAACCAGCTTGCCAAATGGCAAATGCCGGCTTCCCTCTCCTGGTCGAATTTGCTGTCCATCGCTGCAGTGAACCAGATAGCCAGGAGGAACGGAACCTGTTTGGGTTTTAAGGAGCGCACCTTTTATTCGACATTTTGTTCCGCTGTTGGCTTCTTCCCTGGGCAGTGCGGGACCCTCCAGACGTCCTCCTTCTCGTCACCACGACTGAAGCTTCAGAAACCGTGAGCCTGCAGGAACTGCCAGGAACAACTGCTTCAGCTACAGATTTCTTCTCCATTTAAGGTACTGTGCAAATCTGGTCATTCGTTCCATCCGACCGCAGTGAAAGTGCTTGAAATCCTTTGCCTATCTGAAGGATTGTCCTTCTCTTCTCCTTTGAAGAACTTATGTTCTGACCAACTTCATTTTGAACTCTAGGCAAAGACTTAACTGCGAACTGTGTGATCCTCTGCAAAGACATTGAACCATTAACATTGGCCCAGGCCTATTGACTTGAATCCTAGTTGTAGTAGCCTTTTATAGATTGCTCTTTCTATAACGTTTTGTATTGTTGATTTTGAATAACCTTGTCTTTTCTCCCTTTTAAATTGATGGAGTGCCATTTTGTTCACACTTCATTTTGAGCTCAACTTGTCCAGAATTGATTGATGGTTATTGTAGTATATTAAGATTGTGATTTTCGGCTGCTTTATGATAGTGACTGTTTTATTCCTGATGGTGTAAATAAATATATATTCTTTTACTCAGAAACCTTGAACCAGTGTTTGTTTGAACCATAGTAACTGCTGTCCTTTTTCTAACCTCTTGTACTGCTCACTTTACTCTTGAGATAAGTCTGGCTGCTCAGCCATGACTACCACTTTACTGTGTAGTACAGGCTTGTACCAAAGGTAAAATTGTACTTACACTTGTAGTCTTAATTGTGTGTGGTGTTCCCAAAGGGTACTGCATGTGATTCTGCCTAATACTGGTGTACAGTGGTGAGGATAAAGTATAGTGATTAAACTTAGAGTGCTGCTATTACTTTGGCTCAACTAACCACAAGGCTAAACACCACTAAAAGCAATTTTAATCATGTCTGATATGGAAAGCTACAGCCACAAGACCCTCCTTACTTACACTGTAGATCATTTGAAAAATCTGTGTAGAGATAGAAATCTCTCTGTTAAAGGCAAAAAGTCAGAATTAATTGAAAAGTTGTTGGAGAAACAAAGTCTGGGGAGTGGGTCTGAAATGCCCGTCCCTCCAGCAAATGTGGAAAGTGATGAGGGAAGATAATGTTTCCAATATTATTGATGAGTTAGATGAGGCTCAGAAACCTCAACCTTTGGCCACTGGGACCACTTCAGGTCCTAGACTCAGTCCTGAATTCATTGCTCTAGAAAACATGAGGCTTGAATTGGAATCAGGTTATTTCTCAGCTCCAAGGAACTGACTAGTCACTCCTTATCGTTAGTATGCAATAAACCAGCTTTCCTGGAAAAAGTGCATTTGTTTCTTCATGGAAGCCATTCTTTCACATGGGAATGTTGAGTCACTTCCTTTAAGACATATGTAGAGAAAGGACATTTTATCTGTGACCTATTTAAGCCTGTGCAGCCAGACTGCATTGTTCAAGCGTAAAGAAAACTCAGGAGGTTTGCTTCTATGCCTGGATGCAACCCTCACTGGTACTTGGGGAAACTGAAGGGAGAATCAGTTGGAAGGACATTCATGGAAAAGTCAATTACTGAAACCTCAATATCTTCCCATCTTATTATGCCTCTCTACTCCCAGCCACCCTGTACAACTGTACCTGTCTACTGTGCCCCTCTGCATCCTACGCCCAGCTGTATATCTGTTCTGTTGTTACCTCTGAAAAGCGCTCCGTTATGCATCTGTATTGTTGTATACCCCTGTAAAGTGATCTGTTGCTTCTCGAAGCTAGGTTCATGCTCAATAAATGCTCAATAAATATAATAATAATAATAATAATAATAATAATAATTATTATTATTATTATTATTATTATTATTCTTTTTCTTCTTCTTCTTCTTCTTCTTCTTCTTCTTCTTCTTCTTCTTCTTCTTCTTCTTCTTCTTCTTCTTAATAATAATATTACTACTAAGGTGACAATAACTACAAAGGCGCCTAAATCTAATGAAGGTAAGCCTGGGGAAAAGTCTGTGGAGGTAAATGGAATCTCCAAATATTCAACTAAATTCTGACATGCTGAAAAGCTTCTTAAAAATGTGGTGAATTGTATTGAACTGTGTTGAGCAATTTTGAGCCATGATTTGCCATGAATCAGGAATGTTTCTTTGAAGTACATAGGCAAAAGGATACCTTCAAGGCCCAGGGACTGGGTATTGATTAACTTTAAGTTTCTGCATCCTGTTCCACATAAAGACAAGAAAATACATATCAGAACATTAACACATGCATTGTAAAAATGCATATGTGGGACATTTTGGTAGGCATATGTTTCATCGTTATGATACATTTTCCTGACCTTTGTCAACCCCAGAATCATTGGCTTGGACTTGGTAATCATTTTACCTTGCTCCTTGGTGAGTGGGAATCTTTTTCCCCTCTCCCCTAGTCGTTTAATTATTTTATGGGTGACCTCTGTATGTGTCTTCATAGTGTGTGTTTGGAGTTCTAGTTTCCTATAACTTTGGACCGATTGTAAAGTACCATGGCAGCACACAGCATTTTAAATGCAGTGGCTTCATTTTAATTCTCTTATTATCTCTTGGGTGAACTACTGTTCCCTAGAAGTAAAGTGGGATTCACATACCCTTTACACTGATTTAAGTGATCCAGCACACCCCTACCATTTATGCAGTGCTGACTTACCTGGTAAGATTGTTGTTACAATTACAAGTTTACTTCAATGGCTGGTGTCAGTGGTTTTACCTTAGTGACTTTTTAGTCTTATTACTTGCAGATTGTTGTAATGTAATGTAATATCATTTATAAGAGCACTACTAAGGCCAAAAGGTATCTAGGCACTGAGAGGAAATAGCAGGGGAGGGTGGAAAGAGAAACCAGCAACCTCACCTCCCCCAGACTTGACCTGTTATGAAACTAAAAAAGATAAGTCTTCAATACTTTTTCAAAATAGTAGATGATCGTCAATATTTCCTAGGCCTATAGGGAATTTATTCCAGATGGTAGGTGCGAGACAAGAAAAGGCATGTCCCCCTAACCGACTTCTTTGAAAACATGGCACTCTCAGAAGCCGCGGCAGGCACCTACCAGGGACATACAAGGCAAGCTTAGCCTGCAGATATTTGGCTCCTCCCTGCTGCATAGTCCGGTGAGTAATACACATAGCCTTAAATTTAATGTGGCTGTGCGTGAGAAGCCAATGCAGTTGACGCAGAAGAGCGACAGAACTGGCCATCCGAATTTTTGCTCCTAGAGGCAGGCGGGCTGTGGCATTCTGAAGTAGCTGCAGTCTTGAAATTAGATATACCGGTTCTTTATAAATGCCATTACAGTAATCAATAGATCCCAGCACAGTAGCAGCAACAACCTTAGGGCGGGATTCCAAAGGAAGGTAAGGCAGGGTCTTCCTCAAAAACTTTTGTTTAATGAACCCTGACTTGCAAATGTATGCAATTTGCAGTTTCCGAGAGCCGGAAGCTTGAATTTTGATTCCCAGGGTTTTTACTGAGTTCACAGGAAGAGGACGTGGACGCAGAGACACTGGCCAGAAGTCATCCATCCAGAGTGCCTGAGATTCCAAGTCTCCCGTCACCATAACCTCTATTTTTTCCACGTTCAATTCCCCACTGCTATCAGGCATTTTCTCAGTTGGGACGGAGGATCACTACCGGCTGAATCTAGTGGAAAAAGAAGCAGAGTTTCAACCGCAAAGGTATAGCATTTTACCCCGAATTCCTGTATCAAGTCAGCCAAGGTGCACAGGTACAGGTCAAATAGTAACGGGGACAGTGACGGTCCCTGGGGAACCCTGCAGGACAAAGACCTGGCTAAAGTTGAAAAGGGAAACATTGTTACCGTTTGTGTACATTCTGCCAAAAAGGAGTAAACCAGGCAAGAGGGGCTCCCGAAATTGCTGCCTTCCTCAAAACCTGTAGCAGAATACTGTGATCAACAGTGTCAAAGGCTGTAGAGAGGTCGAGCAGAATCAACACTCCGAACTCTCCCCGTTCCTGTAGACACACCATATCATCCAGCAACAAGATCATAACCGGACTGACTGGGTTGAAACAAACCTCCAGATTCCAGTAATGGTGAAAGCTGTGGAGTAACAATTGCCTCCATGATTTTCATAACAGACGGTAGTAATGAGATTGGCCGGTACTTAGAGGCCAGGGCTGTGTCAAGCTGTGGCTTCTTAAGAAGTGCTGAGACAAGTGCATGCTTCAGTGCCACTGGTATGACCCCTAAAGTAAAAGAGGATTGCTCAGCAGACGTAAGGAGTGAGATAAACTCTGTGGGTAGGGACTGCAATACCCACAAAGGGATTGGATCCATGGGGGAAGATGATTTTAATTTCTGCAGGGTCTCCTTAATCGTATCAACAGTGACTGGTTCAAAGTAGTCCATCAGAGGAGCAGGCTCCACTACCCTATGACCGTTCCTGAGAGTCACGGTTCCCTCCGATGGCCCCACTGTTAAATCAGTCTTGGTAATGCACAGACGGTCCACCATTCTGCTAGAATGGTGGGCTCCTTTTCTTTTGCCATTTCTCATTTGCTTATTGTTTTGGAAGTCTTCCCCTGCCATTCTAGGTGGGAACAACCTTGGTGGAAGTTTTCTCTTCAGCAGGATTCCTTTGTATTCCAAGCCTAGGTAGACTCCAGAGTGTCTGAGAAGGCAGGAAGCAAGGGAGGAGTCCTAAACTCTGCAGCACTTTGTCTTTCACCTTGCCTGAAAGGAACCAAATCCTAATGGAGGGCTTGCTGTCCTAACTGGACAGCCAGACCGCCCCTATCTGTAAATTGCAGGGAGAGTTTGTAGAAGTTGTGCAGTAGTTCATGATACATACTTTGAACCTGGAAGCTGCTAACAAGTAGGCCACTGGAGCTGAATCCAAAGAGGAAGATAAAAAAAAGACATTTGTAGCGATTTCCAGTGACCGTTAAGCCTGCTATGCAATCGGAGCCTGTTGCAAACCTTCATTCTAATTGACCTGTGGGTCCCGAATGGGAAATCTCTTACCCAGAGGCTGCTGTGATTCACCAGTCTCAAGAAGACCTGCATTTTGAGTCATCCCACAACGTGCTAGGACTTTGCCGGGCTGCAAACTACCAATACCTTGGGACCTCAAGCCTGAGTGCAGTGCATGGTCTTCTGAAGTCTGGATCTGTTTGATCATTTGGTGAACTCCTGCTTGATCTCTAGAGACACACTTAGAATCACTGAAGTCCCCTAATCAGAGTGCAGGACTGAGAGAGTGAAGATAATCCAACCAGCGATATTTATTCTTCATCTGACTGCCGTAAAAAGGTTGCCAAATCGAAAGAGCTGCAAGGATTCATGAAAAGTGCTTTGCTGGAAGCCTCCTCTGATGACTGCTGCTGCAATTTACCATTCAATGTCCAGTTCTTTCTTCTCTAGACCAAGAATACAGGGACCAGGTCCTGTGCTGCTGCATCCTGAAGGCATCCACTCTGAAGCTCTTGTTTTACTCTTAAGGTACTGTGCTAGCATGTGTAATACTTAAGTTTTGTGTGAAATATGTGAGGCTGCAGGGGTGATTTGTGTGGTTGGGAGTTTGCCCATACAACATGCCCAGGCCTACTGCTGGAACACATATAGGGAGCCTTCTATGAAGTACCTGAACACTTTCAACTAACTCTGAAGCTAATACTTACTTGTTAAATAAGATATCCTCTGGAACTTTCCTGCAACTGAACCCTATACTCACTTGCCTATAGCTGGCACCTAGGCTACTAGGGTCCCTCTTCTGCCTCTTTTAAAACTCATGCTATATACTAGGGAAGGACTTTGATGATAAGGATTGTTCTGAAAATTATAATAAGTATAAACATACTTACTTATCATATAATGTTGTAACAATTGCTAGTGAAAGCCACTACAAGTTAAACTGTAGAACTGTCATTACTGTCATATTCCTGTAACAATAGTGGGTGCAAGCAACTACTACTTAAGCAGTCAGATATACAAGTTGCTTTATTTACTTTGAAAGGTGTTCCCCCCTTGTAAAAAGTAATAAGTGTTGGTATTGTTTCTTTATTCTGATGTGAATGAGTGTACAAACCTATCAATAGGGTTTGCCTGCCTTGAATAACAGAGTGTTTTTCTTAAAGTGTACCACTGAGTTGTGTTTTCCCTGTTCTGCTTTATACAGAGCTAAAACAGCCTTTGAGTTAATACTTGTCTTTGAGTTGCGTGTATCCCGTCTTAAAAGGTTTAGCTGCTGCTCTTCTAAACTTGTAACACTGGTTTGTGCTTCCCTGAATTGCTTTGGTGCTATGTTAAAATAGTTTTGTAAAGTTTTTACTTGCCTTAGAAACTCTATTATACACTTCTTAAAAGTATATTAGGTATAACTAGCTATTAGGTAGTGGATAGTTATGTACCAATAGCTCAATTACTTCCCTTGAAATACATTGGGACTCATTATGGGTCCGGCGGTAACCCTGCGGGTTTGCCTGCCGAACCCACACTAATATACCGGCACCTGACTTCCAGGTGACACAGGCTATTACAAGTCCAGCGGCCGGGAAGTCAGGCCCCGGTACATTTGTTAATCTCCATTCCCATAAAGTCCTGTGTAACTCTATGGATGTGGGGAAACGGGAGCACCGGCACTCTTAGCTGGTGCTCCTGTGGCAAGTCTGCCTGATGTGGCTGCTGCGCCCGGCAGGGTCAGACCTGCCGAGCACAGCGGCTCCAGCAGACTGACTTGTAGTTGGCTGGTCTGGAAACAAGGGTGCCGGTGAGCTTACCGGCATCCTTGTTTCCGGATCAGCAACATTGTAAAGAGGCCCATTGTATCTTTCGTAAAGTATAATAGGGAATTGTTTACCTGAATGGCTTAGTGCATTGTAAAATAGTTATTGAGTGTTAATACTTATCATTAAGTAGCTTAATGCCCTCCAGAAAGTATGAGTTACATTACTAGCTCTGAACTGTGCTCTACAAAGTAATATCTGTTACAAGGTGTACACTTGTAACTTGGTTGGTTTATTAAGTGATTTCGGCAACTGATTGTCACTGCATGAATGACAAGGTCTATTATCCTTGAATTACTGATGGTATTCTAAAAGTACATATAGCCTGGTTTTACTCACCATGAATAGCTGACTGCCATTCTAAATGTGTTCTAGTTTTGACTCACCTTTACTACTCACTGTATCCTCAATAAAGTTATAATTTGGGTTGTATCCCACAAGTATTGAGTTGGTTTTTATAATTATGTTTATATGATATGGTATAGTACTTATCCCCCCAAGAATTATCTGAGCCTATTTGTATGTAAATAAACGATTTATGTGTACAATACATAGTGTTTCAGTGTTTCTTTGGACCATATGCATGCTACAATTTCCTTGCACCAAGCTACAGCCCTCTCTCCATGCTAAGAGACTCCTGGCCTCTGTCCATGCCCATAACATTCTCCGGTGGTACAGCCTTATACTAAGAGTAGAGCTGAGCTTATCTATTGTCTCAGATGTATGGTTTTATGAAGCTCTTAGTTACACTTTAGAAAAACTGTCCTAACAGCATACATTTAGATTGCCCTGTTGAAAGGGGTGATAAATATAACTGAAAATCTAGCTGCTCTTGTAAAGGCATAGCCTGTTGTCATTTTATAAGCTCACCAATGATGTGTTTTAAATGTAGTGCCTCTGTATTTCAATATGAAGAAATGGAATAATGGACACTGCTTCAATTGCAATGTGATTCTTATTCAGGATATGTTGAACACAAAGGAGAGACATCACTGTGAAGTTTTCATAAGGAATGGCTTGTCCACGAGTTGGCTTAGCCAATGCTGTTCTCTTGCTGATTTGCCCACAAGTTAATTTTGTGAACCCTGCATATATTGTTGATGGCGGAAATGTTTAATTGCCCCAAGGGATTGGCCTTGGCCATATGGAGTGAATAGGTGTATTTCCCTTTCAGCAAGGGAAGCATATTAAGTTCAAATAACCAAGGACCTTCTGTGAACGTCCCCTGAGTAATGGGACAATCCCACCTACAAAGGTTTACAAAAATACATATTTAAATTCCAGCTCAAGCATGGTGAAGAACTGATAGAAGTCAGAAATCTTGCCCTGGTAAACTAGCCCTGACGTTCAGATCCTCTGGCCTGAAAGGCCAGAAGAAACATAAGAGTTCACCTTGTTACGGTAGGGTTCTGATAACATGGACCATTTGGAGCTATGAAAAGCTTTTCAAACAAAATAAGCCCCGGTCAACTGACCCAGACTAATCATTAGCTGTAAACCAGGTTGGATATGTTGGCTCATCCCCAATGTGAAGCACAAATGGACCACTTAATATTGCAACATTACATTTCAGATAAAAAAGACAATTTTCAATGTAACTTTATAATTTTAAGATCCAAAAAAAGGAAGGGTGATTTGCAACATGTGATTTTTCTCTACAAAATGACTCCCAATTCCACACACTACTATTTATTAATAATTCACAAATGTATTAGCATTAATAATTCCATCAAAAATAATCATGTCGACTATTCTTTAATTCTGGGGGCACATTTGAATCTGGAAATCCTTATTTCATCAATGTGTCACATTTCTACAATACAATACAGGATATTTTTTAATTCAAAACTGTCAGAGCATACAGCCCCGCCTTTTCACATGTCCAGTAATATGATCAACCTATTGGGGGTGTATTTTCTGTGAGTGTCTGCCTATTAAGCAAGCCAATGGAAAAACCTGACCAAGAATGGAAAGTGTGCAGTCACAATATAACAGTGTTAAAATAGTGTGCATTACAAAAGGAAACACATGAACAGGGAATAGGAATGAAAAGACATAAACTGAAGAAAAGGGATTTTAAAAAGCTGCCAAAGAGGGCATATGCCCAAGTGGACAAGTGCAGAGCTTGAATAATATCTGGAGGTGAATGGGCCTAATCCATGTGGCAACCTGAGGTAGCTCAGATTTCCTAGAAGCAGGGACCAGCGGGGCCTAGAGGATTGGGAAAATTGACTCGGAGTGCTGAACAATCCAAGTGATTATAAAATGAAATGAGATACGCCATATAGTACAATTTAACTGCTAAGTATAAGGAGTGGGTGGATTGGAGGGTGCCACTAAGTGGAGCTCATTCCAACGAGAAAAAACTGTAATTTCGCTGTGTTAAATGCACCTTGCTTTCTCACTGTGTTCACTAGCAAGTGGGATTTCATTTCAATTAAAACCAATAGCATTTAATGCGCAGTGTGCAGAGTTTGGAACCAATTGCATTTTGGTACTATAACATGTAGTTTGTTGTAAGGTAAATCCAATTAAATATACCCGGTGTGTTTGCAAAGGTGCCATCAACCCATAAGGCTGTGATTCGATTGGACACTTTCCATTGCCTAACAGACAATTGCTTGAAAATGAGCAACCTGTGAAAGCCATAGATATTTAAAGAATGAATTGGGAGTTGAAAGGGATTTCAGCTATGCTTCTTCCAATCCTCTCAAAAATTATGCCAATTTAAATTACATTCTCTCTTCACTCTTGAAATAACCTGGTAGGAGAAAGATCCTGCATTAGTGGGTCCTGTTCTGTGAAGTGAAGTGGGAGGGTTATTGATCCCTTGTATTTGAAAATCATAAAGCCGTTCTACTGTGTTGTTTGGGTGAACACATGTATTGTGCATTCTAAATTGATAGCACTGCTTCCCTAACAAAACCCGGCAGAATCAGATGCAACACATAATATCCTGCATTCAAATTGCATGCACTTACTAGCAGCCCAAAGAACCATATATACACATTGGGGCTGGGGGTATTATATCTATGAAGTCTTATGATCCTTTGGCAGCATATACAAGGAATTAATCTTTGGATGAGCCATCTAAGGGAAATCAAAGTGCTCCTCTGACATTAAAGAAACATCAAGTCCTGATGGCAGCAGCCCTTAAATCGAATTGAGAGATTTTAATTCATTATTGTTGTTCTTTTATAACATGCTTAATACCGAGGATGGTTTGTAAGTGAGAGCCCAGGATTCAAACCTGTGTTGCTATACTTTGTCTTGCTTCCAAGACAATCGTGTTGCCCCTGAGCTATCCTCGCAGCCACAGATAGAACATCTGATTACAGACCAATATTTTATAGTTCCCGTGGGTATTCAATTGTCATTCTACCTCAAATTCATAGTAAGCCACATTCCTCAATTCAACCTCACCTTTCGTATCCATTTGTTTGATAACTATAGATTTGTCTTGTAATAATGTTGTGATTTTGCCTTGTTTGGGAGAGTGAGGTTGTATTGATTCCTGCAGTGACTATTTACCAGATTTTTAAGGTCAGACTAATTCACGCATCAATGTGTGAAAAGGTGCCTAAAACTAGCGTAAATGGGGTTTCTTCCTGAATTCTGTGATTAAGGGAACACTCATGTCAGTATCCATAGATACAAAAATATCTCAAAAGACACCAGAGCTCAAACCAACTACCTCCTTCTCTACAAAATCCAAAAATGCAATGTCATCCACTAAATAAAAGGTTTAATTGTTGATATTACATTGCCTTATCAGTATCTGAGGGCAGTTGTCTTTGAAATGTTTTTGTCAATTTTAGTTTCCTAATGAACTGAAATAAATGTATGTGTTTCGACATAATAAAACTGTTGTAGGAGCTGGCACTGCCTCTTTTCATTGTTTCCTTGTTCTTACATGCTCTTCCCCTTTGTGGCGAACATATTTACGTCAGCATCTGTCGCTTGTCTCTTTCGAGACACTCATTTCATTAAGTAAATGTAGGGTTCCAGGCTGATTTGGTCTGTTTTCTGGTGGGCTGTTACCAAATGGTTCAACCATCTGGAGATGCCTTGCGCACTGGCTTCTGTACCATTCACTCTGATGTGAGCTGTCATATTTTCCTACGTGAACGGAATTGTATATCTTTTTACTGATGAAAATTCCAGTAGATCCCTCAAAAAACATGGACTTGTTTCTGACTTTTTAGCATTTTTCAGGAAAATGCTAAATGTCTGATTTAAAAACTTTATTAGTGTCTATTTTGTGATTTTCATCCAACCAAAAAAAGGGCTTTTGTTCCAGTTCAGAATGTTTAACTAGTTAGTGCACCATTTTGGTTGGGGTATCTGTGATACATTCTTTCCATTCCTTAAAGCAGTCTAGATCATCATCTCCATGGCCCAATAAAAGAGCTACCTTGTGGCTTCTATGTATGTGACCCTACTTAATTGAAGCTTGAATAGCTCAAAATTTTACATAGGAATGCTAGTATTTTTTTTTAATGATTCCTATCTATTTTTTAAATAACATTTTTTACTAGTTACTAGACCATGCCTTTAATCTGATGTTTATGGCACCTGTTCTCCCACCATTTAGCTAACTTCCTCCTGGAGATTCTTTTCATTTCGCTGTACTAGTATCACTTACACTTACTGAACCACTTGCACCTGTTTATGCCAGGTGTTCCAACAGCTGAGATGTTGAAGGCTGTTGCAGCGGCTGCCTGTCTTCCCTGGGAGTCTGTTTCCATCGTTCTAACTACAAAGGAGCGCAATGTCAGCACAGGGACAACATGGAGGAACCACAACAGCAAGAGAAAGGCTTACAAACACCTTGTACCCAATAACCCCAACCCCTCTCAGCAAAGACGTAACATGAACAGTATGATTCAAAAGGCACTTAATCACAGAATTAATCCCCCATCAGAATTGTTTGGATGCAGGTTTCTGAAACAATACTGAAGCAAATGACAAGCTCTGCAACTCCAATAAAACTCAAAAAGCACTATGGCTATGTTTTCTGTCCTAGTAGTTACACATGCAGTCAACAGTGTACCAAGATTCCAACAGTGTACCCAAACAAGAAGTAGCATCTGTATAGCTGTGCTGGTGCCTCTCTAAAGCTTGCCCCCTGGCAAATGGAAACTTTTCACACCAAAGTGGTTCCACTTCGGTGTGTGAAACGGACGTACCCCTTGATGATGTCAAAAAACCATGTTTGGGGATCTGTGGGCACACAGGACTATTTAGTTGACACACATGGGGAGCACACGTCCTTTTCCACATTAAGGCATACCTCCCATCCAATTGAAATGATACATAGGCTAGACACATCTAATTTAGTTAGCTACTTTCACTGTTAGTCTTCTTGAAGAATCCATTCAGCCATCCAATAACATCAGTACGTCATAAAACCATATGAATAACAATCATTTTGATCTGTCTGCAGCTTAACAAATTTACCAACAGTTGAATGAGGGAACAAGTATATTTTGTACAGCTTACTGAAATACCAAAAAAGAAAATGGTATAAGTTAAAGAATGCACAAAAAGTGAACAATATGAAATTAAAACCTGAAATGTGTATGAAATCATGCAATTTGCAATCTAATCTAACCAACTAATGTATTAAACCTTAGAACTTGGATAATACCTGATCATGACACTGAAAGAAGAGAAGTACTATAACTATTTTGGCCCCAATTTGGGGTGTGACATGGGCATATTGTCAACCACATAAGCTTTTAGGTTCCGTGGTTCACTGTGACATCTGTGGTCATGAAGGTGAGCTTCTGCCTAATTACGCGAAATAAATTGAATCTGAGTCTGATCCTGGTGAACCCCTCAATCAACTGGGCCTCATTTTTCAACCACCTCTGGCAATCTAATTTTATCCTATAGGATGTACAATTCAGCATGCACTGTATTTTGTTCATACTATTTAGGGCCTAATTCACAGAAGCGTTTTATAATGGTGAAACCCTATTGGAAGAAATTCCTTTGAGTCAGGGCCTTAATGTTTTAATGTATTCCTTGCTTCTTTTGGGGTGTATTTTGATCTCAGTATTATTTTTTATTGTCCTAATTCCTGCAACCTTAATGGAAATAAGTACTAAACACCAGTGAATGATTTCGGAATTCATTGGGCCTCATTGTGAGTGTGGCGGTCCGGAAACAAGGGTGCTGGTAAGCTTACCAGCACCCTTGTTTCCGGACCACCACACACCGAGTTTGCCTGCTGGGGCCTCTACGCCCAACAGGTCTGCCCCTGGCGGGCACAATGGCCCCGGTAGGCAGACTCATCATGGAAGCACCAGCACCATTAGTATTGGTGCCGGTGCTTCCATGAACCCATTCCCGTGGAGTCTTTTGGGGCTCCACGGGAATGGGGACTAACATTTTCCGGCACCTAGATTTCCCAGTTCGCCAGTATTGTAATGTCCTGGTGGCACCGTGAAGCAAAGTGCCGGAAAAGGTGTTAGGAGGTCAGCGGTAACCCGCTGGTCACACTGGTGGCTTACCGCCGACCTCGTAATGAGGACACTTGTCACTTATTAATTATTTATAGTTTGTATGTATTACTTGCTTTCTCAAGTCAGTGTACTAGCCCTACACACGATAAAGTCATGTCAAACAGTATTTCACTATCCATAACTATTGTTTTTTGTTGTGCTCAACTCCAACAACATGATTGGCAACCAAGTGAATGCATTCAGAAAAGAGTGCATTTAACACCTGAGCCCTTGAAGTGTTTGACATAGCACTTTGAAGCTCATTGTCATTCAAGCACCCCTCATGTCCCTCATTTTGCTTGTAGATAGGATGCACGTCAGCGTTGACACTATTTTCATTTGAATTTTGGGGACAGCTTCAGAGAGGAGGGGTCAGATTGTGACGTATACTCTATCCCTCTCTTGAGGCTACAATTCTCGGTAAATCCTCTCCCCCAAAGCTCAGAGATCACACATTCAGCTCCTTAAGCACTCACTCCTCCATTTGCGTGGATGGAAATGTAATGCACAATTCAATAAAGAAGTGTGGATTTACAATGAAATAGTAATTAAAAAGTGCAGCTGTTTGTTAAGACCGAATTGTAGTGTGTTCACATGATGGTGTGATTGCTATGTTGAGCAGTCGCACGTTCTACAATAAAGGGGCGTTCCCATCTCTGGTAAGCAGAGTTCGCCCGGAGCCCGACGGCAGCAGACCTGTGTCTGCGCAGTTATTCATGGCGGCGGGGGCCTACTCCTGGGGCTCCATGTGTGTGCATACAAACTCTTCACGCTGGTGATGAGGACAGCGCCTGGGCAGGGAAGAGGATTTCAGTCTGTACTGCAATGGCGGGTCGTGGCATTCATTTCTCTTAGTATCTGCCAGATACAGATCACAGAAAGACTTTGTCATTTTGATCATCCGAGTGGCAGTGGCTCCCATGTGCCGAGGGTATAATTTTTGGAACCCACTGTGCAGCACCCTGCGGTGTGCACACCATGAAGAGGGCACAAAAGGGGCCTAACTGTAAAAAAAAAAAATGTTGATTGCATAATCAATCAGTGTCATGGGAAGGATCATGGTGCAAGAATGAGTGTGAGGAGGCAAACAAGCTAAAGGCTATGAGGACGGTGAAAGGAGCTTAGGGTTGGGAGTTGTTTGGAGCACAAAGGAAAGGCATCCTGCCCCAGAGTAGTGTCGGGGAGGTTCTGAGTTGCAGCCTCTGCCTGCACAGTGGTTGCAGCTTCTCCATTTAAGGTGGTGCCGGTGTGCGCTTGGACACATGTGGACTTGAAGGAGGAAGGGCACCATGAGTGAGAACAAGGGTGATGCTCAGATGGATGGTCAAGGAACTGCAGGAGGTGCTGTTCGAACAATCAGAGGTCCCCGCCACCAAGGCTCTCTGGACCCCCACGCTGGAGTAAGACACGTCAGGCAATCTATCAAGCCTGGGTCCCAAATGTAACCTCTGGGTTGAGAGACTGAACATGTATTTTAGAGCCACTTGGCTGGATCAGAGGTGTATAAAATCTTTAAAACCCTTGCATCAGTGGACAACTCGTACCAAGCAGCAAAGGACTGCCTGAGGGGTTCCATGTAATAATGTCCCCACAAAAATATCGCCATGCAAAAATATTGCCGAAAAATTGCCGTTTTTTGTGTGGAAATTATTGCATGGAACATGCGGGGGACTCCCCCGCAACCTCCAAACCCTTATTTTTTTCTTTTTTTTTTTGGCTGCCCCTATCCCCCTATATATGGTCACCCATATAATATCGCCACAACCTTTTCCCGGCGATATTATGTACGGCGACCATATATACAGGGATAATATTACCTGATACCCCTGAGGGAGTTTTTCATGCGACTGGCAAATCAAGCCTATGAGCGGTTCATCATGTGTGAAGGAAAAGGAGGATGAGTCCCTTGACACATTCGATGCACGCCTCAGGCACCTTGCAGCAGTATGTGCTTGGGAGAATGAAGATGTGATGTGATGGTCTGCAACCAGCTTATACAGGGCTGTGCCTTTGGTGAACTGCGACACCAAGTACTGAGAGAACCGAGGCTCACAATTGCTCGCATTCTACAGATGGGTAAGTCATATGAGCTGGCGGAGGTGAGGGCCACCAAGACGGACGTGGCAATCCAACATCTGAAGCTAGAGAATGTGTGTATGGTGAGCGACAGCAAAGGGCCACAGCCGCAAACCCACAGTGGGCTCCCAGGAGAGAGAGAGGGGAAAATCCCACAACCTGTCTTAAGTGTGGCTTCGACCTCCCTCCTACGGGTGAATGCCCAGTGAAGGTTAAGGTGCGCGGATGGTGCAGATTAATGGGACACTTTGCCAGAATGTGCGAGGCCCCCACTCCGGTGGCAATCCTGAGAGTCCCAAGCACAACAAGCATCAATGTCTCGAGACCTCAACAGAATGTGGCAGTGGCGGAGTAAGGGGGCGACTTATAAGAACGGGACATAGTGGAGGAAGAAGAGGAAGAGGAGGAGATGTTTTTTATCTCAAGCATTGTCTCATTTAAGACAAAAAAGGGAGACAGTGAAAGTGCATGGTGGCCATTGAAGGGACTGGTTCACCATTCCTAGTGGATAGAGGAGCATCAGTGTGTATGAAGGCTTTCCAGCACTAGGAAGCATTTCTTGGCCTGCCACCAATAGCTATGGCGAAGGCCAAGTTCTTCACATTCGGGGGAACCCAACCCATTCTGCTGAAAGGTGCTTTCACAACCAAAGTAACACATGACGGACATCAGATCAAGGTAAAATCTTCATTACTGACATCAGTAAGGACACGCTGTTATTTGTGCAGTTGCTGAAGCCTTTGGGATTGTTCATTTCGCATAAGGGGTGTACGTCGGAGACATTAATGCTGTCCTAGAGAGGTTTATGACTGTGTTTGTGGGGGTTAGGAAGTGGAGAGGCAAACCCATCAAATTGCACATCGACGAGTCGATCCGCCAAGTGGCTCTTAAACACTGTTGAATACCATTTCACCTGAGAGGACGGGTGAATCAGGAACTTGAAAACCTGGTGAATCTAGACATTATCGAAAGGTGGAAGGGCAGAACACGTGGGTGTCTCCCATAGTGGTGGTGGAGAAGCAAAAACAGCCGAGGTCGGTGCAAATCTGCATAGCTATGAGGATCCCCAACCTGGCCATTAATAGGGAGAGACATTTGATGCCAACATTGGACAACATAGTGGGGGAGTTGCAGGGAGCCTGTGTAGTCTAAAAGCTCGATATGAGAGCAGGTTACCACCAGCTGGAACATCACCCGGACTCCCACTATATCATGACATTTACAAACCACAGAGGCCTATACCAGTACAAGCGCCTCAGCTTCGAGCTATCCTCAGCAGCTAAGGTGTTTCAGAATGTGATTCGAGGAGCACTAGCAGGGCTGGACAGCGTTATTAACTTAAATGACGACATACTAGTGTTCGCCGCTTTGGAGGCAGAGCACATGGGAAGATTAGAAAAGACACTCGAGAGAATTCAGCAGCTGGGTTTTACCCTTCACAGGGAAACGTGTGAATTCCAGTGAAAGCGCATTGAATTCTTTGGGTTTTTCTTTCATGAAGGGGGCATATCTCCAGACCCATGCAAGATACAAGACATTCAAGAGGCTAGGCAGCCAGGAAGTGCGTCAGAGATCCAAAGTTTCCTTGGAATGATCACATACTGTGGACACTTCATCCTAAACCTTGCGACCATATCCGAACTTCTCAGGCTACTAACCAAGAAAGACAAGGCATGGGGGGGACCCGAAAGAGAAGGAGGCGCTTGAATCCACTGAGAAGATACTGACCTGAAAAGAAACCATGGCCTTCTTTGATCCACAGAAGAATCATAAATTGTTGTGGATGCCAGCCTGGTGGGTTTGGGGGTGGTCCTGACCAGTAGCGACTTGCAAGGGCAAGTGAGGCCAGTGGCATACACGAGTAAGGTCATGGTACTCCCAAATTGAGAGGGAGGCGGTGGCAGTCTTGTGGGGGTATTGCCACTTCTAAATATACTTTCTAGGCAAGCCGGTGACAGTAGTAACTGACCATAAGCTGCTGCTAACCATCATGGCAGGCTCTTCATCTAAACCACCCCCAAGAATTGAGCAGTGAATGCTGACTTTGTTGGAATATGGGGTAAAGCTAGTGTGCAGACAAGGGTCGCACAACCCAGCGGACTACCTCTCATGGCATCCCTGGGAGTAAGAAGACACTGAGAGCACCAAACAAACAGCAGTGGAGGACCACCTCCAGCCAGTGGTCTAATCGGCCAAACCAGTATCTCTTTCAGTCCAGGAAGTGATAGAGGCATCAGATTGTGATGAGTGTTTTGGCCTGGTCAAGACTGCTGTGGCGAGTGGTGACCGGAAAAACATTCATCTAGATCTGCACAGGGAGGTCCAGGTGGCCCAACAGGAGTTTGAACAGCTGTGGAGGATACGCCATGATCTCTCGTCCACCAAGCATGGGCTCGTGCTGAGTGGAAGTAGGTTGGTGATACTGATGACACTCGAACTGGGGGTGATAGAACTGGCACACAGCGAGTAGCATGGATCGGCTAAAACCAGAGCCAGATGGTGCCTGATGGAATGGTTCCTCAATTTGGAAAAGAGCATTGACGACTTAATCAGCAGGTGTGTATGGTGTGTAGGATGTATTGACCCACTCCGCTATGCAATGCGGCATCACCTTGCCAGTAATGGGGAAAGAAACAGCAACAATGGCGGCAAAACCCTTGTGTGTGCCAAAAACATACAAAAACCCACGAAAATTGTGTGCTTCAGCACACAGAAAGAGGGATGCACAACCTGCCACCCATGGTGAATGTGCAGTGGAATAGAGCACCCCCTGCAGAAATATGCCAGTGGGCTCCATGACCAGCAAACAGAGTGCAGGGAGAGAAGCAGCACTTTGCAAATGAAACCCAAAAAATGTGCCTACAACTGACATTTGCTTTGTTGCCAAAACTCCAAAAATCCTATAACACAACAATTTTCAAATTCAAAATCTTGCCAGGTGCTAAAATCCATGTATCAAATGAAACATTGTGAAACATACAAAGTCTGAAAACGGAAAGCCTCTATGCCAAAATCTGGGTGCAGTACCCGGGGCTGCCTGAATGACAGCTGTCAGAGGAGTACTGAGGAAGCTTTAAAATGAACTAAAACTAAAAAGTCTGCTGAATTAGCAAACATAAACAGGATTGTTTCCAAAAAGTAATACAGATTTTAGTTGTGTTTTTCCCACAGATTTTAAGGGCAAGAAAGAAATGTATTTGAATGTGATGCAACAAATGTGATTTTTGCTAGGTTTAAAAGTTAATTAGCTTGGCTGAAGCTGCCAGAACTGGAAAAGCAGTTTTTTCTCCCAGAAGGAGGTCCTTCCTCTCAGCAGAATCTCACTGGGAAGTGTTAATTGCAGGTTAGATCAGTATCTTGTCTACAGAAAGCAAAGGAACAATGACAAAGCTGCAGCCCAGGAAATTGGAATTGTGAAAGGGGTCGTAAATGACCTCTGGAAGCAACAAGCAGGGAGGGGGATGCCTTGGACTGCAGGGAGACAAAAAGAGACGGAACCAAGCGGCCATCTGTTGCTAAACATGAACAAAGAACATATTTTAAAAGCCTTATAACTTGCTATTCAAAATAATGAAAAATATAAAAATGACAAAGTTGTTAATTTAATTTCTGGCTGCACGTGTGAAGAGGCGGCAGAACTGTGTGACATGTTCTGGACAGGAATGGCAAGATATATGGTTTTATGCAAAATGTATCACTGGTAGAATTGTGAAAATGTACACGCATATCCCATGTTAAACACGTACATTTGTGGAAATGTGCATAAAAATTGGACATTGTGTTCATAGCGAAAAGGGCAACATTCTGTAGAAAGTGGAGACAAGATCCCACCACTGCAGGGTTTTGAGGATTAGCCGCTATGTAAAATATGGCATCTTTGTGTGTGATTTGTATAAAGGTGACCAATGTAGAAATGTACATTCAGTATAAAATCCGATTTTGAGACCAGGGGCTAAAGGGAGGTTTCTGAAGACTGCATTGCAAATCATAAAATCTGACATCATCCGGCCTTGATCCAATCACTTAAATTGCAAGGCGGAGATGAAGTGTTGTCCTATCCCAGCTCACAGGGGCAAACCTACCTAAGCCAGCACACACACACACACCCTTTGTGATGTCATTCCATAGCATAAATAGAAACAGCTGACAACACATAGGGACTCACAGATCCAGCCACTTTCCTGATTCTGGCGAAGCCCTCTGATCCAGCTTTTTACATTCAGCTTTAAATATTCTTACAGATCCAGGTGCCAAAATCTGGCCAGCAATAGAGAATATTGATTTTCAGCAAGGCCCCAAATCCTAAAATGTATTCTCTTCACTCAGTAAAGCGCTGTGTGGTGTGAGAAGGCCTTTTGAACCAGTATCCAGAAATTCACTGGCTTGCCACCACTAGGCTTGCCTGAGGAACTCACCATCCAGCTGATCCAAATACCCACAGACTAGGAGAGTAGATCCTGTGCCAATCCGGTGACCGGCCTAGAGGATCCAGTCCCGTGCCGGATGTGCTGTCTTTCCTAGACCAGAGCTGACGGTCGCATTTAAAAAACCGTATCCTGTGAGCACGAATAGGAAGAACTGTGGCCATAGCATATGTACTTTGCATAGTCTTATCCCTATCTCAGACCCATCCTATCTTTCATTCAGAACCGGTATTGTTAGGAGTATCTTTGCCTTGTCTTATCTCTATTTACAACCCATTCTATCTTTCCTTCAGAACCTGTATTGTTAGAACTATCCTTGTGCTGACCCTTCTCTCATCTGAAGAAGTCAAGTTTCCTTATCAGGTGGGTCACCCTGATTCAGTGACTCTAATCTCCTTGTGTGATATTCGCTTCTTCATAGTCATCCTCTAGTGTGAGCAAACCCATTTAATTTGTCATTTTCAAAAGTGCACTCCTGTTTTCCATTCTCGTGCTTATTTTACAAAAACAACCTTTACTAAAACCTCTATAACTCCCTCAGTTTTTGTGATAGAAACAAAACATCCATAGCTATCCATGGACCCCAAAACCGCACTGCAAATCAGTGCAATTCTCCCGTTATCATGAATATCGCGCAATGAAGAGTTTGCCGCGATTTTAAAAATCGGAAAGGTTTACACATGAAAACTAGCTTTTAACTGCGTCAGACTTGGACCTTAAGATTTCAGTTGTCTTCTGCTGTCCAAATCATTGCTTGTGTTTGTGTGCAACTGTTCAAAGCGGCCCCAATAAGAATTCATAAAAATGTCAGTATTTTTGACCATATTTGGTGTTTTTGCCTAGTCCATTCTAAAGATAATTTGAAAGCCAGCCGGACAGCTGAAAAGTCAATTTCGTTTTTCTCTTGTGTTTGCTGGGGGAAAGTGGGACTGATATTCTGTTTGATTTGTGTAATTCCTGAATACCTGCTCTCTCCTCCCATCTCTTTACATTGCCTATTGAGGGTTGATGGGTGTGGCAGGGGGAACTTCTAACCATAATGCTATCTGATCTGAAACCAACACAAACGTATTATTTCTGTGCTGCATTTGTTTTGCGCATTACTTACTTCTCATGTATTAAAGATATTATTCAGTGTTCTGTCACCCCATTGTTGATTGTTGTTTATCTATTAAAACATATTGTGATCAAATTTGAAATACATAAATAAATATTTACCTTTGCAAGGCTATTAGGAGCTTCATCACGCCCTACCACAAAAATGCCAAATATTCAGTTTGGGAACACCTTGAATTGTTTGAGCAAATGATGGAGACTTTTCATCTGAAGGACAGCCAAAGCTGTATTCAGTATGTCAAGTGGACATTTTCACCTGAATACTAAAGCTTCTTTGCGGGCTGGAGGATCAGGACCATTCAAGACTCAGAACTCCTCAAATCAAGGGTCTTTTGCTCCAGAACAATGACGGGGGAAGAACCCAGACAACCCACCTGTTCCCAGGGAGGAGGCACAAAGGGAATGGGGGTGTAAAGCCTTAGAGAAAGCTTCCTTCCACACTTTTGAAAAGCCCCTGGAAACCCAGGAACCAGAACAAGAATCTCCTGCCCCCGAAAGTCTGCAACCCAAGGAACATTGGGTGGGTAGGAGAAAAGGCCTATTTTGTGGAGGAGGTGTGAATCTTCCAACTTGAAAGAGAGAGGTCCTCCGAGGATTTTGGGAAAATGATCTTCTCCTTTAGGGATGGGGGAACTGGTGACTGCCTCCAAAAAGTGGGGGGCAGCCCAGAATCAGAACCAGGGCTTCCCAAAACATACCCCATATCCAATTGCCACCTTTTTTTTTACAGGTTCCCAAGATCCCAAACAAAATTCTGCCTAAATAACGCCTCTGTCAGAGTCCAAAGCAAAGAAATTAACCTACCAATTGGCCAAAAATGTGCATTATCTTTGCCCCCTTGAGGAGAAGGAGGGAAGATTTTATGCCCCGGTCCAAATACAAGGGCAATGTACATTTTTGGCACTGGTGGATCCTGGATCCCAAGTCACCCTTCTGTCAAAAAGGGCCTTTGATCAGCTGAATTCGGGAAGGGGGGAGAAATACCAAATTCCTCTCAGCCCTCTTCCTGAACAACTTCAGAACTTCGATGGGAAGGAAATTCTTGTTGAGGGGCTGCGGATTTAGACATTAAAACTGGGTGACACAAGGTGAAGCACCCGGTCATAGTTGTGACTCCAGGGGACACACCATGTTTACTAGGGAAAGACATCCTGCGTAGATTGTCTCCCCTCATAGATTGTGTAAACAAGGTCCTCTGGACCCAGACTAACTGACCAATAACATTGAAATATAGTGTCAACCATTTTAGTTTAAATGGCACATGGTTGAATAGAAACCTGACGAAATTGCATTCCACTTCCAGAATAACCAAATCCCAGACATGACAGTAATAGCAGTGGGTCAACAAACTGGTGATGGGGAGTCCTCTCTATTTCTGAAAATCAACCTTCTTTCCAGTCTCCTTCCAGTCTAAGGTGGCATTCCACACTGGAAGGAAACACTCTGAAATTCTATGCAAATTCACAATTAGAAAATCCTACTCCTATAGTCCCAAATGATGAGAAATCAGCTCAAAGCTTGGCTGAGATTCAGAAAAGTGGAGAGCAGTTGTTCATCCCTATTCAGTTAAATGAAGCGAAGGACCCTGTTCTCGCCCGAGTATGTGTGAACAACGGTAAGAGCTTCATCAGCAAGGCCATGTTCCGCAAACTCCCAAAAGATCCAGCCATTCCCACATTTAAACTGTTAGACAAATGGGAAATAGACCTGGAAGCACCCAATTCCAAACTTTTCCTGCCTAGCAGGTGTATGCTCTAAATTTCCATAGGCAACAAGAGCATAGTCCATAATTGTTGGGTTGTGCGAGATGTCCCTGCTGCATTTTATTTAGGCAGTGACATTAGTTTAGACCTAATAAACTTCAAAGAATGGTCCCAATTAGCAGGTAATCCCATGGACATTGATGACCCAGAGAAAGCATTTCGGTCAGCTCAACTGCTGCCATATGAAGTTGAAATTCAGATTGGAGAGGAAGTCACCATCCCGAAACGGACCCGATAGTTCTCACTGGAAGTAAAAATTAAAAGAGGACTTAAACTGAAAAGTTCTGACGCCTATGTTCATCTCAATGCTCATTTCCAACAGCTATGGTTGGGGGTAAACCCAACATCACTAGTCAACATAGAACATGACACCATTCCAGTAGAGGTAGATAACAGCAACCTAAAGAGTATCACTCTGGGTGCAGGCACCATTATTGGAATGGCAGTTGATGACTGACATTTTTCCATAGATTTAGGTAACGAACTGTTAGGACCAATCCCCAAGGACTGTTTTGACAGTGATAGCGACAATGACACAACACCAAACAGGATCTTCACCCGCATGGGGGGAATTTCCTGGTATACTCCTCCTGCCCTTATGGTAAGGAAGATGTGACCTGTGACTTCAGGAGGGATGAGGTGATCTTTCAAGTCCACAAGGACTGCCTTCCCCACCATGTAGCCATCAGTCCAAATCAGTACTTGGACCAGGGACTTCTCCACCCAGCTGGAGGAGGCCGCTGAGATAGCCAAACGAGAAGTCTTTCCGGGCTTCAGGCAGATGGTTGAAGAGAGAGTCAACCTAGCTGATGCCTGTGAGACTCTGGAGCAAAAGCAAAACATTTTTTTTTAGATTTTCAAGATCTCTTTACGGTAGTCTCATATGACTGTGGTCGCAACGACATCCACACAACAACAATTCCCACGGACCCTGGCATGACTCCAGTGTTTGTGAAGCAATATTGCTTGCCTCTCGCATCAATGGAGTCCCTTACTGAAATAATTAAGAACTTTGAGTCCCGTGGGATAATTCATCCAGTTCACAGCACCTTCAATAATCCAGTGCTGTGAATTTTGAAACCAAGCGGCCAGTGGAGACTCTGTGCTGACCTAATGGAGCTCAAAAAACAGGTCCATACTTCCCGATGGCCTCTTCCCTACATTGACCAAGGGCTGGCCCAGATCCAAGGGTCAAAGGTATTCACTGCAATTGACCTGACCAATGGGTAGTGGACTGTACCTGTCAGTAGGGAAGACCAATACAAGCTGGCCTTTACCTTTGGGGGGGCAGCAGTACACTTGGACTTGGACTCCCTTCAGATACATCAACTCCGGCAATTAATTTAACATCTTTCTGCATAAGGCCATGCCCGACTTGGGTGAAAGGGGTAACCTGGCCTATGTAGATGATGTTCTAGTCAAAAGCTCAACTGTGGAGGAACACATAGCAGAGATCCGTTATGTTCTGACACAGTTGAGGGCTGCCGGAGCAGAACTCTCTTTCCAAAAGGCATAGTGGTGCAGGACCTGTGTCAATTTCTTTGGACATGAGATAACTCCTCAGGGTCTCTGTCCCCAGGAAAAGAAAGTAGAAGCACTCCAGAAAATAAAAGACCCCTCAACTCTGCGGGAACTAAGGAGCCTCGTTGGAGTAACTAATTAGAGCAGAAAGTTCATTGAGGATTATGCAGAGATCACAAGACCCCTGATCCATCTTTTGAAGGGGGAATCAAGTAGGATTGGGATCCAGAACAAGCCGAGGAAGTAAGACAACTCAAAATAAACCTCTCACAAGCACCTTGCCTAGTTTACCCTGTCAAGAGAAAGGAGTTCTTCTTGGAGACAGGGTTCTCAAATACATGCTTGACTGCAGTATTAGATCAAAAGCAGGACAATGTCAATACAGTAAACTCCTATGCGAGTAAGACTTTATGCTCTGTGGAAGAAAAATTCAACAATTGTGAGAAGGCACTCCTGGCAACGGTGTGGGCATTGAAGATTTACCGCCCATTTATCCAGGGGGAACACATCATAGTATAGTGGAGATTCCACACCAACCTTTGCAATATCTTCAAAGTGACAGACTGCGGGCCGGAAATGTGAGTAATTCCCAAATTACTTCCTGGATTCTGTCAATGCAAGGCCTTCCTGTGAAGGTCAGATATGGCCAAAACAAGAAGAGTCCCCTCGTGCAAGGTCTGGCTGACTTGCACGATTGTGCCAGAGAAAACTGTCTCAAGGACGAAAGTGTTAAAATCAAGGACAACATGGAGGCATACCTTAATTCCCCACACAAGGTCTATGAAGAAGACCAGTGTGAGGGAATGCCCATGGTCTATGTAGATGGGTGCCATCCTCACTGCTGCCCAACACCAACTCCACAAACTGGTCATAATCACTGATTCAGATTATATATGGAACGGGTACGTGGAGCATCTGGTAAATTGGAAAACCAGAGGTATGCTATGTGCTAATAACAAACCATTAAAACACGGAAAATCAATACAAAATATTGATGATCTGGTCACCTCGAATGGGATGACCATCTACTGGAAAAAGATCAGGGGTCATTCTAAAGTAGAGGGACCAGACAAAACTGGAAATGACCTAGCTGATCAGCTGGCCAAAACCAGAGCCATCCAAGGGTATCTACTTGAGATCGAGTCCCTGTTGGGGGTAATCCAGGTCACTGCTGTTACTAGGTCCCAGACAAATGCTCATAATGAAATCTCAACTGCACAAATGGAGTAAGGAGACCACAGTTGCTGATTTGATTACGGCTCAAAAAGGGGATCCAATAATTGGTAAGTTTTATCAACACATTGAGGACCCTGAGAACTTTCCCCTGACGGATACCGATTACATTGGGAAAAAGGACCTCAGAGTGTTGATGAAATGTCCAAAAATGTTCGCAATCCAAGACGGTTTGCTAGTGAGGAGATCCATAGCTGGCTATGATCAGTGGGTGGTCCCCACCTCATTCCAAAGCCTGGTGCTAAGTCACGCCCATGATGCGGCCACAGCCGGTTATCGGGGATTAAATACGACATTAGAAATCTTGCAAGAGGATTTCATACTGGCCACACATGGGGCAGGACCTCGACCAATACTTGAACGGGTATCTTGTGTGTGCACAATTTCAGCCAACATCACTCACACACCGTGCTCCCCTCCAAAAGAGGGGGGTGACCCTGCCTTGGTCAGATTTGCAAGTCAATTTTATCAGGCCCGTGATTCTCTCCTCTAAGGGGAACAAGTACATGTTGACTGTAACATGCTTGTTCACTAAATGGGTGGAATGTCTCCCGCCCCAAATTGCAAGGCAGAAACAGCAGCTGCCCTGATGATCAATCACATCTTCTTGTGTTTTGGACTACCCCAAAGGATTGAGTCAGACCGAGTTAGCCACTTCACTAGCGAAGTGATGACAAAGAGTGGGAGATACTTGGGGTCAAAAGGAAACTACACATTGCCTAACGGTGGTCCTCTAGTGGTGGAGTTGAGAGGTACAACAAAATTATTGTGAACATGTTAAAAAAGTTTGTGGCAGATTCTGGGCCAAGTTGGGACATTTGATTAACCATTGTCCTGATGGCCATCATATCTACCCCTTCTTCTGCAACAAAAATGTCTCCATTTGAGCTGATGAATGGACGAAGGATGGTGCTACCCCATCATCTGCTCTACAGAACCAAAGAGCAGACCTTGATAAATGCCTCCACAACACATGAGTATGTTGAGAATCTGAGAAAACACCTTCAACATGCTTTTGCCTATGCTCAACGGAATCTAGAGAGATCTGCAGACAGTATAAAGCCCCACTATGATCTCAAGACAACTAAAAAGGAATACCAAGTAGGAACAGGGTCTACTTGTACAATTTCCAAAGGAACCAAGCCAAAGAGGGCAGATTCTTCCCAAGTTGCTGGGTTCCTTTTGAAATTGTGGACAGAATCTCACCAGTCGCCTACAGAATCCGCATCCCCATGGGCAGTTTGGCAGAAGGGGAAGACAAGTGGGTCCACATTAACCAGCTGAAGAGTTGCCATCCCAGGCATACTCTGCGGCAAATAGTGGAACCAACCAGAAACCCAGAGGGGGAATAGTGCCAATTATAACCAAGGCAAGTGTCTTTCCCACTGCTGATATCCCCAAATGACGTGTGGACACAGTAGTGGGAAAATATCCATAACCATGCTCTGTTCTATCTTCTAACATCTGGACTACGAATTATCTAAAGGATTACCAAGGAGGACCACTTGGGGACCGGGAGGAAAGACTCAAGGAGCCCGGAGTGCCGCTCCATACTCCCAACCAGAACTCGCAATACTCCTGACCAGAACCGACGGGAGAAGCAGCGGAATTTCTCCACCTGGACAAAAGAAAAGCACATCCCAATCTCCTGACTTCCCCTTGACGGGTGGTCAAAATCAAGTCGGGAGGGGGGGCTCAGTGGGATGTATTGACCCACTCCGCTATGCTATGCAGCATCACCCTGCCAGTTATGGGGAAAGAAACAGCAACAATGGTGGCTTAGCTGAGATGTATTGTGTTCAGTTTTGTTCCCTATAAAAAGGCAGGAATGTAATGTGGTCACATGATGGTGCGATGGCTACACTGAGCCGTTGCACGTTGTACAATAAAGGGGGTATTCCCATGCCTGGCAAGCAGAGCACGCATGGAACCCGATGGCAGCAGAGCTTTGTCCGCGCAGTTATTCACGGCGGGGGGCCTACACCAAGGGTGCCATGAGTGTTCATACAAACCGTTACCAGGGATTAAAAAAGTGCTCTGGATTTAAATGGGCTCTGAACCTGGACTCATAGATTCATGGACGGACTACCTAAGCATATCCAGTGATTTTGCAAAAGATGGAGCAGATCCCTTCACCTTTGTAGCCATGAGGCAAATTCATGACCCAAGTGTACGTAAGCTTGAACCCCACATGGTATACCATAGATATGCTTGTGTCGCATTTGTCAAACAGTAGAGAAAAGCGACAAAATACAATTTAAAAAAAGGTGAATTGAAAAAGGGATGGGGGAGGTGAGATTCGATACCCCATTTCAGATGACCTCTCACTTTTCAGAAACAAGCGCCGAACCACTTTACAAATAATGACTCAATTGTAAATCCTGTAGACGAATAGATATGTGCTGACATTTCGTCATATGTCACCTTAGACTCTGCTCATTCAGAGCCTTGCACAAAGGCAGCATAGATTCTGTCTAGCTCCACGCTGTTTAAAGATGGCCGTCAAGTTAGGGTACTAAAAGACATATCTATTCAGTCAACGTGACATGCATTTAAGTTCTTGTGCTGACACTGCCGCCAGCTTTCTAAACAACCGTGTGGTGTTCAACAAACGCAAGGTGTATAAACTTGCAGCTGCAGGTTAACTCACCCTTAACCAAATTAGAAAATTTTTATGGTGATGTTGAGCAATGATTTTCTTGCGCATATGTTACATGTGATCTGCCGGCCACGTTTGGCTCCCTCAATAATAGTAGAAAGGCTAGGAACAGAATTAAAAACACAAATTAAAAACACAAAATAATGAATCCTGGTAGAATTGTGGACTTATGGTAACTAGACAAAGGTCACATTTTTTAATATGCAGAATTTAGCAATGTAGGAACAGGTGAAACTTCAATCCGGTCTGTTTTACAATTTTACAGAACAAGATGGAAAATGAAGACAAACTCAATTCGTGACTGCAATGAAGTGAATTGTGAAGTAAATGACATGAGCACATCGATTAGCAGAATATGATGGGAATCTCAATTATAAGGTTTTGTAAAACACAATGGGCCTCATTACAAGAGTGGCTGAATGGGTTAACGGGTGCCGCAAAAGGATGCGGACCCGTAAACACCATTCCGCCACATTACGAGGTCACCTTGCGGGACCCGCTCTGCACGTCTGGTTCACCAGACGTGCAGAGCGGGTCCCGCAGGGGAAGAGGGAGCTAACAACGGGCCGGTCGTAATCGGCCCGTTGTTAGCTCCCTCCCCCATTCCCATTCAGCTCTATGGGGACTGAAATGGGAATGGGGAAGATCCGGGACCGGGCATCTGGAGGGAAGAATTACAGGGCCCTCCGAACTCGGAATGGCTTGGTAATTCCCCATTCTGGGAACCCGGACGTGAATTCGGCGGCAGCCATGCCGCCAAAAGCGGCATGGCTACCGATGAGGTCATAATGAGGCCCAATATATGAAATGCATAATGAACTGAAGCGACTTAAGACTACATTTTAATGAGTGGCTTGTGTTGTCCCATGTAGTGGAACACTGTGGTTCCTGTATGAAGTACAGAAGTAACGAATTAGACGATCACACTATACACTTTACCACCAGACTAAGGTCAGTCGGTTACACTTGTTATAGAGAAATAACACAGATTCTTGTGAGAAATCCAGAGTAAGGTTTTCAGTATTTTACTGTTTGTCCATGTTTTGTAGCTGTATGGTTTTAAATACCTGGGGTTCATCAGATCAACTCGCAGTTTGCAAGCAATCTAGCGTCCTGATGAGGGCCTGTTAAAACATCATTTGAGAACGTCCTGGAAAAACGTATCTCAATAAAAGGCCTGAAACACAACGTGTCAACCAATACCTAGACAAGATATCATTGGTTGACTAGTTATTCTTTCCATAAAGGACAATAAAATTTCTGTTTCCACAACTGACCACACCATTATACCACCGAGCAGTGATACGCCCTAGAGAGGGGCAACATTAGGCAGTAAAATTGTTTGACACCTATTGCTGAATGTATAAGGTGTGATACGTGTGTTATCTATTACTATAAACTGTTCAAAACAACCTGTAATTGAATTGGTGGTTCTTAGCAAAACATAGAAACACAGTAGTGTACTAACCCCTTGGCACACACATTGCTTCTTTGCCTTATATGTTGGTGCAATTTATCTCTAAAGTTGTCAATCACTTTTATATGAATGTTTGATGTACGGTATTGTTATAACATTTTTGGGAAAAACACAATTCTTTTCAAATATATTTTTGTATAAACACTACTTTGGTGTCAATGCTGATGTTTTGTGAAGAACTCAGCAAGGATCAAGTGCATTCCGAAATTCTCTCAGCGTTAAAAGGAGGGGTTACCTATTTTGAAAGATGCCTGTTGTTGTGAAAAAAATAACGGCAGAGGTCAATTTGGGTCAGACAACTTCAGGAAAATCTTTATTTCACAGCACCGCAGTAGACAAACACAAAAAAAGTAGTCAAAACAAACACACCAGGACAAGAAAGAGTAAGTTCCCCTCCCTCAAAATTCAACAGTCTTACATAGTTTCATAATGACATTGGATTCAGTACAAAGTCAGTGGACGTGTCTATTGATATGATCAAGAGCAATTTGCATATTAATTCATGCTTTGCGTTTTTCGTTCAAATCCAGGTACCGGAGGTCAATTACAGAGTTAGTGGTTAGATAAAGCTTGCAACTGTGCAAGGGAAGTAAAATACCTGTCTTTTAAGCCCGTGTTTGTAAACTAGAAGACGCAGAAGGCATTATCAGTGCACATTCTCACCATGATCCAGAGCAGAGGCCTTCATCCCAGCGGGGGGTGGGGGGGCAGAGCACAGGGAGTGCTCCTGGGCTGGCTGAACTGTCAAAGGGAAACACTGTTTGCCTTTGACAGTTCATTTCTCCAGCCGCACATGATCACTGAGCCATGCAACGCTGGGCGTGTTTTGCTACGCCAGCCTTGCATAGCTCATTGGAAATGCTGGCTGGGGCACTGCATGTATGTATGTGCGAGGGGGTGCTCCTGCGCCTCCTCGCACATACGGGCAGAACAACCTGGAGCAGGGCATTTTAGCAACCACACGCAGGCCCCTGCAGAAGGTATGTTTATGGCGATTTATTTTTTATTTAAATGTGTATGGATGTGTGTATGCTTGTGTTATGGGACTGTGTTGGGAGCAGGATGGGCGGCAGCACTGGGATAGTGGTGGGAGTTGGGTGGGGAGTGCCCAGGGCCTGTACTGGGAGTAGGGTGCGGTGATGGCAGGCAAACGTTCATAGCAATTTCTACATACTGTCCATCTGGCACTTTTGTAGGGGCTCAGCCTGCCCAAACTTTGCTCAGGGGGGGACAAGGCCAAAAATGTTTGAAGACCACTGATTTAGATCATGTAATCTGCCTCTTATTCTGATTGTGCTAACCTGGCAGAATATAAACCATGAAGTAATACGTTATGTCTTCTTTTACTGCCTGAGTGCGTATCGATTCAAGATGTTTTACAACTCAGCGGCCTATTGGCACTATAACAAGTACCTAGGAAGCCAAGATAGTGCTCATAGTATATGGGGGTCAGAAGGTCAGAGGTATTATTGGGCACATTTCCCCACAATAAGGATTGCTCACATATGTTGTCTCACCAACTTTAATGTAACCCATACCGTCAGCAAAATCTACCCACCATAGTTCTCTCTGGTGTAATCGGGTGATGGTAGCGTGCTACAGTGTCTGATAGTGAGAAAGAAATATTAAATGTAACAGGAAACTGACCAATCCATTGGGAGCACAAAATAAGTGGAAGTTTCAAATATAACGTAGGTGCCAAGGTATGTGGCATAGCCTGGCTCAGTAAAGGTGAATTCATTATTTTAAAATAAATGGAACCCATCATTAGAGACATACCTTGTGGTCGATAAGGTATGCCCACACTTACTAATACTCATATATACTGTGCTCTAGTTCAAATATCAGTGGAAACCTTTTTTTCAAGAGAGGACAATTGGATCGCTAATTCCTTTTTTTCCACAATTTGTGGAAAGCTCAGTGGTATGGTAAAGCCAAATGAGGGCTCATGTCCTTTATAAGCTTAAGGACTTTCTGACTCAGAAACATGTTTTAGCTCATCACAGATGTCCCCTCAGATATGGTATGGATTCAGGCATATTGCCAGGTCACCTGTAGATCCGTGTTTTTACTTTCAATTCACTGGTGAACAGCAGGCTTTGTGGGCATATATTGTTAAAAGTGCCAACAGTCAATAATTGAAGCGGGATACCAAGAAGAATAAAAGCCATATTGCTTGATCAGTTCATCTCAGTCTATATCCATATGCGCAAGTTCAGAAACAGACCATGAACCAACACAAGGTCTTCGGCATGCTTCACGGAGTTGGCAGGTAAATCTTCACAAGCATAATTGTGCCTCCTCATCCTGGTCTTGGGATGATAGCTCAAAGGCAACATGCTTGCCTTGAAAGCAAGATGACACGGAGCAACATAGGTTTGATCCACAAATCCGTGCTTAGAAACCTCTGGGTATTAAGCGCATTATAAATAGCCTATTAATTCTTTGTGTGGTCATTCACTTTCAGCTCTTAATTTAGTTATACAAGGGTTGGTAAGGATGTATGATAACATCAGCCTCAAAGTTAGGTGTCACTTGTTTGATTTGGTTGAAATAAAGGAGTCTCTGAATAATATCTGCCATTAGAAGTTTGTGGAACCTGAGAAGCAGAAGTAACAAGTCAGTGGTCGATGTGTCCCAAGAAGGAAAGAACATTTACGGCCAAATTGAAAGATGGATGTCAGAGAACTGGCTATGTCTGAACGGCAGCAAAATAGAACTGCTGATCTTTGCCTCTCAACAGGCCCTGGGTAAAATGAGTTTAGATTACAACGAATTCCAAATAAGAGACAGTGAAATCCAAGTCCAACAAAAAGTAAAAACCCTGGGAATTCTACTGGAGGCCTCGTTAAATGCAGGTGCCCATGTAAATTACTTCAACCATACCTGCAACTACCATTTATGCCTACTCCGGAATATTCGCCCCTACATTACAGAAAAGAAACGTGCCAAGATCGCTTGAGCAACCATCCTGACCAGACTTCATCATTGTAATTCGCTACTAAGTGGAGCCTCACTTTCTGATCTGAAGACGTGCCATATCATTCTAAACGATGCTGCATATTGTTAGAAACATTCCCAGAAGAACTCACATTTCAGATCACAGAAGAAATCTCCACTGCTTGCCAATAGAGGAACGCATACGTTTCAAAATGGGCAGCATAGTTCATCGCTGCCTTTTTGGCATAGCCCCTGAATACCTTAAACCATTGGTTCCCCAGTATCTCCCCACCATAACCCTTCCATCGTCCAAGCAAGGACAAATACAGGGCACAAGGGCCAAATGCACAAAAGGTCTGGGAAGATTATTCCCTGCCAAAGCGGCCTCTTTTTGGAACACACTGCCACTCGTACTCAGATTGGAACCTGATGAAATATCCTTCAGAAAATCTTTGATAACCTTCCCTTTTAAATGAATTTAGCTCCTGACGTAGCCTCCCCCTCAGGTTAAACTGTCCTGTTGCATGGTGCTTTTGTTGTGTGTCCTGATGCCACGAGATGCCGGAGCAGTATGAATAGATACATAAATAAATACATACATACATAAGGCATAACAGATGCAAAAGCCTGCAAATCCAAAAGGTTGGTCCCCAATGAAAATGTGCTAGAAATGTTTGTGTAAAATCCTACGTGTGACTCAGCTAAGGGAGAATCATACAGACAATGGGGTTATGGCAGTTGCAGATAATATAATTATTGTTGACTCATAACCCACTTTTAATGATCAACTGAGAATAGTGGGATCAGAGGATGTGGTTGAGCATAAACATGTTCAAAGGATGGCGAGAACACCAGGATTACGTAAGAAGAAAAGGAATAACAAAACCAAGCACAGCAAAAATATTTGATGCGTCTTTGATTGTGCGACCCTGACCCCGAGCTGGTTCACTTGTCCCCTGAAGATGATGATGGAATGGCCTCCAACTACCCTCTCAGTTGATGACAATATTAACGAGGATGAGGGAACTAAAGCTGCTGAGACTCAGGTCTAATTTGCTGCTGGAAGGGAGTGTAGGGATTTGAATATGCTTGGGAGTGTTTTCAAAGATCAAGCTGTTGTACGGAGTTCGAGGGAGTTATCCAGGGAGTGTCTGTCGGACATAAATCAAGATGGGACAGGAGAGAGAGGGGCTTTGCCATTATGTATTAGATTTGCAACAATCTTTAGAGATGAAGTGGAATTGCTGAGGAACAGAACCCATATTTTAGATTTTATAAAGTGTACGCTAAGGACAGAGAGGTTGATGGTTACATGTACAGTCGATGAATGCGATCAGAGATAGGTTTCTGCCTATAGGAGCCATGTAAGTCAAATGTTGATTGGGAGTGGCTCCTGTCTACCCTACAATCCTATACTTGTATTAAACCAGGTTATTCATAATAAGGTGGTCTAGCGAAGCAGACTTACACATCATTTATAGAGGCAAACCCCTCACCTCCGTCATACTGGAAGACCAAGAAAACACTAAGGTATGAGAGACGTTTTGCACTTAGACAACCTTACCGAATGTATCCCCGAACTGATGCGGTAGACGTATGCCTGCAGACACCACTGGACATAGAAGAACTATGAGTGAAGTACGACAAATGAAAAGTGACACCACTAAAGAGAGAAGATACAAGGGTGCACTGAAACTAACACATGGATACCTAAAGACTAAAGATGTGATTGAAGTAACAAAGTAAACACATATCCGTATACGAAGAAATCATGTATACTAAGAAGATAAGTAACAAGAAATGTGGTAGATTTATACATGCAGGAACGCAAGGTAGATAAGACAATATAGAAGCTTGCTGAAGTAGGAAATAGCTTGCGAATAAAGCAGCCATGTTGAGGTAATGGACGTTAGCATTGCATAATAGTAAACGAGAAACCTTGAGAAAAGAAAGCAAAGCTGCAGTGCTGACAGGCACAGAAATACAGATTTGTGCATAAAAAAGGGTATTTGCTTGGCTGAGAATCAAGAATGCCACAGCAAGAGCAACTACATGGCACAAAAGGAGTCAAAGAGGATAAGCCATGTACGTAGGACATATTTCTTCTTTTTTCAAACTTTATTTAGTGCAGTGAAAGACATACATCCTCAGGTACACATGTGTATAAAAGCTTGTTACCATCAAACTTGAGCATAGTGATAAACATATAAATAAGCAATATATTGAGAGACTTGTCATGACACATTTACAGGATTCACCTCGTCTTCCGTAAGTTTTGCCGGAATGGCTTTCAGATGTCCTTAGGTCTGCAGGGAAACATAGCCCTCCTCCCTCTCGATTGCATATGTCAATTCATTAAACCACATTTTAATATCCGGGGCAATCTTCGATTTCCAATGGTTCAGTATAAATGTTATGGCCATCCCAAATTAAAGAGGCAACGTATTTTAACAGCGTAGGAGGGATGTCAGTGATCTCATGCAGACAATTAGCGACTGATTGCCGGAATTGTGCTATCTGTGGGTAGCTCCAGTACATGTGAAAGGAATCAGCAACGTGGGTGCTGCACTTGACGCAGCAGAAGCCGCTGGGGTGAACCTATTTTTATTTTATTTTATTTTATTTTATTTTATTTATAATGCGCCGTAAGATTCGTGCGGGGGTGTAATGGAGCTGGTTTAGTACCTTGAATTCTATCAGCCTATATCGAGCGTTTAGGGATACCTCCTTGGTTAGTTGGCACCAATGGAGCCACAGTACATTATCTATCAGCCGATTTAAATCGTTTCCCACTTTCCCTTGATGTCTTGAGCTAGTGTCTGAGCACTCTGGTATGCCCTATATAGTCTGGAAACCAGCCCTTTGGGGTCCCCACAGGCTACCACAATCCCCAAGATTTCTCATAAAGTAGCCCCTGGGGAAAAGGTCATGTAGAGTCATTGTACACTCAGACCCCACCCTTTCAGAATGTTCCAAACGTACATCAGGGGATGGCCCTGGCAGTTCCAGAGTGGAAGCGCACTGAAATAGGGGGCAGAGCCACCGAGACTCTTGAATATTTTAGACCATGCATTCACAGTTGTGGGGACCGGTTCAAATGTGCATGTATCCGCATGTTGGTTTGAAAGAACGATAGTACTCAAGCTCGAAGGGGAGACACTGTATCTCTCAAGGCCGTGTGTATTGGCTGCTCTTGCGGGGATTACTCGTAGCTAGTGAATTGTGCCTGCAATACCGCATAGCATAGTTCGAAGTCGGGGGCGTGTGTGCCACCCTGTTCAAACGGCCTGGTCATACCCTCCCATTCCATCTGTGGGGTACCAACGCCCCAAGCAAAGCCAATTGCCAAGGATCGTAACCTAGCAAAGTATGTGCGACCAGGCCAAACTGGAATGTTAATGAAGTAATATAGTCATTTGGGGACCACAATCATTTTTAGAATGGTGAGGCGGCCATATTAGGAGATAGGGAGTCTGGCCCAGAAATCCAATCTGTCCACTAGCGCCAGTAAATATTTCTCATGATTTACAGCCAATAGGGAGCGATGCATTCCAGAAACTACTATGCCTAGATATTTAAATTCATCTGGCATCCTTCTGTACCCAGCCAGGTCTGCCGGGGCGTAGTATTGTCGGTCAGCGGAAAAAGCTCAGATTTTGATTCGTTAATGCGATATCCCGAATGAGTAGAGAACTTACGTATCTCCCCTAATAGTGGGGCTAAGTTCAGAGCTGGATTCCGTATGTACAGCAGCTTGTCATCAGCGTACAGAGAGATTATTTGTGGTGGACCAGCTATAGGCAAGCCACAGTGTTTGAGATGCATTTTGCATGCAAGCAGCTCAATTGTGAGTGTGAATAGTAAAGGGGACAGCGGACAGCCTTGCCTTGTGCCGCCTCATAGTAAGAATAAGGACACATTGAATGAAAAAATCCCCCAATCCCATGCGCTGCAGTACCGCAAATAAAAACTGTCAGGAAACTGAATCAAAAGCCTTCTCGGCATCCAGTGAGGCAGCAACAGCCTACACTCGCGGGTTGAGTTGAGAGAGGATTCCGAACAGTCTACGCAGGGTGAATGCCTTTGAGCGTCCGGGGATGATCCCAGCTTGATCTGGGTGGATCAACTGCGACATATATGAGAGGTGACGGGTGGACAGTAATTATGCAAAAAAGGGTGGATCCGAATTGATTAGGGATAGTGACCTGTAGGAACCCATGTCCGAGGCAGGTCTATTGGGCTTCAGCAGCACCATGAATACTGCTTCAGAAAGTGAGAGAGTTAACCGACCGAGTCGAGTGATTCCTCCCATAGTCGCAGCAGACTGTGGACAAGGGTGACTCGAAGCTCCTTGTAGAATTCAATGCCCAAGCCGTTAGGGCCTGGTGCCTTACCGGACGGAAGTGTCATGATGGAATCCGTAACGTCCTCAGGGGTCACTGACTGATTTATTGACAGCTGTGCCTCTAGTGGCAACACCAAGAGTGGTATTTCATCCAAATAATTCTCCAGCTCTGCCACGGTGCAGCTATCCAATCTCGAATATAGTGATTCATAAAACTTGTGGAATTCACCGTTAATTGTCACCGTTAATTGTCTATGGGGTGGTAAGAATGAGCCCATTGGATTCCCTAATCCCTGTGATATGTTGCACACTTCTCTCAGATCTAATAGCATTGTCAAGGATCTAGCCGGTCTGTCCGCCTCCTCGTACCAACGCGCCTGAATGGGGTAGTACATCAGTCGAACCTTATTATCCGCCAATTCCCTAAAATTCTGAAGATTACCCTTAATTAGTCCTAGCAAGGCATGATCTTGCGTGGTTCTGTATTTGTTTTCAAGTTTCTTGAGGTCTGTTTCAACTTTTCCTAGATCCCGTCTAGTGTCCTTCAGAGCACCCGCGGAAATAGAAATCACCTCCCCTCTGACCCACACCTTGAAAGCTTCCCATACCATGCAGTGATGCTGCACAGTACCTTCATTTATATGAAAAAAATCAACTACACCATTTTGGAGCATCTCCTGAACAACAGGGACTGACAGGCAAGCTGGGGGCATGCGCCATGGGGGACGAGGGTGGACAGTTCCTCCCACTGTAACGTCATAATGATGGGGGAGTGGTCAGAGATGGTTTGGGGGAGAATCGCACAATTCTTTACTTGCAACATCAGCGTGGCCTGGGACAAGCCAATAATCGATCCTGGAATGGCCGTCATGGACCGACGAGTAGTATGTGTAGTGTTAGTGACTTCAATCCAGCACTCCAACCAAGTCAATGCTTAGTATGGGATGCCCAATGGAAGCCCTTATTTATATATCTTTGTGTCAAAGTTCTTAAAATCTGGATGATGAACCCTTATATAACGCCCCTCTCTTTGGATCTCCCCGACCTCACTGAGCCAAGAAGTAGGTTTGTTTTGCAAATTAAAAGGTTTATTTGAAGAATTGAACAATATATATCACACTTTTATGAATAGAATAATATCTGAATAGCACACTTATGAATATGTACAGTGAGCAACAATGGGTAATATTACAATATCAACAATCTCTTTAATCAGTTAGGAGTAGGAATAGAAAGGATGAGGTAGTAGACAATACTTTGTATGATTCAAGGAAATGCAATGATGGCAAAGAATGCAACACAGAAATAAACCTGATATGATTTCAATCAAAAGATAATATGATGACTTTTTCCCCCTGTTATTACTCACTCCCCCCACTATGCAATATGAAGAGATGGAAATGAAGGCACGCAGGTTTCAGGAATACAATCAATAATGCAGTTCAATCCCAGTTCCCCCAGCAAGCTTAGAGAAAACAGGTATGATTTTAAAACAGGCAAAAATACTTTTGAATGTGATTGCAATGAATGGGAAAATATGCTAAAATTATTTTAATTCACTAAAGGAGATTCAGCACTAGCGAGAATTACTTTGGATTGGTACAGGTCAACACTAGCAATGATTCATGAATGATTATCAGATTGAAAACGAAATTCAGCAGTTGAAAACAAGAAACAGCTATTCTGACATGTGGTGAGAATGGAGCTAAATTGCAATTTGCGGCAATATTTCCGTGTGTGGGAAACACAATTGCGGAATAACTATAAGGAATCGGAATGTCGTTTGGAAAGCTTAGGATCTTAGCTTCAGAATGACAGTTAAATTTCGGTTCTAGAACATGTGGTTCAAAAGTTACAGAGGTTTTTGTGAAGGCACATTTTTCAGAAATAAAGTCAACATTCAAAATGACAGATTGCGCTTTACAGATTAGGAATCAATATGGACTTATAGTAAGGGTTATGAAACTACAATATACCCAACGGGACAACCACCAGAAACACGGCGCTTTCCGCTCTGATTGTTGTGCGTCAAGACACTTGAAAAAATATCAGCGCATAGATGATTATCGCTACAATTTATCAAGAATTATGTGGAGGAGAGGAGAATTTAGGATATACAAAAGAGGTTCTATAATGCAGTTCTGGGCAGATTGAAATGGATGGAATGGGATTACTTAAACTAAGAGATTGGTTATGTACAATTCGAGACTAGATACTCACTCCTACGGCTTTGGAATGGAGTGGGCCCCGTCAAAGATCTGGTCAAGGGTTTGGCTGAGGTTCTCTCACCTCCGGACAGGTCTCAGGCACTCTGGTCTCAGCACGGCACTGCGGTCTGCGCGGCCTCTTGGACTGGATCTGACGGGTTCTGGGTTACAGCTCTGCTCTGCGGGTCTGGATCTTGGTTCTAGCACAGGGTTCTTGGCTAGAATAGCAAAACAGCACAGCCAGGCTGTTGAATGGTTTTGTTAGGCCCTGTGGAAGTTTAGAGGTTAGAATCAGGTTGCAAAAGATTCTGAAGGCCTGCTGAGAAGAGTTGAGCTTTTGGGTTAGGTCCCTCTGCTTCAAGGTTCTAGAGTTTGGTTCTAGTGTCTCTGTCTGGATATTGTCTGGATCTTCCTGCAGGGTGCTTCGTCAAGAAATCAGTTGAGAAGTGGAAAGTGTGTGTCCTATCTGTCCTCAGCAGTCCCTATTTATGTATTTCCAAAGTGGGTGGGGAGGCTGATTCTATATGCCCAACCCTCTAAGGATCTGATAGGTTAGAGGATTCCCTGTCCCCTGATTGGAGAAAGGATCAGCGTGTCATCCTGTGTCATCTTTATGGCTTGGGGGAAAACACTCCCCTTTGTCTCTGTACAGTATATCTTATTTTTCATAAAACACATATTTACAATATACACAACTTGTTAATACTACATAAATTACATGACAGATTGCCTAAGGTACATTTCTGTTCAACTCACATCTTCCTAAGAGCTTTGTTTCAGAAATGACCACTTTTTTCGCTTTTGGTGGGTTTCTCAATATTATTTCTGCACCAATTTTTATCCATGCATGCACACCCCATCTGAGCACATTTCTGTAATTTTTCAGGTTCCCGGCATAAACATAGTAGCTACAATATGAATAATTCCGGGGTTTGATCTCAGAACATCGCACAGAGTCCAGCTTAGTCTTCAACTGTGAGCAAATTTTTCATTTTAACAATCTCAAAGTTTCACATTTTTGTCAGTTCGGTGCAATTTGGTATACACATTTTTCTAAAACATACATTTGCTGTGCTTTCTGAATCCACACAATGGTTTATCTCCGCCTCCAACGTCTGGGCTGATGCAGAGGTCATATGTCTCTCTTTCCTGCCAGCAGTTTGTTGTCAGTAACACCCGAATTAGCATTTTCTATTCAACCCAAGGATTTCTTTGTCTGCACTGAGAACAACAGGCCAGCTTGCCACTCCCAGTTCCTTTTGACACCAGCCTGTCAATCTCTTAGCCAAGGGAAGGGGGAAGTCTCCTTTGTCCAGGGAGAAGTGTCAAATTCGTTTGAACACATTGTGGGAAACTTTTAACTCTGAAACTCAATATCCAAAAACTGTCCTATCTTATAATATAACTCACATTTTTAACATATACATTAAACAATTTCTTGCTTCAAGCCTTTTCCGAATATAGTTTTAAATTGTATCCACCTCTTAGGCTTCTGATAGCAAGTCTTTCTTTGGCATAGTTTGGGCTCAATGTACAACTTTACACAAAATGGTTTTAAAACGCCGGCTTCTGGTAGAGGTGAGTAACGGTAATACACCCATTTTTGACAGATTTCTTCCAGAAAGCAATCTTCAAAAGTATACTTTGTTCAGATATAGATACACTTCTGTGGACCTTATATTTATGTAGATTCTTGCGGGAGAATGAGGTTGACCACCCGACAAGGAGGTTGGATCTTTTTGGGTGGTTTGTAAGCCATGATTTCTGCAAATGTGACACCAAATAAAAATGGATTTTTGAAGACAGCTTTGTTTCTTTTGCAATGATTTTGCTCTGTGAGCAGCCACGTGATGGGTTTTGGCAGTGGTCTCCTGTGTCACCACTGACATAGGCAAAAGTAGATGGTGGCATATTTTTCAGGTTTTCACTGCGCATTTTCTAGTGATTTCTAGCGAGCAGCAGGCTTTCTGGCGGCCATTATGATGTTTTTGCTGCCAACAATGCACAGTGATGTTGCAGGGCTTGGATTAGTGGGTTAAGACATCCCACAGTAGTCTTATGTACCATGGTTGCGATCTCTCCATACATCTACTAGATCAAGGTGTTGTATTATATTCAGAACTGTGTGAACTGCATTTGTCAATTTGCATTGAGTAAACATGGATTGATCAAGCACACAGTGTAGGATTAGATGAAAGTCGCCACCCTAGATAATACGCATGTGGGCTCCCCCTAATAGAACATGCAACACATAACCATATAATTCACGGTCATCGACATTTGGCCCATATGTGTTAACTAATATTGTGGCGATGCCAGCCAATACTCCCCATAAAATAACATACCTCCCTTGTGAGTCTATGCATCGTATGGTTTCCTGGAAGGGAATAGAGCATTGTACCAGCATCATTACACCTCGAGATTGCGATGAATAGTTGGTTTAACCCCGTTGTGTCCCCCAGGTAGTGGCAAACCCTTCATTAAGTACCCCTTGAGCATGTGTCTCCTGGAGCATCACCACCCTTGGAGCCTGATGAATAATGTATGCCACAACCTTGCTGGATTTGATAGGGTGATTAAGTCCACAGATGTTCGATGACATGAATGAGATAGTATTATCTATTCTGTCATAGTTGTTTCAAATTAGGGCCCAGGCTTGAATGGGGGGAACAACGAATAAGACTGTGGTGTGTAGTCAAGGAGCAGTCTGCACTGATTTTCAATACTGTGTTTGACAACATCAAAACAAAACTTATAAAATCCTTACACCAATGCTTTACATGTGTATCATTTACCCCAAACTAGACATTCTCCCTACCCACCTCCCACGTCATCACCCCCAACTCGACGATGGAACCCAAAAGAAACCAGAACAAACTTGGACATCCCATTGGGAGCACCATGAGCAGGGAACAGTACTTTTCAGATTACTGCGCTGCCGCAGCCTGCCTCATTTTGCGAAATGTGTGTACCCACGGTCAATGAAAGGGGGTGACACAGCACAATATGTGTTGATCAGTCACTGTCCATAAAATCAGGCTCATTGTTGTGCAGGGGCGGGGCTGCCTCTGCTTCCCCGGTCTCGTCTCAGAAGTGGTATAGGAATGGAGGATTCAATGTAGGATTTTGCTTCCGATGCGTTTTTTTTTTTAAATGTGCACGTCCTCCATGTTGCATACACAATTTTGACAGTAACAGTATTGCATATGGGACTTGCCTCATGTGTCGTAGCTTTTTGACTGAGTCATACGATTTGTGCTTAGCCTGTACATTGGTTGAGAAATCAGGATATATATGAATATCAGAGGATTGATATTGCAGGGACCCTTTTTCTCTGGCCATGCACAGAATGAGGTCCCTATTCCGATAGTTGAGAAGCTTTGCAAGGGTACTTCGGGAAGAAGCCCCTGGCTTGGGGGGGGGGCAGAACACGGTGCACCCTTTCCACAAGGAAGTGCTGGGAGAATTTAGATGGGTCGAACATTGATTTCAATACGTTTTCGACTAAATGTTCCATCGGGCCTTTACATGCTGCCTTAGGGATCCGATGACACGGATGCTGCTGCGTCGGGGGCGCAACTCCAAGTCTTCACATTTATTGCAGATCTTGCTGACCTCCTGCTGCAGATGTGCTATATCACGCTTGTGTTTATCTACTTTGTCCTCCGCCTCACCAATCCTCATCTCTGCCTCCGTGATACGAGTGTCCTCTTTCTCTAGCTTGGACCTCAGGGAGCCTATGGGTGATACAATGTTGTCCAGCTTCATGTTTACTGCCATTAATCCATTTTGCATGGCCGCAAGGAGCTGGTCATGCCTGATGGAGTTAAAAGATGAAGGCTGTTCATCACCGAGTGGTGACTCAGTAGGCCCTAGAGTTTTAGCAGGGGTGCTAGTATACATATCCATTGGACCTTTTCTCTTGGCTCCAGAACTCTTTGTCATGTTGCCTCTCCACAGAGTCAGAGAAGGACACGTGATTTTAGCCGGGATGCCAACAAGCTTCCAGACGCCCCACTGGATGGTCTTTACCCAGAGGGGCAATGTACCAGTTATCTTCCAACAGAAGGTAAAGCAATCTGTAGCACAGGTGCAGCAACAGTAGGAATGATGGCGAATGGACTTGCCCGTGAGTTGTGTGCCACAGAGGCAAGGCCCCCAAAATGTTCTATGAAGGATCTGGTGACCACTGTTTAGAGCTCCCCTGGCTCCTGCCTGTATCCTATAGCTCAGGATATCATGCTGACACTCTCTTTAGGTCACAGCTCAGAATTGACAGTCTGACGTGGGCTTCCCAGGATGCAGCCCCTACACCATGGGCTGCACACTCCAGTGCAACCTCCGGAGTTCCTTGAATGTTTCTGCAGGGGTCAGCACAGTGGCTACTCCCGTACACCCCTCAGAGCACCCCACTGCCGTCGCAAATATTGTTTAGAAGGGGGATTGGGTCCATCACAGTGTCCACTCCAAAGACGCCTGTTTCCCAGATTAGCGACCCCAACAACAGGGTATGCAAAGTGTCAGGCGCTGATATGACACAGGGTACAACAGCGGGTGAGGGCCAAGCAGTTAGCACAAGCACCCTCATGTCACCTCAATGTCCGCCAACGCCAAGTCAAAAGCTTTTGCTATCCCTGGTGGGCCCTTTGCGCCAGTCCCGGGATCACGAGAAAATGAACCCTGTCTCCCCAGGGCCCCACGCACATCCACACCGCTGCCCCACTTCACTGGGTGGCGTGACAGTAGGCTCTTGAGGTGGGGGGGACAGGGCCCTGCACTCACTGTAGACACAGCTCCTGAATAGGCAGGAACACCCCGTCGAAAATGAATAATTAATGTAGCACGAGAGATGGCCCAGCTCCAGCTCCACGCCACTTCAGTTAAGACCTCACAATGTCAAATACGTGGTGCAGAGCACCATGTGTTCCAGTAAAAGTCTAACTGCAGTCAGACCAACCATGTAAATCCACGCCCGTGCAAGAGCAATGTTCGTTATAGGAATGTAGTATGCAAGGCCAGTGCCCCGCCACCTTGACAGCGTGCTGCCACCTATCTCAGGCCCGCACCAGAAACACAAACACAAAGTTCAGCTGATCAAGTGGCCAGGGAGCAGCCGGCAACGTGTAGCAACTGTAGGCAGCCGGGGCTCAGCCGACGCCGCAGAAGGCACCACCTTTGTCAAGAAGCAGCCTCAGTTGAAATTCAGCCCAGAGGGCAGGCACGCCCATACTGAGTCTGCCCCTGACCCCCCCACCGCACCACCATTCCAGCCAGAGGGTGCAGACAGGCCGAGGCCAGGGGGAAGCAGTGACTGAGTCAGGGCAAGTGCACCTGTGGATGCGCCACACCAGCAGTGCCCGCCGCATCCCACAGCGCCTCGATTAGGCGTCTCTCTCCGACACTGCAGCAGAGTCAATACAGGTCCACGGCACCACGATCGGCACTCCTCCTCTCCCTTCAATGGAGATCTCGACCCCGTCTGCAGGTACAGAACCCATGACAGAGGCCCCCCCTCAGTGCCAGTCATCAAGATTTCCAGCCCCCACAGGCATCCCGCCTCAGGGACCCCCAAACAGCTCAAGGCGCCTAGCTCCAACTCAAGTGCGTCCAGCCCTGGCTACATCAGAGCGGATGTTCATTGTTGCCAGCAGGCTGCTCTGGCTGCGCACCAGTCCCAGTCGGCGCCACCTATGAATGCCTCCAGTGCCTCACACATACATCGGTTCAGAGCCTGATCAGGTCTGCAGGTGCTGTGTGCTTGACACCAGCCTCGGCTAGCAACAGAACGTCCAGACAGCAGGAAATGCAGGAGTTATTTGAAAATCAGGATATTGTGGGGCCAGAGCTCCTCAACCAGGTGGCCATCTTCATGGCAGCTCGACAGTGCCCCCGTAGGACATATTTCTTTTCGATTAAACAAAGGAGTGAACATTTGTGAGTGCTGCATAATTAATGATGTAGAAAGCACATGAAGGTTGGAGCAACCATGTCTCCAGAAGCCAAGAAGAGTAATAGCAACCAATATAATTGAATCAAATAGCACTAAATGGAACGGCAGAATGGACAAAATCATGGTCTTCTCACACGTGGTACAGGACCAGAAGACAAGGCCTATTCATAAAGCTCCAGACAGAGATAGCAATATACCTTCACCCCTTTTAAAGTTCCAGGGAAGAGAGAATGTTCAGCAAGGTCAACTACAAAGAAGAAGCATTGGTTTAGGGCCTAACTGATGAGAGATGGTTGGCTAGTTAGCTAAGAAAGGCAGTTGTCTGGCATTCCTGTGCACCTGGGTTTCGTTTACGTGCTGATAACGAGCCGAATGTCCATTGTTGGTAAGAGAGTGCCAACCACTCATGAGGGCCTAGTTCATGGTGGACTATACATTGCTGCACGGCCTATCCACTGCTATTACATTATTATTTGTATTTTACATAGTTAGAGATAATTCAAGGCGTGCTTTCCACATAAGGGGCATCCAATGATGATACTAACACCTATACAGACTATGGGCCTCATCGCGTGTTGGGCGGTATCCCGGCTGTAATATCACCCAACTGCGATAGCGTTAGCACCAACCAGTCCAGCGGTATTGCAGCCGGTTCATGGGTTGGGCTTTAACGGTAAATCCCTATTCCCCATTGGATCCACTGGGGCATTTTCGGTGCTAATACTGCAGACTAATACATCCGGCGGTAATACCGCCAAAAACAGGGTGCTAAATGGGATTTTCCCCTCCAGAAAAAAGCTGGAGCTCAAACAGCCAATTTAACGCCCAACTGGTGCTAGGCCAGCCCTTAAATGCAGCGGTTATACCCTTACAGAAGCATTTAACAGCTACAACCCAACTCGTGATGAGGCCCTATATGTACACGTTTCCATTAACCAATCCTTCCGTCCAATAGGTTTTTACTGTAAGCCACATAGCTGACGTACATCGAGGTATAACACCATCCGCGCAGCTGAAATGCATTGAGAGTGTGTGAACTGCAATCTGCTCGCAAGGTTTCACTACTTTATTGAACTGATAATAAAGTAGTATTTTACTGTATTGTTTGTCGGGTTATTTGGGTCTGAGATCATTTGTTTTGGTAATCCCATCAGACACTTGGAACACTCCAGGTGCTACTGCACAGTGGTGTCTTTAATCTGCTGGATCTCCAGGTATTTGAAGAGTTTTTGGACTACCCAAATGTTGGAGAGATTTAAGGGGCATGAGTTTAAATTCTTACAGGAAATATGGCTTACCAAAGTACCACAGATTGATGGTTTTAATTTATTTATTTAAAAAAACTGAAGAAGGGTAATAGAAGTCGACCCTTGGGGGTATTTTAACTACCATTAAAAATAATGTGGGTTTGGTGACAAAAGAGGTAAAGGTGAATTCTGATTCCATTTTAGTGGTCAGAGTGGAAACGCTAGGGGATGGGCCCGTGGGACATAAGTTATTTGTCAATTTGTATTGTAAACCAGCGCTTAAGATGGATAAAGAAATATGGAAGGAACTGGATGTAATTTTTTTAGAATGGGTGACCCAGTTTCCTTCTGCCCTAATAATCTGTGCTGGTGACTTTAACTGTATGTGCCCAGATACTTGTACAGAGGACGACAGTCCAACCTTTTTTCTGGTAGAGGTTGTAAGGTTTCCCTCGTTATGCGGCGAGATTCGAGAGGATTGAGGTGGGCGGGATTCATGGGCAAATGGAATTTGTATGGATTAAATGGGAATGTGATTGGAGATTCCCCAAAGAAGATGACCTGGTTTGAACCTTTTTCTTGCTCAATAATGGATTTTATTTTTGTGTACATGATTGGCTAGAAAGTATTTCTTCTTTTGAAGTTGTACCGAATGCTAAGAGTGATCATGCAATTCTATTGTTGAAGTTTGACGTAGACAGAGGGTTTTTGGGGGTATCTCATCAGATTGCAAAAATGTATGTGTTAACAATTTAGGCTCTAGAGTAAGGCAAATAATGTTTAGGAAGGGCAAGTATAATGTAAATGCGGGTGTTGGGAGGAGAAGGTGAAATGGGCTAAATGTAGTCAGCAAGCATTTTCCATCACTCTGTTGGAGTGGAAGATAGAGTCAGTGTATAATGAAAGATGTGTTAAAAATCAGGTGCAGGGGTTTCATGTCTATAAATTCGACCTCTGCAAAATATCGTAGGAGGAAGATGTGGAAGGAATGAAAAAGAATTATGGTACACCCTTCTTTGGGTCTGGATACAAAAATTCATGAATACAGGAGAATAAAACAACAATATAAGAATTGACTGAAGTCTCATAAAATACAGAGGTTTTTAAATGTAAATCAAGACATGATAAAAACATTAGTTAATTAAATAATTATGCTAGAGCTGTCTGGTGGCTCCTGAATGGAACTGAGAAGAAACAGAGAAGCTGCCATTAAAAATGTATTGGGGAGATGACATGGGAAGAATTGTATTCAAATTTATTTTCTAAATGATCATCTCTAGGAGTCCTTAGGATGCCCTCGAGTGCAATCTGGGAGTTAAACTTTGATTTTGAAGAGCTAGTTGCAAAACTGACTGATTTTAAAATTAAAATAATTCTAGTGCGTGTGGGTTGGATGGAATTTCTAATAGGTTAATTAAAGACAAAGTGTGAGGTGATATTATTTTGAAACTCTACATTCTCAAAATGTAAGGCTTCCTGAGTCATGTCCATATTCGATACTGGTCCCAATTTATAAAAAAGCAATCCAGCCCTCTTCCAGTAATTATAAACCCATTTCGTTAATTAACACACTGTGTAACTTATTGGCTAATTTTATGTTGCAAGATTTGATTAGTTGGATGGAAAGTTCCTGGAGACTAAGCTTGTTTCAAACAGGCTTTAAAGAGGGGATGGAGCCTCTATAAGTGGCCTTACTCTTTCTTTGTTTTTAGGAAACAGAAGAGCTTTTAGTAGGAAGCCCCTATATTTGGCTAGCTTGGAAATGACCTCTGCATTTGCAGAGTGGTTAGGCAAAGGTTCTGGGCAGAATTGAGTTAATTGGGAATACCAGATGGTTTGTTAAATATGCTCATGTTGTACCACTCCAATAATAAACTTAAGGTAAGGCTGAACTCAGAAGGTCTACTATCTCAGAATATAGGGGTTGAAGTTGGGCTCAAACAAGGATGTGTTTAATTTATATGTTCCCAATTTGGAGCAGGAATTTAGGGGGTTTCCTGTTTTCCTCCAATAGTTGGGTCTCTGTAAGTAGGCTTGTTGGCCTATGCTGATGATTTTATTTTATTGGGTCTAACTCCAATATGTTTACAAAGAAAGTTGGATTGTATGCGGAAATATGCTGCTAAAAATACTTGATGGTTAAATGTTTTGATTGCTATATCAATGACAAGATAAGGGCGGTGGATAATATACATGGGGGTTATCTTTAGAACCAAAAGGCAGATATCCCTTGTGAAAGGAAAGCTGGAGGGAAAGACAGAGGCTATTTTACAAATGAAACTAATTCAAAGGAGATTCTGCTTTTAATCAAGATTACCTCTGATTGAATTTTTTAGGGCCAAAGTTACTCCTTCGATTCTGTATGGTCTTGAGTTGTTGCCCAAAAGCTTAGTAAAGTGGTTAAATAGCGTTGAGGGAAAAATGTGGTGTGCATTTTTGAATTTGCCTCAGTCAGTGCCTATCCTTGCTCAGTCCTTTGCTATCGGGGCAACTGGTTTTGGATTAGGTTTTATGTCGTGATGGCATTTATTGAAAGTGGATAAATTGCACCTATACTGCAAGATAAGAGGAGGAAAAGACTACAATCTGTTCACCGAACTGGGGAAGATCTATAGAGATGAAACAGGTACAACTCTTAATGAGTTCATAAAGGAGTGTGCTGGATTTTTAAGAGAAGCATTGATAGATCCAGAATCGAAGTATTCAGTAATATTTAAAAAAAAATAAAAGAATGGGCTCGTATTGAGATCCTGGAGTCTCTGGACAAGCTGAAGCTATACAGGGAGTTGACCAATATGGCATGGGTAAGCCAGATTGGTGTAGTGCCCCAACAATGTTTGTAAGGCCCCATTAAATGGATTTTAGGACCTGGCTCGTACATTTTAGACTGAACTGTCTGCACGCCTTGGAGGTGGTAGGGTCCAGGAAAGTGTTACCAGTTGCTTGTCGGATTTGTAAATTGTGTAAGAGGGAAAAGGAAGAGACACTGCTACACCTAATTTTAAAATGTGTTACTCTGTTACCAAGACGTATGTTTTATTTTAATCGTTTTAAACATATGCCTTCAGCTGTTTCTTCAGAGAACTTGTGGAGAAGATTGTTAACGACCAAGCATATAGTGTTGTTAATTGTAGTAGTTGCATTTTTTAAAGACATGTTTCCATAATTGGGCAATGTATCTGCACAAACCAAATTTGTATTAAGTTTGGAGAATACATTTGAGGGATTATCTGATTGAGAGAATATGAGGTGAGCCTTGTCAGAGTTTTTAATAAATGTATGGTTGTATATTTTAGATCGAGATAATTCCAATTATAAAACAGAAAAACTGGTTACATGCAGCTTTTACATCTTCAGTCGCCTCCTATTTAGTCGCCTCCTAAACAAGTATAATACATGCAGTTGGAGAGAGTACTGTTTCGTGCAATGCCTTTGTTCAAATCACAAAAATACAAGCATTTTACATGCCATGATTGGAGTGGTGGTTGTACCGGGGGAGGCTGCTTTCACTAGCACCGAGAAGCAGGAGTGGTAGAAGTTCAATTTCCTCAGCAGTGCGTAAAATCACTGCAGGTGAGGGCTGATCATCAGTTTAAGTTAAAGTAAGAGCTGGTATTAGGAGCTGAATAGAATTTGCAGTAGTTAAGGAAGGAGACACTGTCATTGCTGCATGATCGGGTGAAGAGATTCAACTGGCTGTGGATGAGTGAGGTAGCGTAGTCACTCTTGGAAGATTGATTGGCAATGAGGTATATCGCATGTGATATACTGCATTGGTGCTATGGGCGGTTGCAAAGCCTTCTTGGATCTAGGGGTATGGATTTATGATTATTTATTTATTTATTCATTGTTTGCTTTTTAGGCGCTTATACAATAAGAAAATACTGTTTCAAAGGGCCCACAGGTCAAGGTGGATGCAGCGGAGGTCTCCAAGCTCGAGAGAAGTGCTAAGAATGTTGAGTGCTAGAGGGCCTGGGCTGCGGGAGGTGTAAGTACGAGACTCTAGAGCGAAGGGTGTTCAGATGCTAATTGCTGTGGATAGACAGGATCTGGGACAAATTGGTGTGGGAGGTCAAGGCCCTGAGGATGCATAAGGGCCAAGTAAACTGATTCAGCAACTGTGGGATTAGCAGAGGCGAGGGGGAGGTGATTCCAGAGGAGGCAGCCCCCTGAGGAAAGTGAGCGACCCTACCCTCTATTTAGCAAAATGCATTACACACAGAGAGTTGGTGCCAGAGGAACTAAGTGGTCTAGAGGGAAAGTATTTAGTGAGATACACTTCAACATAGTGTAGTCCCAGGGCCCAGACAGCCCTGCAGAGGGATTTGAATTTAATATGTGCAGCAACCGGAGCCAATGGAGACTTTTTAGTGCAGGAGTGATGTGGTCCCAGGGCTTGAGTCACATTGAGCCTCTGAGGGAAAGTGAGCAAAGGTAAAATTCCTTTGAGAAGGAAGAGCTGATAGTTGGCCTTCTTGGCAATGTCCTGAGTGTGAGGCAGGAAGGAGAGAGATGAGTCAAAGATGACTCCAAGGTGTCTAGCTTCACTTGAAGGTGAAAGGGGAGAGCCCATGGATGAAGGCCAGAGTGAGGGGAAGAAGGAGGGAGCAGGGTCCCAATTGGAAGGATCTCAGTTTTACAAGTGTTGAGGCAGAGATCATTGGAGGTGCACCAGGATTGGATGGCAGATAGGCAGTCAGGGATGATGGAAGGTGCAAGAGGGTCAGCAGGGAGTCTGAAGAAGAGCTGTGTGTTGTCTGCGTAACACTGGAAGTTGGAGGAGAAGGAGGAGATGAGGCATGCAAGGAGAGCAAGGTAGATGTTAAAGAGCCAGGGGGAGAGTATCGACTCTGGGGGACACCACAGGGGGAGATGGAAGTAGGAGAGCAGAAGGGGCCAAGGATGACTTGGGAGGGGAGGTTAGTGAGGAAAGAGGATAACCAATCCCGTTCTCAGTGGTCGAAGTGTACAAAAAGAAGTAGTGGAACTATGTTCCCTGCTGGCCTGCACCCACTCCTCACAAACCCATCACCACACCCCCCACACACACAATACAAACCCCAAAACACATGCAGGTGTTGCTTAAGGGAACGTTCAGTGTAGTGCACTGAAAGTGCAAGTTTAACTTCTTCCTACACTTTTATTTTAAAACAAAACCATTCTAGAACGGTTCCTTTTTAAAATAAAAGTATAGGAACAGTAAACCTTAATTTAAAAAAGTAGAGGAGCACCGCTCCCAACCGCTCCCGCTCACTTCGACCACTGCCCTTTCTGAGATACCAAGTGTATCATGGAGCCTTTGTATGAGGTTGGAATGATTTACTGTGTCAAATGCAGAAGAGGGATTGAGAAGGATGAGGACAGCTGGAGAGTTAGAGTCCAGAGATGCAAACAGTTCTTGATGGGTGTTCAGAAGAGCAGTTTCCGGGCCTCTGGATGCTTGGAATCCAGATTGATGGTCGTGGAGGCCATCAACAAGTTCAGTCTGAGAGTTGAGTTGGGACAATGCCAGCTTCTCAAGAAGCTTCCTCAGGATGGCTGTGAAGGAGATAGGGCAATAGCTGGCAAGGCAGGTAGGATGGTCCTGGATGAAAAAGGGGAGACCTGTTTAGAAGACACCTTCATGGAGCAGACAGCTCTGGTAGCTTCTTCAGGTGTGACAGGAGGTAAGGAGAAGAAGGAGGAAGAAGGAGGAGGAAGGGGGGAGTATGGTGGGGTGGTTTGTGAAGGAGTGTAAAAAGGGAGGTCAGAATGTCCTGAGTTCTTGTGGCAAAGTGTGAGGCCAATGTATTGCAGAGGGCCTGAGAAGGAGAAGGAGAAGGAGAAGGGGAGATGGAAACTGCAGAGGGGTTAGCTAGTTCCCTGCAGATTTTGAAAAGTTCCCCTGAGTTATGGATGTGCCGGAGCCCCGTGCCTGGATGTGGGCTCTTTTCTTTGCACGGATGGTGAGTCTGTATTGCCTTTGGAGCAAGCGGCATACCAGTTTGTCAGAGGATGAGCCTGAAGTAAGCCACTTCTGTTCTGCTGCCCTGCAATTATGTTTCAGGGCTGCAAGTTCGGTGTTGTACCAAGTGTTACACTTTGAGGCAGGTTTCAGACAGATCCTCATGACAGGGGCTAGAATGTCAAGAGTGTTGGTTATGGAAAGTTGTAGGTTGCTGAGGGCAGTGTCAGAGGTAGAGTCAGAGGTGGTGGAGTGAGGGGGGATGAAGGTGGAGGTGAAGGCTGCCGCAGTCACTCGTTTCATTGGGCGGACGTTAGTGAACAAGGTTGGTAGGACCCTTGGGGGACAGTCAGCGGGCCAATGGGCCCAAGATGTGAGGAGATGAGAGAGTGATCTGACCAGGAGAGAGGGGTGACTGATAGCCGAGAGAGAGCGGTCAGAGTGAATGAGGGCATCGAGAGTGTGCCCAGTTGTAGGGGTTGGCCGGAAGAGAGAATGGAGAGGGACAGCGTGGTGCAGAGATCAGTGAATAGAGTGGATGCAGAGCCAGGGGAGTCCAGCATTGGGAGAGGAATAGGGAGGTGGCACCTGGAGGCCGGTAGGTGGTAGCAATGGTGAGGGTGGTGGTGGGAGAGGTGACCAATTTACAAACCAGACTTCCAATGAGGAGTAGGGCTGGGTAGGTAAAATGGAGGCATGAACTCACTCGGGGAAGATTAAGGCAATCCTCCTGCCAGTGCGGTGAGGTAGAGGCTTGGAGATGATCTTGAAGCTGTCACAGAGGAGGGAATAAAAGGCAGTGACTGAGCTGGCATTGAACCAAGTCTCTGTAAAAGCGAGAATGTCGAGGTCAATGTCTTCAAGAAGGAGACCGATGTCAGAGGAGTGTTTGGTGGCTGAGCGGGCATTAGGTGGAGGTGGTCAGTGCTTTTGAAGGTTTTCTGAGGTGGGGTACAAGGGTGTGGTACACCAATCAGAAGAGGAGGTGAGAGAGTAGAAGGGGGATATGCAAGCGAAGGAAGGAAGTTATTGAGAGAAGGCAGGATGAGGTCAAAGAGACGGAGGTTGGGTTGATGACCCTGAACCAGAATTGTGCCAGTGTGATAGACATTAACAAAGCAACGAGAGGATATGAAGCTGGCCAAGAGGATTTCCCAGTTGGTGCCACCATTAATAGAGGAAGGAGAGAGTGTGGAGATGAGATGGGGGATCCAAAGGTCAGGAGAGGGGACAGAGAAAAAGGATATTAGTGAAACCATCTCTAGAGGATGCACTGACATAGGTGTCTGCAATGGGAAGTCCAGGGTTTGCACTGAAGATTTTGCTTTTGTGCGTTTTCCTGCTGGACTTGGAGAGAGAAGGGGGATAGGTGATAGTGTAGCAGTAAGAGAATATGGGAGAGATGGAGAGAGTCATAAGAAGGCTTTAAGAGGATTAACCAAGGAATGAGGGAAGAGTGTCAGCACTGCACAGTTCTGGCTAAACTCACTAGGTGGCCTAGTAGAATAAGCCAGAGAGAATAAAAGACACACAGAGGAAATACAATTACATAGGATAGGTGTAACAGTGATGTATAAACTATACAAACCTGAAATATATTTTCAAAATGGAGGAGCAAACAATGCAACGCAGAAGGTGCATAAGCAAGGCAAAAACACTCCAATTCGATTTTAAAAATGGAGGCAGCAAACAATGCAAAGCAGATTGTGCACAAGTGATGCTAAAATACCCACATTTGATTTTAAAAATGGAGGCAGCAACAGCCAAATTCAGTTTTAAAAATGGAGGTAGCAACACCAAATTTCGATTTTAAAAATGGAGACAGCAACACCCAAATTAGATTAGAAAAGTGGAGGCAGCAACACCCAAATTCGATTTAAAAAAATGGGGCAGCAAAACCCAAATTCAATTTAAAAAATGGAGGCAGTACACAATGCAAGCAGATGGTGCACAAGTGATGCTAAAACACGCAAATTCAACTTAAAAAAATCGAGGCAGTAAACAATGCAGGCAGGTGGTGCACAAGTACACAAATAAGAGTTGAAAAAGCAGTGAAAGGAATTAAGTTAGATAAGGTGAGGATAGAGCACAGAAGACGCTTCAGTAGAGTTAGTGTTGGAGGTAGTCAGACTCACTTTCATGACTGCAGGGGTCGTGGCAGTGCTTTAGATCAGTTGTAGGGAGAACAGTCAAATAATCTGTCCGGGGGATGGATCAGATTCAGAGTGGTGTGCCTGTGGCTGTACAGGCCCATACAGGAGCAGACAGGGCCTTTGGTGTTAGCCTTTGCCTGGGCGCTGACTTTCGGCTGCCGGCTGGGCTGATTGGATTCTTGGCCAGCAGGTAGCTCAATCACAGGCGAGCAGGCCTCAGGGCAGGCTCTCCAGTGGAGGTTGCAACAGTGTCAGCCATGATAGAAGGTGACCTGTATCCTGTCAAATGGTCTTGTTAAACACCAGGAATGCTGCTGCTGGGTACTGCAGTACTCTCAGATGAGCAAATGAGGGAGGATTTCTGTTTTTATTACAAAATTTAATTATCCTGATGCGGCAATATGCCAATATTTTTGTCGCACTCCTAGTATGCCGCGTGACCCAGTCCCCACATTAGCCCAGCAGGGCTTACCTTCAGTGCTAGGGGGTTACTTAGGCCTCTAGGCCTCGTGGTGGAAGAGGAAGCCTCCTCGGATGGTTGTCATCTGGCAAAGGATTCAGGGAGCCCAATACAATGAATGTCCTTGGCACGAGTGCGTAGGGGACGAGTGTGTAGAAGGGACGAGCGCGTAGAGGGGATGAGTGCATAGAGGTGATGAGTGCATAGAAGGGATGAGTACGTAGAGGGGAGGAGTGCATAGAGGGGATGAGTGCATAGAGGGGATGAGTGCGTAGAATGGGTGACTGCGCAAAACAGACAAATGCATAGTATGTATGAGGGCATAACGTGGATGAGTGCCTGGAGAGAACGAGTACCTGGAACGAATGAGGGCCTGGAGCGAATGAGGGCATCGAGCGAACGAGTGCCCAGAGCGAACGAGCGCCTAGAGTGAATGGACATGTTGCGTAGAGCGGATGAGTACGTAGAATGAACGAGCGCAGACTGCATCCAGTACTGATGATTGCGTAGAATGGATGAGTACGTAGAGCTGCTGAATGCGTAGAGCATGGCCCAGACACGATGTATGCGTGGGGCAGACAAGAGTGCATACGTGGGCCAGACAAGAGTGCATGCGTGGGGCAGACAATAGTGGATGCGTGGGGCAGACTGGAGCGCGTGGAGCGGACTGGAGTGTGCAGGGCAGAGTGGAGGGCATGAGTGCGTCGAGCAGACCGGACTGTGTGGAGCAGACTGGTGTGCATGGAGTAGATTGGAGTGCATGGAACGGACTGGAGCACATAGAATTGCGGGACCTATATAGGATGGTTTGGAATGCTGAGAATGTATAACCCATCATATCACACCACCACGCTTACTCTCTCCTTTACACCACCTCTAAACTAGAATGCAGAGATACTCTGACACCATTCGGTATAACTGTTCTCATACGAACAATAGCCGCATACTCCACATCATTCTAAGTAAACACTGCTGGTTTCACGCCCCCCAGCCAGGCGTTCTCCTCAGGCCTATCGCAGCCTTTTTCGGTCTGGATAAATCCTGCCAGAGCGAACACATACTCCTGATCTCTCAACCACCACACCTGCCGCTAAGAAGCAGTTATTATACGAATACTGCAACAGCTGCACACATACCAAGTGCTCACACGCACCTTTGACTCTCTCTACTCTCTCTATTGATCCGAACTTCGGTTCCCAAGGGCGTTCAACCTACCAGCACCTTCAGACCATACCAATGGTATATAAGGCGCTATATAAATGCAAAATAACATAACATAACTTGGCATATGTGTTGTGAAGAGTATCTTGTGTGGAACTTACCACCATGACAGGAGTACTGATTTTTTCTGGTGCACACAGATGTAAATTGAATCTACTGACTTAAACACATGGCAGGGTCCATGAGGAACTTCAGCCAGGGCCTTCATTACTTAGAAACAGATAGATCTAACAGCATTCCAAGGGACTTACAACTGTTCAAAATCCCATGCTCATACAGATGTTAATTCACCTTACACAGAACATGCAGAGGGATAGCAGCCATATGCATGGGTTGCCCTGTAAGTATCTCATGTGGTGACAACCCATGTTGTTGGTGTGCATTATGGAGAATATGAACCAGACCCTTTGAGCCCAGTCTCTAGACAAATCCTTAATAGACTCATATTGTTATCACTGTTTCAGCATTCTACAATGCCACTGCACTCTGGGTGATAAGAACAATGAAGGTGCTTTGTGGTATTTAAATCTCAGCGGATGCCTCTAATAACCTGGCCATTAAAGGGGGATCCCAGGTCCCTGTCTATTGTAAATGGGAGACCAAAGCGGCAAATTAGTTTAGTCTGAAACTTATTTGCCACTATGATAGTATCTGCTTTTTTACAGGCATAGGATAACAATCAACCTGAAAATCACACCCTCTACCACTAAACAATACTCATAGGATAGATATTTGGGGGGTTGGATTAAAGTCTATTTGGATGATCTGGAACAGACCTTCAGCGGTCAGATGCGTGGAAGGCAGAGTTCTGACAGCCAGGACTAATGTTACTTGCCTGGAATATGGGACAGGTGTTAAAATAAAGTGAGTAAGATCAATGAAAGCAATCATGCTTGTCCTTACTGTGGTGAGCCAGACAATGTAAGATTTGAGCAATATTGGTGCTACCAGTACACTATCTCTAATGCAGAAAAAAGTATAAATTCCCAACTTACAATTGCTGCAAGACAAATCGCTTGTTCAGAAGCTAAATCAAGCAACACTAGAGAAGGTGTCAATGACAGACTGGTTCAGAGAAACACAAAGGACATCATTAAGAGCCAAAAAGCCTTGATGGGCTCACTCCTGGCGGATTCATCAGCCAAATTGTTTCCTTGACCAACATCAAGTATGGGTAATACATGCACCTCAATTGTAACTATATCAAGGGCAGAAGTGAGCAGTAGTGCATCTATTAAAGCTGCTAAATAAGGTACATTATATATAGGAGCTCCTGCCGAAGTTAAGAAACCTCACTGTTTCCACAGCATACGGAAATCATGGGTGACACGATAAATATAGTGGGAATCTGTATTGAGGGTGGCATATTTATCTTTTGCCACAAAGCACTTGTAAGATCAGTCAGCTCGGCCAGAACAGGCATTTGCCAAGTGATAGGTTCCTTATACTTCATACTGAATACAATTTACATACCCCACCTCAAGTTGTCCATGGGGATCCCTCTAACAAGACCCAACAACATAGAGAATCAGGGTACATCATTCAAATCAAGTCTGGGGGTGGGAAGGTAATCTGTAATGATCAGCCAATTGCGCAGATCCTCAAATGAGAGAGACGGGAGTAAAGAGGCATGGTTAAAAGTAAAACAATTAGATTTAGTCACATTAACATCAGACAGCAACAGCTTTTCATGTCTAGTCAAATTAAAATTAGAAATTTGCTGAGCTTTCTCGTTAAGGAGTAAATTGGTAAAAACATGAGGTAGTGCCACAGTCACTGGGTGACCTAAAACTAGAGAATGTGCCTTCTCTAGCAGCAGACCAGTTGATGCAACTGATCATAGCTCTTGCTCCAGCCTTGGCCGATTTCTACAATCACTCCTATGCCACTGAAACCTTCCCCTCCCCCTTAAGCACTCCCCTGTGCACCTCCTTCTAAAGAAGCCCTCTGCCGATCCTTCCTCTCTGACTATCTATTGCCCGATCTCCATCACTCCGTCTGTGGGCAAACTCTTGGAAAAGATGGCCATCTCCCAGGTTAATCTCCACACTGAATATGTTGGTTGTCTCCACGGCCACCTGTCTGGCTTCAGAGCTGCCAGAAGCACAGAAGCTGGTCTCCTGAACACCAGTGAAGACCTCTCTAACCTTGACTCTAACCTTGACGCTAATGTAGCCAGCACCTTGACAAAGTCAAACTTGGAACCAGAAAATGTATTACCTGGGTGAGCAGAAGTGTCCTCCCCTCCCTGCATTCCTATTCCTCTTGCTTCCATTGCTCACGTTGCTCAGGTTTCTAATTCTGAGGTCCTTCTTTTGCTAGCCAAAGCTCATCCAACTGCCTCCCGTACGGACCCTATTCCCTCTGCATTCATTCTCAAGGTCTATCCAATTCTTGTACCTTATCTTGCTTGCTTATTTAACATTTGTCTTTCTACTTCCACTTTTCCTGCATCATTTAAGCACGCATTCATTATTCAAATTCTAAAGAAATCCACTGGTGATCCTCTGATTGTCTATAATTTTCATTCTATCTCCGTACTGCCTTCTTTCCAAACTTCTGGAACAGCTTGTTTATTCTCAGATCTCTACAGTTGTTTCTAATTCTTCTATTCTTCCGCAGTTCCACTCTGGTTTCCATCCGCTTCACTCTACAGAAACGGCTCTTCTCTCTGTACTGAACTCCCTTCTCTCAGCACACTATTCTAAGCACTCCTCTTTTCTTATTCTTCTAGACCTGTCAATAGCTTTTGACACTGTTGATCACTCTCTACTTTTGGCTTCCCTTTCATCTTTTGGTCTCACAGGCCCTGTGTTGTCCTGGTTTCACTCTTATTATATTTATTTGTATTTATTTTTTTAAATTATAAAGTGCAGAAACAGCCTGAGGGCATCTTACCTCTCTAACAGAACATTCTCTGTCTCTTGCTGTCGACATTTCTATGCTGACGACACCCAACTATTTCTTTCTTTCTCTTCTTTTTCTCCCGAAATTCCTCACCATCTTTCTGCTTGCTTGGTGGCAATGAAATCTTGGATGGGCTCTCACTACCTTACCCTCAAATCAGAGAAGACCGAAGTACTGTTTTATCCTGCCAACACTCTTCCTCCCCATATTCCACCCTCTTTTATATCCTTTTCCCCATCTAAGCTTTGAATCTCACCTACGGGCCGTAATCTTGGTCTTTACTTTGACACACATGTTTTCTTCTATCATAATTCATTGACCCCCCATTCCTGCCACTTTCATCTCTAAAATATTCGCAAAGCTCGTCCATGTTTTACCTTTCAAGCATTTAAACTCTTAATTTCTTCTCTTATTTTTTCTCGACCTTTTTACTGTTCGTCTGCCTTGTTTGGACTCCGAAACTCCCGTCTTGCTCCCCTTAAATCAGTATTTAATTCCTCTATTTGTCTCTTGTGTCTTCTCCCGTGTTGGAATTCTATCACTTCTTCTCTTGTAACGCTTGATTGGCTGCCTTTTATTCTCAAATTAAATTTAGTTTTCTTTGCCTTGTCTTCAAATCTCTATATGGCCTTGCTCCCAGCTATTTTACAGCACTACCATGTTTCTATATTCTTTCTCGCTCCCTTCGCTCCTCTTCTCAATTTTCACTTTGGAATCCACATCCCACTTGTGCTCAGTCTTGTTTTCGCTCCTTTGAATTTCTTGCTCCCCTTCATTGGAATGCTCTTCCACTCTCTCGCTATTCTATTTCTGTTAATTTTTGATTCTGTGGTTCTCTGAAATCTCATCTGCTCCAACATCCTTGAGTGATTGTTTCCTGGACTTTATTGTTTATTCATTTATATCCTACTCATCTGTATTCTATGTATAGCCCTTTGGTTTAAGGCTCTTAAAAAACAAAAATAAAATACAAATACAAATATAACCTTCCTTCGGTCCTTTTTCTCCTTTCTTCTGCTTTTGATACGGTCAACCATACCATTCTGCTCAATCAACTATGTGTGATAACCTAGGTTTCACTGATCAGGCCCTAGTCTGGCTGACCTCTTGCTCACTAACTGACCCTTGCGTGTCCAACTGGGGTCTTCCCTCTCTTCAATCTCTATTTGGGGTGTTCCCCAGGGGTCCACCCTTTTTCCCTGGCTTTTCAACCACTACCTGGCACCTCTTGCCCACCGCATTGCTACATTCTGCTCCAACTTTCAGTGCCGCTCATATGACACCCAGCTCTCTTACAGGCTCCCCTCAGTTTCCCCTTCTCTCATACCAGGCTGTCTGGCCACAATTCAGGAATGGTATGCCGCTAATGATCTCTGCCTAAATGCCAGTAATACTGAGATCCTCCTCATCGTAACACCAGCTTCCTTCTGTCCTCTCTCTCTCTCTGGCTGCCCACTCTGGGCCCTCTTCCTGCTCCTACCTGTGAGGCTAAGAACCTTGGTGTCATCTTCGACTCCACTCTCTCCTTCTCTCCTCACATATCTGATGTCTCTAAGAAGTTAAACTATCAGCTGTCCTTCCTCAGAGGTATGCTTCCCTTCCTCAAATTCCCCCAGAAGCTCACTGTCTCCAGTGCTCTGGTCCTCTCTATGCTGGACTACTGCAACAGCCTCTTTCTAAATCGACCTGCCTCTACTCTCTGACATCTACAGCCTATCCAGAACAGGACTGTGAGACTTGTCCTTGGCCTCAAGCACAGGGATTGTATCTCTCCAGCTCTGGAATCCCTTCACTTGCTGCCTGTGTTGGCAAGGATCAAGTTCAGGACCCTTTGCATCATCCACAAGGCTTTCCGGAGCCTAGGACCGCACTACCTCAAACTTTTTATTCCTAATAATCTCTCTGCTCGAGCTCTCCGCTCATCCACTTCCAACTCTCTGATGGTCAGATGCTTTTCCAAGCAGAGAGTTAGGGTCAGATCTCTCTCTTCAGCTGGGGCCTCCCCCTGGAACAGCCTCCCTGCCTCTCATATACTTGAGCAGAACCACCTCCAGTTCCGGAGGCAACTGAAGACCTTTCTTTTCACTTCTGCTTTGTCTCTTCCTCTTCCTTGCTGATGTCTCGAATGCTCCATGCACTGGTCACCTGACTACCTTCTGAACCCAGGCCCAGGCTCCTGCATGCCCAGTTGCCCTTGTACTGCCACCAAGTGCCCCAGCACCTATGGTCTGCATCTGCAACCCTAAAGTCCCTTCCCTCTGCACTTATGAACCACCTGCTGGCTGCACTTATTGAGTTACCTGCACTTCTCTCCGCCCCACTTCGGTACTTCTCCCCTTCCACTTCCCTGCACTTCCGTGATTTGATTAACACAAGGCCTAGTAAGATCATTGTTTTTTTGTCCTCGCTTTGTTTCGGCTTCCTTGTCTTGTCGTGTCTAGAAACACTTGTGTACAGGCGCGTTATAAATGCCATATCATATCAAAGACAGTTTGACAAATCTGCTGCAACAGGGTCCAGTGCTGAGCTGTAGTAATTAATAGGGTGTTGTTTGTCACCATGCAATTGAGTCAAACATCCTATCCTAGTGCAATAGCATAATTGCCATCACTACAAAGAGTAAATGGTTTCTGGTAATTGCCAGACCAAGAGTGGGGGCTTTGTATAACTCTTGTTTGACCTTAATAAATGCCTCATATACTTCAATGGATCATGGAAGAGTCTTGGGGAGGCTGAATCAAAAGTAAGAGCCTGGGAGGCTTTACAAAAGAGGTATAACCCATAATCCAGTGTCAGCAATATCCAGCTAGCCAAGAAAACTGCTTATCTCGGTCCTGGTTACAGGTTTGGGAATTCAGGTGTTTCTCTCCTGTGGTGATGTCACACACCAAGTAGTGAACTTGGGTATGACACAAGTAAAGCTTTTTCTTAGAAGCTTTACAACCTATCAGAGCGAGTGCAGTCAACAGATCAAGGGAATCTTGTGGGCACACTTCTAGCAGTGGTGATGCCAGTAGCAGGTTATCTACATACAGCAACAAAGCAGATCCTCCTCTGAAAATTAGATAATCTAAATCTGTCTTTAAAAACTAAGAAAATAGGGTTGTGTTCCCTACAAACCTTTGTGGAAGCCTTTTGAAGGTATGGTGCAAATTTATATTAGTAGACAAATAATCGCTGTAAAGGTAATCGGACATTGACAAAAATGAGCATGCAAGACAGAATGGTTGCAGGATTTGGAACAATGGAAAAAGTAGACAGAATGGCCACATTTACAGCACATAGATATCCAATATGCCCTGTGTAACTAAGCTATACAATCCTCTTGCTACTCCTGCGCCTTGTTACCCTTGGGTTATGTGCGCATTATAAATAATAAAAACAAACAAACAATAGATCTTTCACACATCAATAAGTCTCCTTGCCAGGATTTAATAGACAGATTTAGGATATTGCAAGGGCTTTGGGTCGGTAAAATCATCCTTATTGAAGCAGCGACTCAATGACTGGCCTTATGCAGTCTGTTATTCTTGAAATGGTATATTGTGGGATACCAAAACTAATGTGGATGGATTCAGGGTGATACAATGACAGTGTCCATACACTCAATTTGATCTGAGTTTTTTTTAAATTCCATCCATTCTTATCTTATTTTATCTGTACTTATGAAGTGCATTGTTCGCCCGAAGGCATCATGGCGCTACAACCGCAAAGGTAAATGGACAACCAAATGAATTGGGTGCTAGTAAAGAAAAGTCTTCAAAGCCAGCCGAAAGGGGAGATGTCCACAATGGCACGCAGCCAAAGAGGTAGACAATTCCATGCCTTTGCCACAGCCACTAAGAAAGCACGCCCTCCAATCTGAGAGAGTCTGATCCAAGAAGGTTGTACAACTTTTAAAGATTGAGAGCAAAGTGACCTGCAAGGTTTATGAGGACGGAACTTTGCTTGAAGGTATTCTACCTCTGTTTTATAGAAGGCTATGTGAACCAGACACAGATACTTGAAACTAACATGCTGTTCAACTGGAAGCCAGTGAAGGTGGCAAAGAAGCATTGTCATATGGGTACCAAAAGGGGGATGGAGTACCGCTCTTCCTGCTATATTCTGCCGTAGCTGCAGACGGAGCAAGTGTCGCGGAAGAGCCAAATACAGCACGTTGCAGTAGTCAATATTACTAATTACCAGAGATGATATCACCGCAGCATGGAATTTAGATGGAATACATGAGAGAACTTTCTGTTGGTACCACAGTTTAAAATGGCCCTTCTGGCAGGTACGGGACACCTGTTCGGCCATAGCCAGCGATGCCATAATGTTGACACCTAAATCCTTTACCAATGAAACAGGTAGAGGAAAAGGGCCAAGGCTCTCAGGCCAGAACTCTGGGTCCAGAACAGAGAAGGGGCAGTCGTGCAAACCAGCAACACCTCAGTTTTCACACTGCTCAACCTAAGCCAGTTCATGTCCATCCAATCACCCACTGCCTTTAGGCAACTCCTCAGTCGACCAGCCGTCTCTGGCTGAGTTAAATTAAGTTGCACAATGATTTGCGTATCGTCGGCGTAGGAGTAGCACAAGAAGCTGTGTGCGTGGATTATGCCAAAAGGTTGTTGAATATACATGTTGAACAAAGTGGGAGACAATGAGGAGCCCCAATGAGGAGCCTGGGGGACTCCACACAGCAATGGAACAGGGAGGGAATGAAAAGGTGGGAGGGACACAGATTGTGAGTGACCCACCAGAAAAGAAGAAAACCAGTCCAGGACTTGACCAGAGAGGCCAGCGGAGTAAAGACGAGCGATCAGGGTAGGGTGGTCTATGGTGTTAAACGCCGCTGACAGATCCAGCAGGATCAGGGCATCCACCACACCCTGATCAACCAACCGCACCAGCTCATCAACAACTGATACCAGAACTGATTCAGTGCCCTGACCAGGGCGAAAGCCCGATTAAAAGGGATCAATGAAAGCAGAAGATTCCAAAAAAGTACTAAGAAGTGGGAAAAAAACAAAGACTCAATCAATTTCATTGTGAAGGGAACCAGAGAGGTAGGACAAAACTTAGAGAGGACCAACGGGTCCAAACCTGACTATTTTAGCAGTGGAATTATAAGTCAGTGCTTGAGATTATCATGAATCACCCCTGACATAAAGGAATCATTAACAGCCCTAGCTGGCCACGGAACAATGTCATCTGAAACATTTTTCAAGATTAGAAGCGGAATGAGGTCGCCAGGTGACACCGAATTTAAACTTTTTATAGCAGCCAGGACATCCTGGTCTGAAAAGACCATAAAAGAAGACCAATGGGTAATCGCTGTGTCCTGATTACGGGGTGAATCAAAACGTGACCCAGGTTGAGCAGCCTGAGGGAAAGTCATGGACTTGGCTTTTAGGGATTGTATTTTATCATCAAAAAATGATGAAAGGGTGTCACAGAGTTCCTGTGAGGAAGGGGGTAGTGGACTGGGATTTGGCTTGCACAGTTAGAGATCGAACTGCCTCAAAAAGGTGTTTAGGTTGATTTATTGCCCGTTCAATCTTGGTTCTAAAAAATGTTTGTTTGGCCGCCAAAATTGCTTTTTAGTATTTAACAGTTGTGAGAAAATAGAGAGTTCTGTCAGATGGTAAATAAGCCAATCTGCTTTTTCTTTCAGCGTGTCTACTGTAAAGTTTAAAAGCTTTGAGTTCAGTCATGAAACAGGGCTCAAAGCCATGAGGCTTCACAAGACAACGTTTGAGGGGTGCAAGAGCATCAGCCACTGACTTAAGCGTCTGAGAGGTAGTTGTATGTGTGCAATTAGCGGTATTAGTAAAACCCTTCAGAATCAGATGACTAAGATTGTGAGAGGGGACAGAATGCCAACAGCGCTTCATAAAGAACTGCAGGGTATGAGGAGGGAGGGAGATCTCAGCCTTCGTGGAAAAGGGAATTACCATATGATCTGACCAAATAATCGGAAATGCAGGAAAATCAGACAGAACTGCTGGAGAGGCAAAAATAAGATCAAGTGTGTTGCCCAACTGGTGTGTAGGTTAAGTAACCAGTTGGGAAAGACCCAGGTCCAACATTGTAGCCAAAAATTGACTGGTGAGATGACAATTGGATTTGTTCATTGGAAGATTAAAATCCCCCACAATGATCAAATTGAGACATTTCTGAAGAGCAAATAAACTGCTAGTAGTAGGGAGTGAAATGCGATTAAGAATCCCATGCATATTAAGGGAGTGATTGAATTGAATAGGGGCAACCTTAAAGTCGCTATTCAAAATGACAGCGAACCCTCCACCTGGGTGTTGGGAGCTGCGATCGCAGCATACTAACTCATAGTTAAGGGGTAGGGTTTGGATCACTGACGGCTCAGAATGAGTGCAAAACCTCTCTGAAATAAATACAAGATGCGGGTGATGGTCTTCAAGAAGATTTTTACAGTTTTGAGCATGATTTTTACAGTTTTGAGCATGTGCAACCAAGGAACGTACATTAATCATAAAACAGTTTATGGTGCAATTTGTGTTGTTAATCAGAATTGCGCCATGCACAGACGCAATGACAAAATTAGGAGGAAAGATAGAGGCCACTGGGGCCAGGCTAACAATATTTTCCTGTGACCTGCTAAGGACTGAAGAGGTACAGGCAATCATTCCAAATGCAGGCCCTCATGGCCTGGCCTGTGCACGGATGAGCACAGACGGGCTGGACTTTGGTGCAACTTCGGCACGCAAGGCCCTCGTCCACTGTGCCCGTACGCTGCGCCTCTGGTGAATGTCACCCTATATATACACATAATATCGTAATAGCCAAAGCCCTCCCCCTCTAATGAAGGAAAGGGAGAACAGAGAGCGTAGCGTGTCTGCACAAGGAAGCCAGGCAACTTCCAGCCGATAAGCGGCAATACAAGAAAACAACTTTAAAATATTAAAAGCAAACAGGTAAAATGCCCTTTTTCTACTGATAGGGCGTCCAGTCACCCGCCATGCACCAGAGTGTGCCAAAGAAAATTAAATTGAAGCAAAATGAAAAATGTAATCCAGCCAGCTGGCCGTAGCTTCAGCAATCGTCTGTAGGCAGAGGCAGCCTGCTTAACAGTAGACAATGCCAAAGCCTTCCCCCTCTAATGAAGGAAAGGGAGAACAGACCGTGTAGCGTGTCTGCACCCGGAAGTCAGTCAACTTCCAGACGACAATGGGAAATACAAGGAAACAATTTTAAAATATTAAAAGCAAATGAGTAAAATACTCTTTTTATACTGATAGGGCGTTCAGTCACCCGCTATGCACCAGAGTGTACTAAAAGGAAATTAAATTGAAGTAAAACGAAAAATTTAATCCAGCTAGCTGCCATACGTTTAGCAACATTCTGTAGGCAGAGGCAGCCTGCTTAAGAGAAGACAAGGCAAAAGCTCTTCCTTTCTAATGAAGGAAAGGGAGAACAGACCGCGTAGTAGCATGTCTGCACCTGGAAGCCTGACAACTTCCTGCCGACAAGCGGCAATACAAGGAAACAATTTTAAAATATTGAAAGCAAACGATTAAAATACTATTTTTATACTGATAGGGCGTCCAGTCACCCACCGTGCACCATTGTGTGCTAAAAGGAAATTAAATTGAAGCGAAATGAAAAATCCAATTAAGCCAGCTGGCCGTTCCTTCAGCATTTTTCCTTCAAGTCATGCAGTTTCTCTTGGGTATCTTTCTATTCAGAATGATGTTTGTGGGCTTTGATATACCAATAAAAAAGAGTTTCCCGCTGTTTTTGATGGACTTTCGCTCCATGGGATTGCAGAGCTCCTCATAAATGGACAATATGAGCTCAATCAAAAGTGGCTACCTCCAGAAATTGTTTTTTTTAGAAAAGACCCATTTTAAAATGTAAAACACAATTTTAAAAAGGTCTGCCCAGCCTTCTAAAACCTTCCCTTACAAAACATACAAACATCTGATATAAAATTAATATAATTCAAATTCATAAATAAGCACATTTCTTCCTTGGTCTCCCTAATTCCTTTGTTTATAAAATGCTTTCTGAGCATTTGCCTTCTAAGGTTGCCCAATAATGGGCAAATCAGCAAAAAATGTAAAAGGTTCTCCTCCACTTTTATGACCCCCTCAGCCAATTCATACTTGCTAGCAAAGCTAAAATGTTTAAGCAAATAATTAAAATGGTCTTCCTATGCATTGGGGATCTGAAAGTACTTACGAGACTCCTCTCAATAGTGTTCTTGTGCGAGTGTACCAAATAATGTTATTGACGGAAGAGTGTGTATTCGCATATTCCAATCTGACTGTCTTATCTTTAAGCACCCTCTCAGGCTCAGCTGGGCTACTAACTTGGTTTAGTGCAATACCCGATATCTTTGTCGGAATCTTTCCATATTTAACCCATGTATACTTTTTCTGTGCAGGTGATGAGCGGATTGCTCTCACAACATTGAACTTATTTGGGTTTTAACATCAAATGTATTAATTCTAACAAAAGACTCCAGAAACGTACTTCCAGCAAGCACTGCGATGGGGAGAACTCCCAGCTTAGACTCCCAGCTTAGACTTTACGGCGTCTCCCAGGGCACTAGGTCCCAGGCCAGATATGTTCCTTAACAATTTGTATTGGACTGCATCTAGCCTGGAACAGTTGGCAAACCCCCATATTTCGCTGCCATACAACGCAGACGAGTGGACTTTAGCCTCCATCACCTTAGGCATTTGTCCAGTCTTTTCCCCAAATCTATAATAAAATCGTAGCAGACTCCGAAAACATATTTGGATCCTTTTTGCAACCATTTCTGCCATTCCTATGGAACAGAACACCAAAATAATTCTGTGTCCTCAACTGAGATGTTAACTTTGCTTGTAGACCATGCAAAGTTCCGGTTTCTGGTCCCAAAAACCACTATCTTTGTTTTCTCCAGGTTCAATTTCAGACCTTGCTCCTCAATGAATTTAGCTGCATAGAGCAAGCTCTGTTGGAGACCCTTCTGTGTGAGACCTACCAGGGCCGTATCATCAGCCTGCAGTAACGCCCCATACCTAACCCCCTTTATAACTGGGGGATTGTTTTTTACCAAGGAATTGTGAGGGTCAAAGACTGAAAGGAACAACATAAATAGTAATGAGGCGAGAGGGCACCCCTGCCTGTTCCCTTCATTAGTTGCAAATTCCTTGGTATGCCAAGTGCATCACAAGCATTGTTCATAGGCTGATGTATTCGCATATAGAATTTGAATTAGCTGGAAGAATCCCTCTGATCCCTCCAGCCTATTCAATGTCTTCCAAAGAATTGCACTGTCTAGTATTACAAATGTTCTTGCAAGAACCAAATATGTGACAAAAACCCCTCCCTGATCTTAAAATATTTTTCTTGGGAAGTGTTCAGCACAATATATTGATCTACCGTGTTGCAGCCTTTTCTGAAGCCCACCTGTGTGTCAGGAAGGATGTTATTAGACTACGCCCATTCTTATAACCTTAACAAAATGCTATTTGTGAATATTTTACTAGAGTTAGCAAGGAGAGAGATAGGAAGGTAGCATTGTGGATGGCTGCTTTCTCCTTTTTAAAAGAGTGGATCGATCAGGCTCTTTTTCCACCATGAGGGGAGTACCTGCATGCTCACTAGTGCATTAAAAACCCTTATCAGTGTAGGGGTCCACCACTCAGGGAACCACTTAATAACCTCTACTCTGAGCCATCTGACCCTGCTGCTCCGCCCCTCTCTGCCAGCAAGGAATTGAGGTCCTCTTCTGCTGTAAATGGTGAGCTTCCGTTAAGATGGATCCTGTTGCCTATCTTGATGGTATCATCCAGCGTTGCTTTAATTAAGATACCTGAGAAATGGAACTCCAGACCTTGGGTTTGATTATGCTTGTGTCGCCATGTCCTCTAACTTTCGACCCTTTTGCTACTAGTCTTCAAAACTCCTTGATATTATTATTGTATGGTCAGGTTTTAGTGCGTATAATTCAGCAGCATTCAGAGACGTTGCCTTGGCTTCCTCGAAGAGATTCCATTTTGCTAAATGCACCACTTTAATTCTTAGTAAGTGCGCCCGCAAAACTCTGGGATAATTCCTCGAAAGCAGCTACCATTTGGAAATCTGTCTTAATCCGGTGCAATTATAACTGATTTTAGGGGACAAATATCATCATTATTTATCACACTTAAGCTCCAAGACTCTATTTATGCTAGTTCTACCTATATGTGCCAGTGCCATACTCTCCTCTTTTTCATCTAGGAGATCGTCGCTTGATATTTTCCATTTGATTACAAGCGGGTTATGATCACGCTGGGGTGGCATAAAACTGTGAAATCTAACATGTTTTTGTGTGCAAAGTAATCCAGCAACCCCTTATCAATCACAGAAGACAGCTCCCCAGATCTGAAAGTACACCAGTCATGCATGTTTCATAAAATTGTTTATTATGTGTCCCCTAGCACCTTGTTCTTGGAGGAATATACTATGGTCAGGAATACCACAAGCTTCTAATAGTGACCCCCAACTCCATACTGAAATCCTCTTTTGCTCCCAGGTTTGCATTCAAGTCCCCCACTAACAGAGATCTGCTGTTCACATCATGGGCCTAGAGATTGCTAAGAATGACCCTATTTTAAACAATCAGAATTCTAGTTAGGGTGGATGTAAATATGAATAATGAAATATTTCCCTCTGAAGCCTGAGTTTGTTTCGAGGGTAGTTATAATGCACTCTTTGGTGTCATTAGCCAGTCTTTCTACAAGATAAGGAAGTACTTTTCAGATGAGCATAGCGCTACCTGCAATTGGGCGACCTGATCCCATTTGCCTTGCACCGACTGAGAATACAACAAACTCATTAAAATGTTTTTGTAGACAGCTCTCATCTTTAAGCCAGGTTTCCTGCATACAGATCACATCATGTTCTTTTAACCATCCTACCCAATCCGGACCAGAGTTTGTTTTTCACTCCTGCTACGTTCCAACTAATTAACATAATGGTGGTTTTTTTTTGCTCTGACACCGTTCAACCCAGTGTATAGTTATATGTGTTTATCAGAGTGCACCTGGGGGAACACGCGTTATGCAACCATACACTGACTCGGATGCCTGACTGGATACTTCGCATTGTATTGGAATAGGACCCCTGCTAAGTTTGCGCTCTAATTCGGCCTTAGAACGATCCATGATGAGCAGATTGTTGGCAAGAGAATGCAGGGGAGTTTCGCTTTGGGGTATTATGTGGTTGGCTTGCTCTTGACTAAAGTGCCTCTGCACCGGTTCCAACCATGTACCGTGCAAGTGGCATGTGTTATGTATTGTGTATTTATACATAGCTCTACCCTTATATGACAATGTTTCACCGCAATTTATTTCAAATACCTCAGGCACAAGTTGGCCAACCCAAACCTCACGCTACACACGCCCCACAGAAACTGAAACCCAATAAAATCTGAGTCACTGTAAAGATGTTAAATGATCAATCTTGGACTCCTAAGATTTCTGCTCGGGCCTTTATTAGTGTTCTTTTGTAAGAGTTCTTCTTTCCATGGGTGAGGCCTTAATACAGCAGAGGATGTTATGATTCCTCCATCACTCCCGAATCAGAATGTCCAGCGACTTAGCGTCTCCTTTGCCCATGTTCAGCTCGAGATTTGGTTACAGATTCTTATGCTGCGTTGATTCCCCTGATAGCCCCGTGATCAAAACATGAGTCCCAGAAGTAGATTCCAGCCCCACTGAGTTGCCCCTCATTACCCCAGCTGGACTCTTAGAGATCCTTTCAACCTCAACAGTCCTTGTTTTTTCACTATTATGAACTTTGCTTCCTGTATCAACTAGCGGTTGCACTTGCAAAGAAAGTGACTTAACCCTAATGCCTAATAAATAAATGTCAAAAATAAAAGCCAGACAATAAGAAGGATGGGGAAAGGGAGTGGTAACAGCAAGGGTGTTTTTGGGAGAGATAAATACAAGACACTTATTAGGTAATGTATTAGATGATCGGTATAAATCAACAGATGCATTCCTTGAAGATCTCATAGTAAATGTTAAAAATTATTATTATTACCATCCTTCTTATTGTCTGGCTTTTATTTTTGACATTTATTTATTTTGACATATATTTTCACTTTATCTATTTTTTCGTTCATGTTTTTGAAATTCTGCTTTTGGGTTTCATGTTTAATTTTCAAACTTTCTTATCTATGTGGATGACTGATTACGTTATTTGTCTAACATGAAAAAATGTTTTATGTTATTTGTTTTTTGTTATGGTTATATGGTGCTATAACTGACTAATAGCCCTGATTTGAAAAGGTCTCCGGGAGACCGAAACACGTGTCATCACTTAAGGGCACTTTTCGGAAAATAAAACAATCTCTTTGAACAGTGGGGCGCAGTCTCCTTCCGGATTATTCATACTTTATATTTATGCCTACGAGGGTTTTTCTTGGCTATACCCGGAATCCGGTGAGACGCGACTAGTTGCACTCAATGAATCCATTTTGAAAAATACCTAATCTCAACAAGGCTAATGTCGCCATGTTAGACCAAACCGCTACAGCCAAGAGTTTTTGAGAAATAATCTTACATTTAGTTGGTGCAAGATCCACATTTGTATAGTGAACTGTAGAATTGAAGTCATACTAACATGCCTCTTTTTATAACCAGTTTTCAAGAGAATGGATACCATATTTATATTCGTGAATGATGCATTTTATGGTGGGAATATTCTGCAGGGAAGATCATGCAGTTGTAATTAGTTTATCAATTCTACACATAGCCCACCCTGAATCACGCCCCCAAAATACTATAGTAAGAGGGTCTGTGCTCATCTGCACCCAAGTTATATTGTTGTCATTTTTTGTCGCGGGGTGGGATGCCAATGATGCTTCCTGTCTGGGGTAAAATCAGGTGTAAGACCGCCCCCCCTAATGGAAGACACCACACTTCTCTATATAAACAAATTATTACCCATTACTTTATGTCTACTTTCCAATTATTATTTTTTTAAACACACCATACGGACATTAAAAATAATACAGAAACAGACCTCAGAAAATCATCTGCAATGAATGAAGCAAAAAAATGATCTATTAAAATAATAGTGCACTCAGAAATAACATTTTCCCAAGTGTTTGGGCATGTACTTCTAAGCATACATTGATCGATCGTGCAAACATTTCCTATGCACCCTACTGTCATTTTCCTCTTTTTTACACATGTGAAATCAGGCAGCAGGTCGCGGCCATCTTGGGATAATCTTATCTGTTCCCGCATCGCCCAATGGGGACTGCCCTGGTGGCACTTATTCATATGCCCCGCCCCTGAGGCAACCATCACCAAACCTAGTGATATGCTCCAAATATCTCCAGAACATTACTATACAGCGTAGTAAAACGCACCCAATCATCACCTACATCAAAACTGTACTTGACGCAGAACCCGGAATATCAACACATCATCTCACAACACAGCGCGTCCCAATTTTGAATATGAAACCATACTTCTATAGGAAGTAGCAAAACTGTACAATTTGTAAACTACTTTTTATTTCACAATAAACGCTCCAAGAACATCCGGAGACTTATGCAAGCAAATAGATAATTGTTCTCTTCGTTCTCGATCCACAAATGTTTATCGTGATTCACGCGGTGTTCCTTCTTGATATAAGAATGCATTGGTCGAACTATGAATCGCCAGACTTTGCCATGTTCTTCGCTCTATGCCACCATAAATGATATCAAATTGCTCCTTATCGCTAGTGTGGTGTACGGGCATTTGGGTCTGTGTCGATCATCCCAAAGAATAGTCACTGTGATCCACCCACTGACGTTAATCTGTAGCTGATGATTAAAAAAATGTCAGTTGGTATCTGGAATCCATGACAATCGCAGAAAGTCAAGATGTAGCTGTTTAAAAAAAGATAACAGAAATGTGTCTCAGTAACCGATCTTATTACAGTTTATCATTTTAACCATTAATTTGGGCCCCTGTTACAACTATTGATAAACACGGACGTCAAACAATGTTAACTCAAACAAAACAAATGCAAAGTACTCTTCTGTTTGCTGTACAAGTTACTATGGAGTATGCTCAGCTCGAAATGGGATGCTAAAGCTGACGCTGCAATCAGAGAGCGAAATAAAACCAAGAACAACACATACACGAAATGTTTATTAAATATTAGCATTCAATTACACGTTTGTGAACCTAGGGGAACCCACTACTGAACTACACCCATCTCGATGCTGCACTGCCCATGTGCCCACAACAAAACAAACTACACACAGAAGTTGTAATTGTGTGTCATTGCAATATACCACACAACAGAAAATACAATTTACCCCACCAATAATGTCACCCAATGACAATTTGACTAGTTTGTGTATGAAATCGTCCAAAGTAAAACTTACATTATATTCGGCATTTCCATTCTATCGGCGTAAAACACACACTCCGTTCACTTCAACGAATTTTCGTGAAATGAAATGACATGTTCCTTTGTCCAATTTTTGAATGGTCAACATTATCATATTTGAAAGTCTTACATCCCTCCCTTCATGCACTCCGTTCGCAATCCTCCCTTTGTTTCAAGGTAAAAAGACAATGGAACCTTATACATTGTACCATACATGGGTTTGGTCAGCTAGGAAACAAAAATTCAATAGCCCTGACCTTCACTCAGAATGGGAACCAATAGCGCTTCACACCACAGTGGCATTACAAATATTTTTTGAAAAACATATAAATTGTTTGCCACCATTCACTAATACGAATGACACTTGTACAGATTTATTTTGTTCCTCTGGAGAACTTCACACTCTCCCAGCAACTCCCACAGGCAGGCCACACCACCTGTCGCCTCATTGCATCTCCTCTTCTCACGGCAACTCTCGTAAACATTTATGAAAGAAGCAAATATCGAGCCCTGACAAAAAGTGGTTGTATGAGAATGTCCGAACAAACCCTTCTACAACCCCCTCCACCCACGCTGCCGACCCTGACCCCAATGACTGCACTTATATATTAATGGCCTATAATGTGCACACGTGTGTTTGTACTATCCCACTTTCGGTCACTAGTGAAATGAACTGTGTGGGTGCCTTACCACCTTACAAATACAGACACTTAGGGGGTAATTCATAGAATTTAGCACAGAAGTAGTGCACACAGCTGGCGCAGAGAGGGAGTGTGCACCAGCCTGTGCCAACCGTGTGCGCTAAAACCCATTTTCACACATAGCGTATTCATGGATACTTAAATCCATAATCAGCCGTGGCGCAGAGTGGCGCAGCGACCCTGCCGCAGCGCCAGTTACACCCCAACCCCGCTCTGTGCGCCAAAAACATTCCAAAAATACCCTACATGGCGCAAATGCCAGTGGACCAGCATACACCCCCCCAACCAAGAAAATGCGGTAAAAACGCCACTCGGCCCTCACGCGCCAGTGAAATTGTGTGCAAAACTCCCCACGCACCGCTGGAATACGCGTACCCCGCTCGCGCCGGCGAAATCAGGTGTAAAACTCCCCGTGGACCACTGGAATACGCGTACCCCGCTTGTGCCAGTGAAATCACGTGTAAAACTCCGCACGCACCCCTAGAATAAGCGCACCTTGCTCTCTCCAGCAAAATCATGTGTAAACCTCCCCACATACCCCTATGCGTACTGCGCTTGCGCCAGTGAAATCACGTGTAAAACTCCCCACGCACCCCTGGAATACGTGTACCCCGCTCATGACAGTGAAATCGCATGTAAAACTCCCCGCGCACCCAAGGAATATGCGTACCCCGCTCACGCCAGTGAAATCAGGTGTAAAACTCCCCGCGGACCGCTGGAATACGCGTACCCCGCTCGTGCCAGTGAAATCACGAGTAAAACTCCCCACGCACCCCTAGAATAAGCGCACCCTGCTCTCTCCAGCAAAATCATGTGTAAACCTCCCCACATACCCCTATGCATACTGCGCTCGCGCCAGTGAAATCACGTGTAAAACTCCCCACGCACCCCTGGAATACGTGTACCCCGCACACGGCAGCGAAATCATGTGTAAAACTCCCTGCGCACCCCTGGAATATGCGTACCCCGCTCACGCCAGTGAAATCGCATGTAAAACACCCTGCGCACTCCTGGAATACACTTATCCCACTCGCGCAAGCAAAATCGCATGTAAAACTCCCTGTGCACCCCTGGAATACGCGTACTCCGATTGTGCCAGCGAAATCGCGCGTAAAACACCCTGCACACCCCTGGAATACGCGCACCCTGCTTGCAACAGCGGAATCGCGTGTAATTCTCACTCCCGTATCCCCAGATTCATGCAGCAGTGTGGTGAGAAGCCACATGCATCCCCTACAGCCAAATCACGCCACAGGGGTCCACCCTACACCCCTCCCCATGACCCGCAGGCAGCCCATCTGCCCTGACCATGCCCCTCAGGCTGCCCATCCACCCTGACCATGCCCCGCAGGCAGGCCACATGACACCATGCACTTGGGAACCCCACAACACCCCCATTGACGGCAATCTGCCAGCAGGCCCCGACACATGTCCCCCCACCCCGCCCCCATTGACGGCAACCTGCCAGGAGGCCCAGACACATGTCCCCCCACCCCACCCCCATTGACAGCAACCTGCCAGCAGGCCCCGACATATGTCCCCCCACCCCACCCCCATTGACGGCAACCTGCCAGCAGGCCCCGACACATGTCCCCCCACCCCACCCCCACTGACGGCAACCTGCCAGCAGGCCCCGACACATGTCCCACCAAACACCATGTCAAAACAAAACAGACGCATGGCCCTATTGCCAAACCAAAACCCCCCTGCACCCCAGTACAAGCACGCAACCATCCACTGCACCCACTCCCTACTAAATTACCCTTGCCATGAGAGCCTGAAAACAACCAGCATGGCCATGAATAAATGTCCAACAGAGCCACACAGTGGCAACACATGACTGAGGCGATCCGCCTAGAGACATGCACAAAAGCAATGAGAGTAGACCACACCAATAATGAAGATATAAGAAATGTATTAAAAAGTAAACAAAAATACATAATGAAAATCACACATGCAAATGAAGAAATAATGAATGCAATAACAAAAATAAAGTAAAATCCAATGAAAAAGAAAAATCCACGACATGAAAAATGAAATGTGGTCCATCGCCAAAGTCCATAGAAAGTAACGAAAAAATCAAAAGCACAAAAAACCATTGCTCCATGGGAGGATGTAATAACGAAAGTATGTACATGTCTGGTACTATTTACAATGAAAGTCAGAAGGGTCCATGATCCCAAAACAAAAGGAAACCTACCTAAACCCTATCTAAAATACAACTATATACAAAAAGTGGAGCAAAGTCCGTGAACTCCAAATAATAATAAAAACCAAATGAAACCTAAACCTAAATAACACGGCAGGCTGGCCCGATGTCTCACTTTTTGATGTCCTGGGCCAGGGCATCATCGAACTCTATGCTGATGTTCCGGAGGTGGGCCTCTTCCCTGGCTTCGAGGTCTCGCAGGGATGCAGCCCTGGCCTCCTCCAACTCCCTGCAAGTTGCCTCAAGGCACTTAGCCCGCCTCAATGCCATGTGCATGGAGTTCTCCACCCTGACCATTGTGCGCGATGCCCTCTCCGCCCCCTTCGCTGGCCCAAGCACTTTCACACGGAAGACATTGCCAAATTCTGGGTCCTCCTGCCCGCCGGCCGATGCCTGCCCCGATGATGTCGAGGGCCCCGAGGCCACGTGCCTCCTACGCCGAGCCTGCCGCCGCCTTTCTGCTGCCTGCCACCGCCACCATGACTGCCTCTGGGTAGTTGGAAACACCCGGGGCCATCATGCAGGTGCCCTGCTTGTATGTACCGGCACATAGTCCATTGCCAGGGGTCCAGTTGCTGGGGTGACCACCTGTGCTGGAGCTCCGACTCCCGACTGTGGCAAGGATGGGATCTCCACCAGCCTTGCTGCGTTGGTTGGGGCAGATCCACAGGGGGCCCTGGTGGCATCTGGGCCAGAAGACGGCACGGAGAACAACTGGCATATAGTGTGCACAGAGGAGGTGAGGGCCGCAAGAAAGAGTGACACATGGAGGAAACCCCCGACCATGAGCCCTCCGAACTGGGCCATATTGGCACACATCTCTTCATGATGACGTGAGTGGTCCCCCCACGAAGCACGCACGTCATCACAAATGACACATGTGCACAACGTGACACCAATCAGGACAGACTCAATCCTGTCTAGGGTCTCCATGTCTGCAGATAGAGGAGAGCCCCCCTACCTACAGAGAGAGGGGCCTGGGACTGAGCATCCCTGCTGGTGCATGGTGATGCAGTCACAGTGTCAGGGACAGTGACATGCACAGGCCCCTCTGCGGCGACGTGTGTTGCCTCCTGCCCCTGGACTGCAACACTTGCACCAGTGTTACCACCCCCAAAAGACACATGTGCAGCTCTGAAGCAGCCTGCTCCTCCTCTGTACACTCCATCAACCTGGATGGCTCTGCACTGTCTTCTGCCGTCGGCAGCCCCTGTGGGGGCTCACTCGCCCCTTCCGCTGCAGCCGTAGTGGTGGACGTGGCACCAGTCCCCTCGCTCCCAGATAATGGAATTGCTTTGGAGGGTGACTGGGCCTTGCCTCGCAGGCCTGTGGAGGCATCCCTGCCGCTTTCCTCCACAACGCTGTCTCCTCACTCTTATTCATTCGCTGCTGTGTAAAGGGAGACATTGAACACAAGCATCAGGGTACTGTACAATAGTCTCCTAGACACAAAGCAATAGCACATGAGTGGCACTGTCAAACGTCACTTCCATCATGTCCCTCCACAACACATGGGTCAGTGCAGGCAGCACACATGCAGGAACAGGCATGGCACATGCAAAAATCATTTGCATCCATGTCCAAGACACCGTAGAAACATCCAATGGTGGGTTGAAACTCACATGCCTCATGGGACATGCTGATCACATGCACACACATCACTGGAGGGTCATGCATCTGGCCCTGTATACCCCCGGACACAGTGGATACAAGGATGACTAGGCTGTATCAGTGAATCAACACATCATCACGGACATGTGTCATGCATCCATGGCGTTTACCAGTCACTTCCACACTACTCAGATACACAGATATGTAAACCATGCATGTCCATGACAGCAGCACCCATCTCTCACACCCCAAACATGTCCAAGTACAGACACAGGCATGCATACAAGTGTGCATTCCACATTCTGCTCCGCATGATGCATTGTAACACATACACCATCCATGTGGGTCACGCCTGACTGGACTAACATGCAGCACTATCATGTCCCTGCACACACCCATCCATACATGACCCATGTCACACATACAGCCAAGCAGCTAACTACCACCACACTGCAACATGTACTGTTTTAAATGGGAATGCATGGGCACTTACCCCTCGACTACAGACAGGCCTGCATCCTGAGGATTTGGTGGTGAAGCACTGGGAAAATCTGCTCCAGGGCCCTCATCTGCTGGGTGGTAAGCTGGCTCCGGCTTCTTGAGGGTCCTGGACTTGTAGTGTTCCCAGTGCTTCTGTACGGGTTTGATGTCACGGGGTGCCACTCCCTCTGCATTAATGACACCCACAATGTCCTTCCAGATCCTCTTCCGTCCTTCTTTGTCGGCGCGCGATGATGTGTAGAGGGCATCATAATGCCCCAGTACTTGCTCCACCAGGATGCCAACTTCATTTGCACTGAAGCTGGCAGCCCTCTGCATCTCTGCTGGGGGGTTGCCACTGGTGCCTGATGGTGATGGGTCAGGCATATCAACCCCCGGGGCAGGTGTGGGTGGGCAACTGGGTCCTGGGGCTGGGCTGTGGAGCAATGGAACACCAGTCGGGAGTCTTCTGTTCCAGCAAGGGTGGTCACAGCAACTGGACCCCTGCAGATGGCTGATGTGTAGGCACCAAATGGCAAGGCTCTGTTGGCAGAAGGCAGGCAGGCAGGCAGGCACACAGGCAGCAGCAGATGACTTGTAGGAGGCTCCGTGGGGCTCTGGGCAGCAGTAAAATTGCCTTCTGGGCAGGAGTGTGGTCTTCCATGTGTTGTCACGTGGCCAGCTTGATGCAGAGTGAATTGGCACGTGAGAAAACAGCACGTCAGCGTATAATTCGAGGAAAGGGCCTTAGCGTGTAAGCGCGTAAGTGATGTTACGTGCGTGGGCCGCACTTGCAAAAACAGCACGTCCGCGTGTGAATGCGTCTAATTCGAGGAAAGGGCCTTAGTGTGTAAGCATGCCAGTGACGTTATGCGTGCCGGCGTTGCCTTCAGAACGGGTTAAAGGTGAGCGCGGGCCAGTAGTCCACTGTACGTGCTGTTTGTGGGGTACGACGCATGTGTTTATTCTTATGGATTCACACAGGATTACTTTACAGCATTAGAAGTTCATTCCTCTTCTTTTGGTAGGGTGTTACCGACACACACAAGGGCGTGTGTTTTTCTTTTTCTTTTCCACGCAAGGCAGACATTGAGTCACGCATGCTATTTTTCCCACTGTGGTTCTCCCTGTGCATCGCGTACCATTTTCGAGCTCATAGTAGCCCGCTTGTTCCACGTGTACATTGTGTCCCTGGGTGCAACACCATACTGCTGGAGGTAAAATCCACGCACGTGGGCTACCAGGGTCACGTGCACATTTTTCTTTTGTAATTTCTCTATTTATTTGTCTTTTTTGAATTTTTTTTATTTTTTTTATTTCTTTATTCATTTTTTTGGGGGGGCCTGAGCATTGTGTGACCTGTCACTTTTCCCCAGGGGTCACAGACAGCCTTGCAGGAGCACATAGGTACCTACTCCATCCAGTACCCTGCCCCCTTCAACCTAATTGCCCTGGACAATTGTTGAGTGCACCTCCCATCGGCTATTTACCATCTGTGCCATGGTTGGGAGGCCAACAATGGGTAGCGGGGGCAAAGCTGGGCGTCGTCCCAGGAGTGTACGTGGTCGGGCATGTGGGCGCAGAGACCAGGGGGAAAGGGAGTCCAGGGTGGCCAGGGTGGCTACAGAGGGGGCAGAGGCAGGGGTGCCCAGTCATGTGCTGGTGCAGACATGCCACCACCCCCTGTGGCTCCTGGTGACGCAGCTGTTGCATCACAACCTGGCACCCATATGACCCAACAGCAACTTACATCTGATGTCACAGCCCACTGGTGGTGGTAGCTGCAGGTGCAGCTGTGGGGACCACCACCTGGGCTCGGGTCAGGCAGCGCATATTGCGTTGCGTGATGAGGACTCCCAGGACGATTTCCATCTTGTCCGGAGGTGCGGGCCATGTGCATCCAATGTAGCTGTGACTGGGGCACACGTATCTGGGATAGTTATGACATCTGCCAACTCCACCCCGGCAGTGAGTCAGACCCAAGCCAGACCTTCTGTTGTCATTCCAACAACCACTTCCTTGGTCCAGTCCACCAGTGCCACTGCCCCTATTGATCAGGACCACATTGGCCACTCAGGGTCAGTACCACCACCCAAAAGGAGGAAGCGTGCTTCTGCACAAGAGGCTGAGACCCCAGACATGGCTCAGTCTTCGGCACATCGAGGAAGAGGCCTTTTGGCAAGCAGGAACTGGACTTCCTTGTGGACTACATGTCGGCACACCGTGATATGCTTGTGGGTCCACAGTGCCATACAACGCATCACCAGCGTTGGGTCCACAGACAGCTTGTTGTGGACAGTGCGACAGCCATGGGATTCCAGGTGCGCACGGCTCAGGACTGCTCCAAGCATTGGAATGACCTCCGACGCAGTGCAAATCAAAAGTGTGCCTCCAATTATTCCATGTCTCTGGTGACTGGTGGTAGGCCAACACCAGAGGAGGATGAACTCACTCAGCATGTGGAGATCACTGCAGAGTTAATCCCGGAAGAAAAAAATCCGTGGAGTGGGAGAGAGGATGGATTATGATGCGTCATCCGGTGAGTATTGATGCATATTACTCAATGACATGTGTGTTTGGCATGTGTGACCCTCCCAGCTACAACTTGGGTCCTTCCTTTCATCAATTTGCCTCTCTACCTGCGGTGTTCACCAGGGGTCTGACCTCTCGGTCTGGCTTTACAAACAGCACCTGGCAGCTCACGCCTACTGCATTTTCATTTTCTGCTACGACTTCCAGTGCTATGCTGATGACACTCAACTCATTTCCAGGCTGCCCTTGGCCACCTCTTCTCCCTCCCTCATTTCTTTCTGATTGCCTCATTGACATTTGAAATTGGTGTACTGCCAACGATCTCTGTCTAAATACCAGCAAGACTGACATCCTCCTCATCAGCACCCCTTGGCCATCCTTTCCCCTCACTCTCTGGCTGGCCCCCCCTTGGCCTTCCTCCTACCCCCACCTGCAAGGCCAACAACCTGAGGGTCACCTTTGACTCCACACATTCCTTTTCCACACACATTTCGGACATTTCTTGAGATATATTAACTTCTTGCTTAACCTCCTCAGGGATACTGTGCCTTTCCTATTGTTCACCTACATGCTAACAGTCTCTCAAGCTCTGGTTGTCTCAAGGTTGGACTACTGTGACAGGCTCTTTCAATATTCTACCTGCCTCCACACTACACCCTCTACCACTAATCTAGTACAGGACTGCAATACTTGTCCTTGGCCTCAAGCCCTGGGATCCTATCTTTTGAGCTCTGAAATCCCTTCATTGGCCACCAGTGGATGCAACTATGATACTTCAGACCCTCTGCATTGTGCACTAGGATTTCTGGGGTCTGGGTCCAGAATACCTTCAACTATCCCTCTGCCAATACCTCTCCTCTCAAGTCTTTGCTCCTCTACCTCACACTCCCTCCGGGTCAGTTGTTTATCTAAGAAATAAGCTGGGGGCAGATCTGTGTCTACGGCTGGGACCTCCCTTTGGAACAGCCTACCTGCCATGTTGAAACTTGAGGAGAAAGTTCTCTGCTTCGCGAAGCACCTCAAGACCTACCTATTTGCTCCTGCATTAGCCCCTCTTATCCCCAGCTGAACAGTTTCCTGTCTTGGCACTGTGCACCTACACACCCTCGATCCATCAGGCCCAGGTATCTGCTTACCCTGCATCCCTGCTGCACTCCCTCCAGGCCTCCCATTGCAGTGGGTCCTGTACGTGTACCCATACAGTCCCCCACTCTTCTTCTGCACTCATCATATTTGCCATATCCAAATAATATTGCACTTGTTACTTGCTGGCTGCACTACCACCTTTTTAATGTCTATTCTATCATTGGACTTCATTTGAATTATTTGGTCTCCTCTTTTTGGCACGTTCCACTTCTCCCCCTTCCAGGATCTTCAACCTTTTATCCCTTCTCCATGCATTTGCGTGTTCTCAATGTCAATGTGCCCAGTATGATCGTTGTTTTCATTTCCTTTTCTCCCTTGTTCCCCTCCCTTTGCTTGGTTGTGCTCTGAGCCACTTGTGTACGAGGGCAATCTTGATGAGATGTCATATCATGTCACATACATCCTTTGTCCTTGGTGCAGTGTGTCTCACTCTGACTGTGCTGATGGCAGTGGCTCCCCATGCACATGTGTGCACATTCGTGTTCCATGTGCATTCCATGTATGCCACTAGGTGTCTTGATCACCTGCTCATTGTAGTATGTCTCCAGGATGATCCAAGTGCCATGTTATTTGGACAGACATTTCATGCTTACTGTGAGTCTGTGTGTCATCACGCACGACTTCAGTGTGCCCACATCTGTGTCATGCACATGGCTCACTCTTGTTACAGGCCCACTGCCTCTTTTCAACTGGTGTTGTGTCTTCTGCATGCATGGGTGTACCATTGATGGTTCCTCATCTGTTCTGCATCATGTCCACTTCTCATCGGCTGAAGTGACATTTGACTGACAACATGCAATAGACGCATGCCAACACTGTCTGCCAATGCACAGTTCTGTGGGGAACATTTCATTGCCATGCAGTGCCTCCCTTCTATTGCCCAGAGGGTGGGTGTTTCACGGTGTCCATGCTACATGGTGCATGCCATTTGCCCATGATGGCTGCAATTGCCCTTACACTGCCGTCACGTTTGGAGATTGACATCACTGCATACGTGTTGATGTTGGAAGTTGAGGGGGTACACATGCACTGCACTGCACACACCCACACCTGTTTCAAGTTCAGCCCTTCAACATGCCAACACAATGCTACTGTGTGATAGCGACCTGCCATGTATGTACCCATGTCCCCCCTTTCACTGTATCGAAACACAGTACAGTAAGTGCCTCCTGTGACACATGTACTCTGCATAGTCAATGGCTGTTGAGTGCTTCAAGTGAACATGCATGTTACATGTGTCGTGGTGTTTTTGGTGTGATTGCCAGCTGTGGCTATGCTACGTGCATTTCTTTCTTGCCATCTCTCATTTCTGCCTTGGATATGTGCCTGCTAGAGGTTGTGTGTGATGCAGGTGATGGGCAACCAACAAAACATGTGTTGGCTTCACATTTTGCACACATTCTTTTCTGCTTTCAGGAAACCCTTGCATTGCAATGCTACTGGATACATTTTGGGCTTTGAGTTGCGTGTGACATGTCTGCTTCATGTGTTGGCTGTCAATGCTGTGATCTGTATGTGTGTGGTATGTGCTACTGACATGCGTGTTCTTGTTTCTTTTGTTTATGTTGCAGGTGATGAAGCACTGGAGGCCGAGGATGAAGATGTCATCCCAGACACGGAGGTCAGTTCACATGACCATCCAGGCATCAGTGGTGGTTGTGGGGTGGCAGCCCACGAGAACCCATTGGTGCTCCTGGCCATTGTGTCCAGAGCAGACTCTGAGTCAGGCTCTGATCTATCCTCTGACCACAATGTTGAGCCAGATCTGCATCATGACTTGTCGTCACTGGTAAGTGATCCTGTGTTGGATGATCTTCTGTCTGCGACACCTGCAGTAGGGGGCCAGGTGGGGTTGGAATGTCTGCCTACGGTGGTTACAGGTGCGCGGTCAGACTCAACACCATTTGGCCATTTTCCTGGGGCATCTGGTCGACAGAGGGATGCAGTCCTGCAGCCATGGGTGGCACGAACCCAGGAAGTACCCGGCTCCTTGGCCCGGCAGGTGTCGTGTCTGGCAATGCAGTGGCCTGCGCTACCGGGGTCAACTGAGTGGGAGCATACCATTTTTGCCATAGCACAGCAACAGGGGGCAGCAGTTGAGATGATGGCTCAAGGTATGGAAAGTGTGGCCTGTTCCATCCTCCCCCCGAAAGGCAAGTGCAGCTCCAGCAGCAGGCTAAGCGGTCCACGTGTCGCTTACTCAGGCTGGGCATGGCGGCCTCTGACAGGACACGCCGGGCTGAAATAGTGGCTCTGCGTCAAGCTATTTCTGCTCAGGCAGTGGCACACCGTGCGGCCCTGAGTGTCGAACATCAAAAGCTCAGATCTACTCTGGGTGTTCTCATGATGGATGACAGTAGGCGGGCAAAAGACAAGTGGAGAAGCTTGAAAGAACCATCTCAGCTGAATTCCATGCAATCAGGGAGGTCATCCAAATGTCATGTGAGGCCATGCAGGCAGAACTCTGTCTTACAAGTCAGTGCTTGCACGAGGAAACACCTGTGACACGAGAGGCAATGCATGCAGACCTACATGTCATTGCCATGCAGGACCTGGTTTACCAGACTCACATGCTTGCTGCCATTGAGGGGCAAGCTGCAGAAAGGTGTGGTAAGGCAACTGTGCCACGTCCACCTGCTGAATTCCATCCAGAGGGTGACAACGACAACCTATTTCCCACATAGGTCGGGCGTGTAGGCGCTGAGCCCAGTGAGTTTTTTTTATCTCAACATCTACACATGTGGGTGTTGAGGTGCACCCTGTACCTCCCCCCCCTGACCCCTGGGTCATATGTGGCCATTTTTGATTGTATTTTTTTGTCTATTGTGCATTCATGTGACAGAGTGCTGCTTTGTTGTATTTGAAGGCATCCACTGTGTGTTTCAGCAGGGTCCATTCAGGATTATCTCGTGTATGTGTTTTGCTTGTGGTCCTCACACATATGCTAGTCCTGTTTCCCCTTTCCATGGGCTCGCAAGGATGGCACGGTGTGACAGCATCTCACACAGGAGCATTGGCCTTCCATTATATCTGTGGCCAGCCTGCAGTCCTACTTGTGTGTACACCCCTAGGGGGTATTCTGGATAGCTTCTCCAATGCATGTCTGCACTTCATTTTGGTGAGTATTCTGTTGACTATGCATTTCATCATGTTGCTTATGATTTTTTAATGAATTGACTGTCTATGTTCATGCACTTCCTGCTATAGGCGGTACCATACACCCTTTGGCTCTATAACACACACTGATGGTGAGAGGGGTCCATGTGCTGACAATGTTGCAGTTGGACACTTGGCCTACAGTGATTTTGATACGCCACATGAACACTGCACGCTGAGTTATCCTTGTCACCACACGTTTGAACAACCCCCATTTCCTTTCTTCCCCTGCTTTGGCCATCTTGCAGCCCTGCCTGGTGTGTTGTTGTGCCATTGGAAATATGGCCACATTGCTTTTCACTTGACTGTCATGTTTGTGGCCTGGACCTGCTCCCCCCCTCCCATTGGTTGCACTTGGGCCTTGTGACAATCCGGCCAACCAGGAGGCTGGAGCCTGCCACCACTACAATGGCCCACAATAGAGGCCCTGTCTACCCCTGTTCACCACCCTTCTGGGTCCCTTAATTGTCCCCCTGTCTCCCCTGCCTCCTGCCTGTCTCCACCTGCCGTGTGCCAGTCTCCCCCTGTCTCCCTTGCCCCCATGCCAGTCTCCACCTGCCCCACACCAGTCTCCCTCTGTCTCCCCCTTCACCATCACACCCCTCCCCTTCTGCACCGCCTTCTTTCCATCTGCCCCCTGAGTGTGCTTTCTTTCCCCTTTCCCCCTTCCTGCCTTTACACCTTGGTCCCCTCCTCCTTCTCTCCTCCCTCTCCCTCACACCACCCTTTCCCCTCCTCCTTGTCCCCTGTCTGTCTTTTTCCGGCACTACCCAATTGCCGTTGGGCATGGTGATACATAGCCGCTTGTTCTTTGAAGACACTTACCCCTCTCCCTCCGTCCATCCACCCCCCACATTCACCTTTTTGAGTTTCATTTTGGCACTTACTTTTATCATCGGTCTCATCGGTCCCTCCGCCACTGATTACAGGTTGCCTGTTTCCCCTTTCCCTTCTGTGTTTCTTCTCCCCCTCCCCACCACTATCTTGATTCTTTGTCGACCTTCCAGTTTGTCACTTGTTTTGTTACTCTCCTCACCTCTTCCCTCCTCTTCCCACACCCCCCTCCTTATGTGACTCCTGCACTGCAATTATTGCCGCCGGGCATAGCAATGTTGATGCTAGTTTTGTTTTCCCACATTCCCTCCCTAGACTCTCCCTTATTGTTCCAGGCACTTGTACTATGTACTTTGATTTGATAGTTCATTTTCAAATTCTGGACTGTTTGAAGGACTTGTAGAAATGTGCTGTTATTCTCCATTGTTCCCTCCCTCCTTGAGGCGCTTTGATGCACTTTGTGTGAAGGCCCTATAAGGATTTTCAATGAATCAGTGATTGCTCACTGTCTGCCATTGTTGATGTGGGGTACTCTGTACATGATATGTTCTGCTGGTCAATGGCTGATCCTATGTTTTGTTTTATTTTGAGGTGTCAGGGGATGGGTGCGGTTTAACACACAGGGGGGTCCTTGAGTGCAATGTTCACATGTGCTGTGTACAGGACACTGAGGCTCACTTCATTTCACACGCATGAATTTGATGCATGTCCCTACTGACACAAACACTTAGGCAATGCCCCCCACACCAACTACGTCAACACCATGTACACACGTGCACCCAGATTGCCTTCTCAGGCATGCTGTGTCCTGACAATCCATGTTCACTTCCGATTCATTGATCGTGTACATGCACGACAGGGTACTATTTGGTTGATTGCACTTTTTTTTCATGATGTTCAAGGGGTTTCCCCACCGCAATGCACACTCACTGTGCTGTCCGGTGAGCAGTGTGTTGAAAGGGACACACATGCAGCACAGTGTTTGAAATGCCAATTTTCTATTGTCCAATGTGCATGGCAACAGGTATTCTGACTTTTGTTGCTTGCACCACTGGTGGCATGCATTTGTGTCACCATTTTCAGGGTGTGAGGTTTTGGTCAGTCATTTCTTCAGATTCCATGTCAGGTGTAATTGTCTGGTGCCTATTTACATTTCTCATGTGGCACTTCATGACTATTGTGTCATGTGTTGTGCATATCGTTTGATGTTTTGCCATTGCATTCCATGGTATGGTATGGCAGATGGGGTCATGGGGGTTGGGAGGGTTTGGGTGGCATACCTATACTTTCATGCCCTGTTTTGCAGGGGGTGGGGGTATGCACCTTGCATGTGTTCCTTTTGGTCACATGGGATTGGTTGTGTTTAAATAGCTAGGGATGCACACAGTGTGGCACCTCCGTGGACACATTCTGAGGGTGGTAAGATTGTGACAGTTAACTGTCCCTTTCTCATCATCGATTGTCACCTGGTATGTGCCAGTCGTGTGTGCACTCCGCAGGGGTTGGAGTTTAGGTGAAAAATGTGGCCACAAGCTGAGTACGGGCTGCCTCGCCACATGCCCTTTCCCCTCCAATGCGCAGCGGCCATGTATGTGGTTGGGATTTAGGGGCACCACCATGTCCACCCGTACTCCATGCCGTGTTGCAACATTGTGCAGGATACATGCTGCCACAATGATCCTGCACACTACTGGGGATGCATTTAGTAGCTGTCCGCCAGAGCGGTCAAGGGAGCAGAAGCGTGGCTTGAGCACTCCGAATGTGCGCTTCACTATGTCCCTGGTTGCAATATGGGCTGCATTGTATCTTACCAAGGGTGGAGTGGTGGGGTTCCGTATTGGCGTCATCATCTAGGTGCTCAGAGGGTAGGCACTGTCCCCTGGTGAGGTGATAATGGTTGTCATTAGTTGGGCTTGTGTATTTTTCTGTGTGTGACATGCATGCATGTGCACAGGCGTTTGTACTCACCTATGAGCCATGTGTCGCCATGCTTCACAGCTTCCAGGGCCCGGCTCAGGGTGGACATTCTGTCATGGGAGGACCCAAGATAGTTTGCATAGACAGAGGTGATGATTCCCTTGGCATCGCATACAACCTGCACATTGATGGAATGCCAGTGCTTGCGGTTGCGGTAAATGTTTTCAGTGGCCCTAGGTGGATGTAGGGCCACATGGGTACAATCTATGGCACTGAGCACTTAGGGGAAGTGTTCCACCCTGTAGAAGACCAGGACCACAGCCTGTCTTTCTGCGTGTGTTCTGGGCATGTACATGCGTGTGCGGACAGAGGGGCGCGCAGAAGATGATTGCCAACTCCTGGTGTAGCAATGTGACTGCATGGGCTGTGAGACGCCCCCTACTATGGCAGTTGTCCGCTGAAATTACCCAGTGGCCAAAATATTCAGTACATTGAGCACCTTCCCCAAGGGGCTCAATGCTTGGGAGCACAGGGTGGGTGATGTGAGTTCATCCTCCCACTTCCTGACCAGCTCTAGGATCATATGAGGTGGAAACCTATACCTGCCATAGACCTGGTCTTCAGGCATCCCAAAAACGCTGGTCCTGGGCAATAAAATGCGGGTCCTAGCTATTCTCCTCCTCCTGTGGTGTCCCACGATCACTGCTGCGAGGAATGGGACATTCATCGTAGCTGTATTTGCCAATTTGTTGTTTGCGTGCACTTTTATGCTGCGCGGGGGCACTTCCGCCTGCTTTCGTCTGGTGGACGTATTTGTGCATGTGCGTGTGTTTTGACGTGCATGGGTTTTCCCTATTTGATTCCATGAATATGTATTGTTCACTAGCGTGTGGGCGTTGCGTGTGTTTCCCAGTGGTACTTCCCACGTTATGCCTACATTTTCATGCATTGTTCCCCATTCCCAGTGTTCTGCCCCCTTTTTAGGTGTGTGCGCGAGAAGTTGTGCGCTTTCCCCATTTCTGTCGCGCACGCGTTTGGAAAGTCGCTGTGATATGTAAGGTAAGCGCGGATTTGGCGCACATCACGGGAAAACACGCGCAGTGCCTTCCATGAATAGCACGCGTGCGATTCGCATGCGTGCACTAGCTTTTTCATGCTTGCGCCAGCTTGCACCACAAATTTCGACGCACATTTATTCCATGAATTACCCCCTTAGTAAATACATAATAGTAATGCTTTCACATTAGAATGCAAATGGTACCAAAAAGAACTGCAAGCTAACTGGATTTACAAATAGTAAACTATCACTTCGTAAAAAATACCTTCACACCATTAGGTGTATTCTACCACGCACCACCCACAACTAATGCACGTCAGTACACTGCATATATAGAAAAGAATTGCAGATGGGTCAAATATAATGATACCAACATTACTGTAAAACAGAGAATAAGAATTTCTGCCACCTACCTCAATAAACTGCACCCTACATCTTCTTCTTTCCACCTGCTGAGCACAAAAAACAAATCAATTGTCCCATATTGCCCTAGGTACTAAACCAGAAAAAATAACCTTGACATTTGGAATTATTTTCATTACTGTATGAACCAAATATTTAAAATCTGCCAATAAAGTAGGGGCACGGACATACCCCAAATACAAAGCACCCCAGTGCAAAAACAACTACATGTGCAATGTTTACCCTTCCCATATCTCCACTTGACCAATTCCCTGCACATTAAAACCAGGCATGTAAAACTTATTCAACTAACAGATCCTAAATAACATATACAAAATGCACATAGACAAAGGAAAGTGCATATGCATACTATGCTCACTTGTAAGAAAACACTACTACTACAACAAAAAAACAAATGTCTACATTAACAAAAGTGCTATAAACACACATATTCACTAGCTTCTTTCTTTTACGATTGCAGTGAAGACCACTCTCCCGAAAAGCAGCAGCGTCTAAAGTACGAACAACGACTTTGAAGAAACCTACTCTTTTCATACATAAAAGTAACTACAATACTTACATAATTTTCTAACTGTTACTCAAACACTCTAGCATTTTACTGTTGTAGAGCAAAGAAGTGTGTTAACCCTTTCCCATTAGATGTATTACTGCTTCCCCTTACCAGTTGCATACTTTATATTGTCATCTCAAGCCCGGTATACTAACACACACATACAAAAATAATCTCTCCAACTTAATATAGCTGCCCATTAGACAATCACACACCTCCACAATTTCCATACAAAAATGTAACTACAATACTTACATAATTTTCTAACTGTTACTGAAACACACTAGCATTTTACTGTTGTAGAACAAAGAAGTATATTAACCCTTTCCCATTAGATGTATTATTACTGCTTCCCTTACAGGTTGCATACTTTATATTGTCATCTCAAGCCCAGTATACTAACACACACATACAAGAATAACCTTCCCAACTTAATATAGCTGCCCATTGCACAATCACACACCTCCACAATCATCCTTACCATCATACTCAGACACTCATGCACAAAGCACGCATACACTGCACAACAACCCAACCCACACTTTGTTTTTCTCCAACAAACCCCAAAGAATGCCTACCAAAAAGCAACTCTGTAGAAAGCAACGCAGAATTAGAGCAACTCAAAATAAAAGTGTCCAAAATTTTGTACAAACGGTTCAAACAAAACAGCTAATACAGTCATTACACAAAACAAAACAAGCTTCCACTACACAAACTTTCCCTCCCCTATCAAAATGTAAAATGAAACAAAAAGTGATTAACAAGACTTCACTTACCACTACTACTAACGCTGCACCTATAAATCTTGATATAGTAGCAACTAACCATACCAAAAAAAATGTTTACAAAAAGTTCTGCCACACTCTCCTTCAGAACCTTATAAAAACAGGAGAGAAATCATGGACAAGCCTTAAAACCCACCATAGAAAAGTAATCCTAAAAGCTCTCTGAAACAGTGCAATCCTTGTTCAACACAGACTCCTTCAGAACCTTATAAAAAACAGGAGAGAAATCATGGACAACCCTTAAAACCTACCATAGAAACGTAATGCTAAAAGCTGTCATAAACAGTGCAATCCTTCTGAAAAGGAAGTTATTTTTATTTTATACAGAATGAAAACACTAACAAAACGAACTACTAAATTTCAAAAAACACTTCTCAATAAACTGAACATCAAAAAAAATAACTCCTTAAACATCTGTGGAGGTGAATGGAGACACACCACGGCCACAGAACCATATTTTCACGAAGAAGCATATAAACAAAAGCAAACGAACCCAATTGCCATACATAGCAGTGGAGGAGGGTATCAAAAACAAAAGAACACCATTATGAAACAAGAAACTCTGCTCACAAAAATATCCCCAAAAAACTCAGTATCACCTCTCCATTCTAATAAACCAAAACGTCCAGTGTAAAAAAGGTTGTGCACATCAATTTGTAACATTGCCAAAAAATCTTTCAAATCTTTACCCCACTTCTTCAATTAGTATGTAAAAAGCAAAGCCAAAATGAAAATGAAACTGTCATCTTTGATGTGCTGGGTGTTGGTCTTAGCAGTACACAGTGGTGGCGCGAGTTATGGTTGTTTAACTTAACTACCATAACTGGTGGAATTCAGGGGGTTTTCGGTTTTTCTTTGAACCATAACGTCCCTTTAACAAAGTTTTTTTTACTGAATTTCATAGGTTTTTAGTAGCACAGCTTAACAATAATATCCCTGAATTTATGTACATGTCACATGGAACATACTGAACCCTCTCTACTGAATTTGATGTCCGCAAAGTCTTCCTATGTCTGCGGACAAGCGCGGACAACAGAAGCACTACCCAAAAAGTCTGGGGGTATCTTTAATGGTTCTATCATAACATATGAACACTGCACAAATTCACAAACCAGCACACATGCACATTATATGTAGTAATAAATAAGAGGTGTAACCCATATATATAACGCATCAACCATTCATTTAAATACAATATGTTCTAAAATGGAATAAACCAAAAGAAGAAAGATAGGCTTCCAACATGATTACCTCACAGAAACTCCACAACTAAGAGCAACAGCAGATCTACAATCCAGTAAGAACACACCTTACCAGAAGCTTGTAAGTGTACTTCATTTTACTCATATATTTCTAAAATGTCTGTTTTAGATACAAAAAAAGTGATATATTTTTTTTTTCTCACAGAAATGTCTAGCATTCTGGAGTGGCTAGAGGAGCATTTCCCACGTGAGGAAATGTCTGAAGATAGTGAACCTAATGGTAGACACTTTTCTATATAAACCAATTAATAAATATTTTATATACATTTAACATATATTTTTTTTTGTACAGACCATACAAACATTGAAAATAGTAAACGAAAAGAAATATTGGATAACACTCTCCAGCGCATGGAAGAAAAAATGGACATACTCGTGGAAAATTTCAACAATTTAAAAAACTTTGTGGAGGATCACTTGAAAGAAAAAATTAGATACCATGGTCCCACATGTACCTGTGCCCCCTCACCATATCCCAGTCAATTATCCCCAAACCCTCTCGATGAACAAAAACGTTTTGATGAGACTTCCATCCCTTCTTCACATCATATGAATCCTCTTGAAACCCCCAGTTCTCCTGTGTTTGTCTCAGTTTCTGCTTCACCTTCTCTGTCATAAATTTAACATCCGTATATAATAAAGTAAAATTATTATATTGTGTCCTAATTCATTTCTTGTTTTTTTTAAAAAGCAGTTGATGGGTCAGCGGACAGCGCGGGTGTCCGGAATGTCCGTAAGGAAACAAAAATGGGGGCGTCCTAAGGACACTATACCTGTCCATACTGTTCGCATGCAAGTTGAAACTGTTCTAAGAACACACCTGGTGTTTGGGATGTCTGCCATTAATCAAAATGGAGGTGTTCTAAGGACACTTTACCTGTCCGTTCTGTTGGCAGGCAGGTTGAAACTGTTCTAAGAACACAAGAGGTGTCCATGATGTACGTAATTAATCAAACTGGAGGTGTCCAAAGAACACTATACATGTCCGTACTGTTCGCTAGCAAGTTGAAACTGTTCTAAGAACACACAAGATGTCCGGGATATCTGCAATTAACCAAAATGGAGATGTTCTAAGAACATTATGCATGTCCGTAATGTTCGCAAGCAAGTCCAAAATGTTCTAAGAACACATTCGGTGTCCAGGATGGCCGCAATCAAACTAACACATGCGTTGTCCTGAAAAGTTCGTAAATAAACAAAATGGGGGTGTCCTGAGGATGCTAGACCTGTCTGCGCTGTTCGTAGGCAGGTTGAAACTGTTCTAAGAACACATCAAGTGTCCCGGGATGTTCGTAAATAAACAAAATGGGGGTGTCCTCAGGACGCTATGCCTGTCCGTATTGTTCGCAGGCGAGTTGAAACTATTCTAAGAACACAGGCAGTATCCTGAAATGTTTGTAAATAAACAAAATAGGGGTGTCCTGAGGACACTATACATGTCCGTACTGTTCGTAGGCAGGTTGAAACTGTTCTAACAACACATCAAGTGTCCCGGGATGTTCGTAAATAAACAAAATGGGGGTGTCCTCAGGACGCTATGCCTGTCCGTATTGTTCGCAAGCAAGTTGAAACTATTCTAAGAACACACACAGTGTCCTGAAATGTTCGTAAATAAACAAAATAGGGGTGTCCTGAGGACGCTTTGCCTGTCCATATTGTTCGCAAGTGGATTGAAGCTGTTCTAAGAACAAACGCCTGTCCGTAATTGTTCATTTCGCTTGTGTCGCACATTTAAATAGTTTATGGACCCGAACAGTGTACGTAGAACACCAACGGGCATGCACAAAATAGTTTCAGCGCATTTGGTGTCCTTCGGACACCCGTTCCCTTTGCAGACATGTTCGCAAAGCCATCATGTGACCGCGCCCACGCTGAGCGTCTGTTCTGACTGCGGACACTGTTCGTGTCCCAGAACAATTTAAAACTACCTTTCAGGCAATCCACAATATTTTTCAATAATAAATCACCATAGCACAAGTCCCAGACAGTAATCCTGACTTTCTACATACTTTTTGGGACTTTTTTAACCTTTTTTTGGTGTTCGATCTGTCCACAGACAGCGCTGGTGTCCGCAAGGCGTGCACAAGCACCCCTATAAAAGGCCACACCCCAGAGCTCATACTCATTGTGTTTCTGGCTATCTTACAGAACACAGTGCATTTTTGCTGCCAATTTTCCAGATTTATTTCTGAAACCTGATGGCATCCATGGCTGCACTACTGCCACCTGGTGCTACATCTGCCTCAGCACCAACCCACCCCCTCCACCACCACCACCTTCCCAAGGGCCTGAAGCGGGGAACAGGAGTGAGGATGCAGAGGAGGATGAAGAGGATGATGAGAATGAGGTAGTGGAAGTCCCTACTACCAGCACTCGCCGTGAGTCTTGGGTGTGGCGGTTATTTGCCATTCATGGTAACGTACCTAAGGCGCATGCAAACAAAGTCACCTGCAACCAGTGCAAAATGGTACTGAGTCGCGGGAGGCCTGGTTCGTACACCTTTGGTACGACTATTATGAAGCAACATCTAAGGTCATTCCACGGTGGGGCCGTTCGCAAGGTTGTACCTTGCGAGCAGCATAGTAGGTTGACTTCCTCTACTACATCATCCGTTTCCGATCCTGTCACCACAAGGAACACTCCGGTGGGACAGCGTATTCCTCCAGCTGCCTCACAGGCCATTCGCAATGGTGATGACCCTTACCTTTCGAGGGTCACAGTTGTGTGTATGTACTGCGGCGCAGTACTCTTCAGGGGGGAGAGACTTTGTAGTGCTTTCGAGACTACGGTCTCAGAGCACGAGAAGACCTGCTCACTACCTAAGTAAGGCCCACCCTTCATCTTCCTCTCTCCACCAACCCTTTCTTATCCCTGTGGTTGGTGTCCCACCCTTACCCTCCTTTTCCCTCCTCTCCTAGTGTGTCATCTGTAAAAAAACAAAAAAAATACAAAACAACAAAAATAAAAAAGGCTCTTTTCAGAGCCGCCTTTCACAGTTTAAAAATAGAAGTGAAAAATAAATGGAGCAGGGCCTTGTGTATTTTTTAGAAGTCTGTGGACAGTTCGTGGACATCTAAAAATTTGGGTTGTTGCCCTTTCATAACCATTGCACTTTTGTCTGGGAGGAAGTGGTGGCTCTCAAAAGAGCCTTTTGGTGGTGTTTGTTTGTGTTTGAAAAACTTGAAATGGTCAACACCTACTACAAAATGGATGGCTGTAATTCCAAAAAAGGTCGCAATGCATTTTGTACTTTTCTCAGAAAAATCTGATTGCCAGCATAAGTAAGATGGACTCCACCTCTGTGAAAAATGTATGTGCTACGAAACATAATATTTTCATTGTGAAAAGAGGACATGCCAACATCTCTTAGAAAGGTACAAACAGCCTTGTTGACATTGCGCCTTGCTTTCTCCATTTGTGGACCAAATGAAGAAGAACGCAGCCACATTTGTCTCTGCGCAATCCGAGAAAAATTACTTGAGCATTTGGAAACATGTCCATGACCTTCCCAAGTCCTTCTTTCATTGCAAATTGCAAAGAAATTCCAGACACATGTCCTAAATTATTCCCTCCACAATGAATTATCATTATGTCTGGATGATGCTCTGTCTCCAAAGTGGCAGAGAGAGGTAGCAAGTCCAACCTCTTCATTCCACGTACTCCATGCCAGTGCACTTCCATATGTGGGAATCCAAGATCTACAGCTACTCCACAGCTTTCTGCATGCACCTTCAACCAATGTATCCACGAGTCTCCCAAAATCCAAACAATCTGTTTTCTGAAACACACAGCCATAGCTATCTGTTCTCTCAGGAAAACGAGTATCTGACAAACTCTCTCCTGTCACAACACACCCACTAAAGTTTACTGACCAATCCCTTGCTCTGCTCATTCTCATTTTCATGCCTCCCCACCCCAAAATCCCTGTATGTAACACGCGATGTCCGCGGACTACCGCCATGTCCGCAGATATATCGTAACATGGACATCCCTTCTACCATTTCCACTTCACTCTCTGTGCCATTCCCTCATTGGATATAGCTAAGCAGTCACACAACCATCCACCAATCACCTCCAAGACCTCTACATCTAACTCCATCATCATAGATCAGCACTGCAAATGTACTATTAATCACTCTGAGTACAAGTGTCATATCATTGGAAAGCACCGACTACAAGAAATACTGTACAAGTCTCCAAGATTTCTACTTGCAGCTGCATGTATATCCATATGCATGAACACAAACTACAGGTATGCATATTTTCTGTATAGTACATGAACAATTCTTATTCATTCATATAAACAGATGAACTGACTTTTAACTTGTATAACCTATAAAATGAACTTACTGTCATTTTTTCCCATCTGCTATAATCAACTGTCACTTCCAAACCTATTTTCTATTTAATTTCTTTTTACACACATTTGCAAAGCATGTTGAACTAACATATTTAAAGTAAAATATAAAGACTGCACATAGTCAAACAAAATTGCATGCACACACTATGTTCAAATATCAAACAACAATACTTGTACAAAAACATAAAATTCAATGTCTAAATTAACATCAGTGCTATAAACACACAAAATTACTAATTTGTTTCCTTTACAATTGCAGTGAAAACCACTCTCCTGAAAAGCTGAAGCAGAATTTGAAGTACAAACAATAACTAAGAAGAAACCTGCTCATTCCACAAAAAAAGTAAGTTAAATACCACCATAATATTTTACTATTACTGAAACACACTGTGGGGTTACTTCATGCTATTTCTGCGCCCAGAAACAGAGATTGTGCACCATTCTGTCCACAAATCTCCATTTGTTAAACAGAGATTTCCAGGCAGAATGGCGCACAAATCCCAATTTTTCGGCGCACAAATCACATAGCTTAGCCCCTAGAATTTTAATATTATAGAACAAACAACTGTTTTAATTTATACCATTAGATTTACTATTAGTGCTTCTCCTCACCACTAGCTTACTTTCTACTGTCATCTGAGCCCCAGTTTAGTAGCACATAAATTCAAGAATACCCATCCCAGCTATTTGTGGTTGCCCAATGCACAATCACACATCATCACATACATCTTTATCATCATACTCAGACACTCATGCACACAGCATACATACATTGCAGAACACCCCAACCCATACCTTCTTTATTTGTTTCAACAGACCCTAAAGAATTCCTACCAAAAATCAAGTCTGTAGAAAGCAACGCAGAAGTAGTGCAAATGAAAATAGAAGTGTCCAAAATAAGCACCCATCTCTAGCAGAATTTATACAAAAACATCAAACAAAACAGGTAATACAGTCATTTAGCGAAACAAAAGAAGCTTCAATTACAGAAACTTCGCCTCCTCTATCAAAATGTGAAACGAAACAGAAAACGATTAACAAGAATTCAGCTAACACTACTTTTTAAACTGTTCCTATAAATCTTGATATAGTACCAAGTAAGCATACCAAAAAAGTATTTTAGCAAAAATGTTCCGCCACAAAGTCCTTCAAAATCTTATAAAAACAGAAGAGAAATCATGCACAACCCTTAAAACCTACCACAGGAAATGAATCTTAAAAGCTTTGATAGACAGTGCAATCCTTCTCAAAAGAAAGTTATTTATTTTAGTGTTAAACAAAATGAAACCACTAACAAAACTAATGACTAAATTACAAAAAAGACTTCCCAATAAATGAAATGTCAACAAAAATAACTTATTAAATATCTGTGGAGGTGAGTGGAGTCACACTAGAAGCACAGAACCATATTTTAATGAAAAGCATACAAACAAAAGCAAACAAATACAATTACCATACATAGCAGTGGATGAGGTTATGAAAAAGCTAATAATACCATAATGGAAAAAGAAATACTGCTTACAAAAATATCCCCAGAAAACTTAGAATTACCTCTCAATTCAACTGAACCAGAACGTCTAGTATACAAATGGCCATGCACGTCAATGTGTAACATTCCCAAAAAATCTCTCAAGTCTTTACGCCAAATTCCTAAATCAGTATGTGAAAGGCAAAGACAAAATCTAAATTAAACTACTGCAAAATATGGATACCTGTCCAGTGCGCAAGGACTACAAGGAGATTCATTGGCCTGCATTTCAGGACTTACTTGCAAAACCACCTTCCATCATATCAAAATGATATCAACACATCATTCAACTATAAAAAATCTAGTCTATAAACTGTCCTATGCTAAAAGTGCTGCTTTAGCACTAGCCAATTTAAATAACATTCTTCTGCATGGTACAGCAAAAGACCTACTTGAAGAAATCGACTATATCCAGAAAACATATTTTGGAAGTGAAAGCCACTTACAGAATGAGATAGCTTTACAACAAATTAGCAACAATTGTACGCATGGCAACCTTCTACTACACACATACAAAAAAGAAATACTGAAATTTAAAAGTACATCTGCCGAAGTACCAAACCATGTGTGTGTATGTTGCCACAGAACTTAAGAAAAAGTAACACAAAAACTGTAGACCTAACATACAAACTAGAAGACAATGAAGATTCTAAATGGTTTGAATTAGCTCTCTACCTTATAGCAGAAAACAAATACGAAATAACTGACCCTTTAATACTTTGCAGTTACTGCACTATAAAACTTGACAACAACCAAACTCCTTCACATGCTATCACAAATAATTTGGAATTATTCCCACTACCAAAACCCCTACAACAACTCAATTTATATGAGAGCATCATAATTCATAAAGAATAATTCTTCCAAAAGAACATGATTAATTTGTTCACGCCTTCAACCAAAAACAGCAAAATTACCTCCCTCTGAATTGGTGAAAGGCATTCGTGGCAAAGTAGTGTATTTATCATTAGCTCTAAAACAAAATGTGCACATTCTGGGAGTGCAACGTCCAATGGAGCAATCTTTAATTATCTTAGTAAATCGTATACCTACAAAAGACAAAATCATTTTGCAACAACTGGTAGACTTACATAATGTTAGACAAGCCTTGTAATATCTAAAAGACAATAATGAATACTACGAATATGAAGGAAACCACTGAAATAATTCAAGAGTCACCAGAAACTGGTCAATTTGAGCTTCTAGATTCTGCTACAGTATCCAATACTTTAGACCATTATACAATTCATCCATTGCACTCTAAAGACACCATAGAAGATGCACTAGAAATGTACCAAATGCGACAAACAAAAGGATCACCAATCAGTATATGGGAAAAAAGTATAGAAGCAAGTGCTTTTCCTCTACTCTTTCCTACTGGCAAAGGAGGAAGGTACGATGATAGACCTATTCAAATAACAGCATCAGAATACCGCTCGTTATGAATGTATTATGAAGATCCCAGATTTAGACAAAAGACCTACTCTTTGAAAGTGAACTAGCAACTCTATGTTATGGAGTTGCACACACATTAAAATCAGGAGCTCACTTTCAAAATATGTCAGCTACACAATTATTACAAAAAGTGCAAGAAAAAGATGAGGTTTTACAATCAAGTATTACAAATCTATTAGCAAACATGTGTGGTACTAAAGAGTACTGGTCCCGACGTCATGGAGATGTACGTTGTATGATAAGAAACCTTGGCCCACCCACTTGGTTTGTTACATTAAGTTGTGCAGAATATGCATGGGAAGATTTACATGATTTCCTACGCATATCAAACAAAAACAAAACAAACATAAATATACTAACACCTGGAGAACTTTGTTCTCTAGGTGCTGTTAATGTTTCAAGATATTTTCATCATCGCTTCATTGCTATGCTACACTTTATTTGTAGTAAAACTGTTCCTCCCCACGGAGAAGTGAAACACTTCTTTTGGAGAAAAGAATACCATGCCAGAGGAGCACCACATATCCATATGCTTTTATGGATGAAAGATGCTCCTAAATTTGGTCAAGACAATGATGCCACTGTGTTACAGTTTATCGAAAAATATGTCACTTGTGAAATTCCATCGGAAGCAACAAATAGTGATCTTCATGCACAAATTTTACAATTTCAAAGACAAAAATGTAACAAATATTGTTGTCGCAAATACAAAAACAAAGGGAAATACTACACCAAATGCTGCTTTGGTTTCCCTAGACCAGTTACAAAAACAGGTCAAGTGAACAACTTCATGTCTTCAGTTAGACATACTGTTAATGCTAAATCACCTAAAAATACATATTACATAAAAAGAACAGAAGAAAAAAAATATATCAATGATTAAAATGCAATCATTGCCCACTTATGGAATGCAAACATAGATGTGCAGTACATTGCAGACAATTCTACTGCAGTTGCACGATATGTCACAGCATACTTAACCAACGCAGAAAAAAAAGAGCTTCAAGACCTCTGGAATGACCTGTGATCAGACAAAACACTGTCTCCGAAATTATACAGCTTGGGCATAAAAATGCCCTCCCATAGAGAATGTGGCTCCTATGAAGCAGTAGATTGTTTAACCGGTACTGCTTTGTATGGAAAATCTGAAAATATAGTATGGCTAAGTCTTGGTCCTGCTAAATCTAGAAAAAGAGTTCTGAAATCATACGACGACATAGAAACAATAGCCAAAAATGATCCCAACAGCCAAGACATTTTGAAAAACAATTTGCTGGACACATACTACCCAAACAGAAGTACCACTTTGGAAACCATCATAGCCCAAAACTTCATATACAAAAATAATATAAAATCCGATGGAAAAAAAGGTAGATACAGAGTGTCAAATTGTGAAGGCAGCTTAGTAAAACTCACCAAACCGAATGTAATTAATCATATCAAATTGTCATTAAAGACTCCTCAACATAAAAAACTATATGACATGTCCCTGCTACAACTCTTTAAACCATGGAGAAAAGAAGAAGAAATACTAGATAACTATGACTCCTACAAAGATGCTTTCAAAGCAAATGAAAGCATTATAACCGATGTAAACTTTACACACTACAAAACAATGTTGCACAATGAACAGCAACCGAAGAAGAACTCCAGGCCCAACTAGATAAGGACACTCCTGACAGTAGTCAACCTTCTGTAATAGGAAGCCAAGATCCACTGGGACAGCCGCTAATAGCAAATGAGGCAGAATTAGCTATGACGGAAGTAGAAAACACCATGTGTCAGCATGAAGATAAAGAAGACTTAACTATACTACAATCAAAACTAAACAATGAGCAGTGTACCATTTTTCAAGAAGTAACAAAAGAAATTGCACATGGTGTACAACATGAAAATAAAGAATGCACCTGCCAAAATTACAAACCTATACTACTGTACGTCAGTGGTGAAGCTGGTTCTGGCAAAACATTCTTAATCAAAATCATCAGCAAATTCCTTCAACAATTGACAAACAACAAACTGTCAGCTGTTGTCACTGCCCCCACAGGTTTAGCTGCCTACAACATAGGCAGTGTCACTTTACACCGATTACTACTCCTGCAAGTAGAACACCAAAACAAATTAGACTATTACAAACTTTCTACAGAAGCTGCAATGGAACTACGCAGAGTATTAAAACAAATGAAAATGCTACTAATAGATGAAATGAGCATGGTCTCCAACCTAATGTTGGCTTTGATTCACCTCAGATTACAAGAAGTACTCAAAACAAACTACAAAGAGCTCTTTGGAGGAAAACACATTATTGCTTTCGGAGATCTTCTTCAATTGACACCAGTGAAAGGTGAGCCTATTTTTAAAACCTTAGGACACAAACTCTGCCGTAAAACTGTTGGCAGCAGAGGAAATGTCAACCTTTGGCAACATTTCCAATACAGAGAATTAACAGAAAACATGCGGCAATCTGCAGATCTCACTTATGCCAACATCTTTAAGAGTATTAGAGTTGGAATGCTATCTCAAGAAGCACAAGCAATATTGAAAACCCAGCACATTAATGCACTTTATGGCGATAATGCATGTGCTATGGATGTTATGGAACAATTAGCACACAAAAATGTCCATTGTATGGCCTTAACGCCAACTCTTGCAAGCTGTTTCAAATTCAATGGAACAATGTTAGAAAAAGAAATGCAACCAATAATTGAAATTAGCGCCACAGACATAGACGTATATGGTATGACACTACCCATGTGTGAGCAAGCCACAACAAGACTAAATAGTTTAGAAAATTCAATCTCCAACACAGCTGGATTGGAAAAAATATTAAAATTATCCTTAAATTGTAGAGTAATGCTTAAACGTAACCTTGACGTGGATCAAGGACTAGTTAATGGAGCACTGGGTACAGCTATTGGGTTACAAACATACCCATGTGACAACAACATTCAGTTTGTCAATATGTTCTTTGATAAACTTTCAGAAGTGAAAAGAATAGGACGCTCAAAAGCTCGATTCCTTCTCTTCAAAGACTTGTATGTATGCAGAGAACAATTTTCTCTAACTCTTGCATACTCAGTCACCATTCAAAATCACAAGGTCTTACCCTAGACAAAGCATTGATAGATATTGGTAACACAGTCCTTAAAGAAGGCATGAGCTAAGTAGCACTATCACGCTTACTCACACTTGACGGTCTATTTCTAGTCAACTTTGATGCAGGTAAAGTAAACGCTGATATTTCTTGCATTTAGAATACAATAGACTTTGTTCACCATACACCCCCATCTAAAAACATATCCTGTTCCACAAAAAGTAAAACGTTGTAAAAGAAAACTAAATCAAACAGAAATGCATCAGGATGTCACTGCAAATCATCCAAAGAGAGTAAAAGAAACTAATACTTCATCAAGTACCACAAGCAAAAAAGAACCTATTAGGGAAAGTAAATCAGGTACTTCTTCAAAGAAGGAAGACAAACTCCAAAAAATGCACTCAGATACAGAACTACCTGGTCCATTTAAACGTTCAAATATAACTGGTGTAAGTTGCTACACAAATGTAACAATGAATATTCTATTTCAATTACCACCAATTGTTGACAACATTTACTTACACAGTACAGACCAATTGTGTTTGCAAATGTTAGTACTTCATAGAAACGCAACAAACAATCCTGACAACACGTATAGTGTTAATGGACTAAGACAACAATTGGACTACTGTGCTGGAATGGTGAAATTCACTATAAACTCACAGGAAGATCCACAAGAATGTCTAATGTACTCACTACAAGTACTGGAAAATAAAAATATACATATAAATGAAATCTTCCAGATTTCATACATGTTGAAACATACATGCACTCTCTGCAACAATGTGACACAAGAACAAATCCCTAATGAACGCTTTGTGTATGTTTCAATACCTAATTGTGAATCTGTTCAATTTCAGCAACTTGTACAAAATGCAAACCATGGTAGATTATGTACTACCTGCAATTCGGAGAATCGCTCCACCTTACTAATACAAAAACATAGTAAATACGTAATACTAATGCTTCTACGTTACAATGCAGATGGTACCAAAAACAACTGCAAGCTGACTGGATTCACAAATGGTCAAGTATCACTTGGTAAGAAAACCTTCACAACCATAGGTATAATTATTCGTACGGCCATGCACCCAAGACTCTATGCCTTGGCCACAACCACCGCAGCATATCACACACCAATAGAGTCAAACATTTTAACTATGCCATATGGACACTTGTAGCGGGTAATTCAGTGGCAGTGCGCGTGCGAATCCCTGTGCCAGCCGCGTGCGCAAGAATCCATTTCCACGCACAGTGTATTCATGGATTCCAGCCACCAAAACCAGCCGTGGCGCACAGTGGCGCAGCGACCATGCAGCAGCGCCAGTTATGCCCCCAAGAACGCCTCTCGCGCAGGGAAAAGCCATCAATATACCCAATCCAGCGCAAAGGGCTGCGCTAACCCTGTACCAGCACAGCAAGCGGGCTACGTGTATCACTGGGGTGCGCGGGAAGTACCTCACGCGATTCGATCAGGGTATGTGTATTTCGGGGTGCCATCAGCAGGGTACGTGTATTTCAGGGGTGTGCGGGAAGTTCCACACGCGATTGGCCTGGGCGTGTGTATTTCAGGGGTGCGCGGGAAGTTCCACACGCGATTGGCCTGGGCGCGTGTATTTCAGGGGTGCGCGGGAAGTTCCACATGCGATTGGCCTGGGCGCGTGTATTTCAGGGGTGCGCGGGAAGTTCCACACGCGAATGGCCTGGGCGCGTGTATTTCAGGGGTGCGCGGGAAGTTCCACACGCGATTGGCCTCGGCGCGTGTATTTCAGGGGTGCGCGGGAAGTTCCACACGCGAATGGCCTGGGCGCGTGTATTTCAGGGGTGCGCGGGAAGTTCCTCACGCGATTGGCCTGGGCGCGTGTATTTCAGGGGTGCGCGGGAAGTTCCACACGCGATTGGTCTGGGTGCGTGTATTTCAGGGGTGCGCGGGAAGTTCCACACGCGATTGGCCTGGGCGCGTGTATTTCAGGGGTGCGCGGGAAGTTCCACACGCGAATGGCCTGGGCGCGTGTATTTCAGGGGTGCGCGGGAAGTTCCACACGCGATTGGCCTGGGCGCGTGTATTTCAAGGGTGCGCGGGAAGTTCCACACGCGAATGGCTTGGGCGCATGTATTTCAGGGGTGCGCGGGAAGTTCCACACGCGATTGGTCTGGGCGCGTGTATTTCAGGGGTGCGCGGGAAGTTCCACACGCGATTGGCCTGGGCGCGTGTATTTCAGGGGTGCGCGGGAAGTTCCACACGCGAATGGCCTGGGCGCGTGTATTTCAGGGGTGCGCGGGAAGTTCCACACGCGATTGGCCTGGGCGCGTGTATTTTAAGGGTGCGCGGGAAGTTCCACACGCGAATGGCTTGGGCGCGTGTATTTCAGGGGTGCGCGGAAAGTTCCACACGCGATTGGCCTGGGCGCGTGTATTTCAGGGGTGCGCGGGAAGTTCCACACGCGATTGGCCTGGGCGCGTGTATTTTAGGGGTGCGCGGGAAGTTCCACACGCGATTGACCTAGGCGTGTGTATTTCAGGGGTGTGCGGGAAGTTCCACACGCGAATGGCCTGGGCGCTTGTATTTCAGGGGTGCGCGGGAAGTTCCACACGCGATTGGCCTGAGCGCGTGTATTTCAGGGGTGCGCGGGAAGTTCCACACGTGAATGGCCGGGGCGCGTGTATTTCAGGGGTGCGCGGGAAGTTCCACACGCGATTGGCCTGGGCGCGTGTATTTCAGGGGTGCGCGGGAAGTTCCACACGCGATTGGCCTCGGCGCGTGTATTTCAGGGGTGCGCGGGAAGTTCCACACGCGATTGGCCTGGGCGCGTGTATTTCAGGGGTGCGTGGGAAGTTCCACACGCGAATGGCCTGGGCACGTGTATGTCAGGGGTGTGCGGGAAGTTCCACACGCGATTGGCCTGGGCGCGTGTATACCAGGGGTGCGCGGAAATTTTACATGCGATTTCAGCAGGGTACGTGTATTTCAGGGGTGCCGGGGAGTCCTACATGTGATTTGACAGTGTGGGTCCTCCAAGGTGTTCCCTGTACACCCTCCACGGCCCCTGCAGGCAGCCCACACCACAGGGGACTACCCTGCATCCCTGGTCATGTCCCGCAGGCAGCCCACCCAACATGGGCATGCCCCCCAGCAAAGGCACATGTCTCCTTGAACTAATGAACACAAAATCATGTCCCCTTGCACCCCCACCCCCAGCATTGCGGGGCACCTGCCAGCAGGCCCCCACCCATGTCCAACTCATGCCCCCCACCACCCCCACCCCCCAGCATTGCGGGGCACCTGCCAGCAGGCCCCCACCCATGTCCAACTCATGTCCCCCACCGCCCCCACCCCCCAGCACTGTGGGGCACCTGCCAGCAGGCCCCCACCCATGTCCAACTCATGTCCCCCACCACCCCCACCCCCCAGCACTGTGGGGCACCTGCCAGCAGGCCCCCACCCATGTCCAACCCATGTCCCCCACCACCCCCACCCCCCAGCACTGTGGGGCACCTGCCAGCAGGCCCCCACCCATGTCCAACTCATGACCCCCACCACCCCCACCCCCCAGCACTGTGGGGCACCTGCCAGCAGGCCCCCACCCATGTCCAACTCATGTTCCCCACCACCCCCACCCCCCAGCACTGTGGGGCACCTGCCAGCAGGCCCCCACCCATGTCTCCCACCACCCCCACCCCCCAGCCACCAGGGGCACCAACCACCAGGCCCCCACCCATGTCTCCCACCACCCCCACCCCCCCAGTCACCAGGGGCAGCCTCCACCAGGCCCCCACCCATGTCTCCCACCACCCCCACCCCCCAGCCACCAGGGGCAGCCTCCACCAGGCCCCCACCCATGTCTCCCAGCACCCCCACCCCCCAGCACTGTGGGGCACCTGCCAGCAGGCCCCCACCCATGTGCAACTCATGTACCCCTGCACCCCCATCCCCCAGCACTGTGGGGCACCTGCCAGCAGGCCCCCACCCATGTCCAACTCATGTTCCCCACCACCCCCACCCCCCAGCACTGTGGGGCACCTGCCAGCAGGCCCCACCCATGTCTCCCACCACCCCCACCCCCAGCAGTGCAGGGGCAGCCTCCACCAGGCCCCCACCCATGTCTCCCATCACCCCCACCCCCCAGCCACCATGGCCAGCCCCCACCAGCCCCCCACCCATGTCTCCCATCACCCCCACCCCCCAGCCACCAGGGGCAGCCTCCACCAGGCCCCCACCCATGTCTCCCAGCACCCCCACCCCCCCAGCACTGTGGGGCACCTGCCAGCAGGCCCCCACCCATGTGCAACTCATGTACCCCTGCACCCCCACCCCCCAGCACTGTGGGGCACCTGCCAGCAGGCCCCCACCCATGTCCAACTCATGTTCCCCACCACCCCCACCCCCCAGCACTGTGGGGCACCTGCCAGCAGGCCCCCACCCATGTCTCCCACCACCCCCACTCCCCAGCAGTGCAGGGGCAGCCTCCACCAGGCCCCCACCCATGTCTCCCACCACCCCCACCCCCCAGCCACCATGGCCAGCCCCCACCAGGCCCCCACCCATGTCTCACACCACCCCCACCCCCCAGCCACCAGGGGCAGCCTCCACCAGGCCCCCACCCATGTCTCCCAGCACCCCCACCCCCCAGCACTGTGTGGCACCTGCCAGCAGGCCCCCACCCATGTGCAACTCATGTACCCCTGCACCCCCACCCCCCAGCACTGTGGGGCACCTGCCAGCAGGCCCCCACCCATGTCCACCTCATGTTCCCCACCACCCCCACCCCCCAGCACTGTGGGGCACCTGCCAGCAGGCCCCCACCCATGTCCAACTCATGTTCCCCACCACCCCCACCCCGCAGCACTGTGGGGCACCTGCCAGCAGGCCCCCACCCATGTCCAACTCATGTTCCCCACCACCCACACCCCCCAGCACTGTGGGGCACCTGCCAGCAGGCCCCACCCATGTCTCCCACCACCCCCACCCCCCAGCCACCATGGCCAGCCCCCACCAGGCCCCCACTCATGTCCCCTATCACCCCCACCCCCCAGCCACCATGGGCAGCCTCCACCAGGTCCTCACAATCCCCAATCATGTGCCTTATGGTCAGCCTCCACAGCCAAAAAGCCCTACCAAGTAACCCATTCACCCACATGGAAATGGAAATTACATGTTACACCCCCAATGTTCATAAAGCAAATGAACCCATCTCCGTCACACACAATGGTTGCAATTGAAAGGGAAAACACCCAACATGACATGCATGAAACCAATGAGATGATACCACACAGTGAAGTATGAAAACAAAATTGTATTAAAAAAAAAAGAATGCAAAAGAAATGAAACAAACTACAATGGCAAAGAAAAAAAGATAAGCTGCATGTCCGTTTAAAAAAATAAAAACACCAAATCCTAATCCAAAAAAATGTTGTCCAAAGTCAAATGAAAAATAAAATCAATCCAATGAAGAACTATGTACAAAACATCCAAGGGTCCATGAGCCCAACTGAACAAAGGAAACCTACAAAAAACCCTAACTAAAATGCAACTATATACAAAAAGTGTCCGTCGACTCCAAATCATAAGAACAAACAACAAAGGAAACCTAAAACTAAAGAACTATATACAAAGGCGGCGGGCAAGTTCAGCGGCTCACTCCGTGGTGTTCCGGGCCAGGGCATCATCGAACTCCTGTTCGATGTCCCAGAGGCGGTCCTGTTCCATGGCCCCGAGGGTCCGCAAGGACGACGCCGTGTCCTCCTCCAACCCCCTGCGGATTGCCTCGAGGCACTCGGCCCGCCTCAGGGCCCTCCGCATGGAGTTCTCCGCCCTGACCATTGTGAGCCGCGCCTCTTCCACCCGCCGCCGCTCCGCATATATGGCGTGGCCCAACCGCTGCCACACGGAAGACACTCTCTGTCCTGGGTCCTCCTGCCCTCCGGCCGATGCCTGCCCCTCCGATGTCGAAGGCCCCGAGCCTTCATGTCTCCCACCATGTTGCTGCTGCTGCTCTGCCTCTGCCCGTGCACTGCCTCCTGCTGCCTGCACATCCTCCGCCGGCTGGGGTGCAGTCGTAGATTTGGCCACCCCTGCTGGACGTCCGACTCCCGACTGTGGCAGGGATGCCTCCTCCACCAGCCTGGCCGCACCGTCAGAGGCAGCACCACAGGGCACCCAGGTGACTGATGGGTGGGAAGATGGCACAGAGGACGACTGGCGCGTAGGGGGTCCAGTTGAGGAGGGGGTCGGAGCAAGCCCCATCAGACGGAGGAATCCGGCCTGGGTGACCTGTCCCAGCAGGCTGACGTGGTCAACGAGCCATTCAAGATGACGTGCAGTCTCTCCATGAAAAGACTGCAGGTCACCTCGCATGGCCCGTTGACGCAACACCACACCAGCCAGGACAGGCTCAACCCGGACCTGGATAGCCACGTCCGCAGGCAGAGGAAGGCCAGTTGACGTGAGCTCATCCCCTGCCTGAAAACGGGTCTGGACGTAGGCATCCCTGCTGGTGCAAGATGATGCAGGGACAGGATCGGGGACAGGATTGCACACAGACACCTCTGCGGCGGCCTGTGCTGCCTCCTGTCCCTGGTCCTGCACTGCACCACTAGCACCAGTGGGATCCCCACCTCCAGACCCCGTCTCTGGTGCTTGCACGGCCTCCTCCTCCACCAAACCCCCCACCAACCTGGATGACTCCGTGCCATCTTCCCCTGTTGGGCCCTGTGGGGTCCCAGCTGCCCCTTCTGCTGCCGAGGAGTCCAACTCCAACCTCCGCCTCTTGGACCTCCCCCCGGCAGCTGCGGCCTGGGACGCGGCACCGGACTCCTCACTCCCCGACGAGATGACAACACGGGAGGGGAGCCGGGCCTTGAGTCTCCGGCTGGCGGTGGGCCGCCCTCTTCATCAGTTGACGCTGCAGACAGGGAGAAACAAAACACAGGCATCAGGGCACTGTACAATGGACACATACACACATGACAGTTGCACATGAGTGGCATTGGCAAACCTCAGACATGTCATCACAATCCCCAACACACAGGTCATTACAACTCGCACACATGAGCCATACCACAGCCATATCGCAACTGCCACCACCATCCATACACATACAACAGCATGAGCAGCCAAAGGTGAGCCAGACATCACATGCAACACAGGAAGTGCACCACACATGTACACACACCACCACACTTGCATGCATGTGTACACCTCTGCCAAGTGTCGCAATGTTCAGACGGGCATCCATGTCACATCTGCCAATCAGGCTTCCACATACCGCTGTCACATGCATCCATGTTGCATCACTGTTGCACCCTTGTCAAATACACACACATGCACATGTACACAGTGCTGATACATGCAGCCGAAAACAACATACATGCGTGACATCACGGACATGTCTACTTACATACACATTCATCCAAACATGTGTGCCCACACAACTGCATTTGGCATGCAAGCCTACACACACAAGCACCATCCATGTCTCACACATTACAGCCCTCGCATGTGTCAGCCCCACGGCCCTGTACACCCCCACCCATACTCGACCCCATACAAACAGATGTGCAACCTGCACACTACCGAATAATCACCACACGCACTGCTCACAATCAGGATGCATGTACACTCACCGCTCGACTCCAGACGGGTCTGCTTCTCTAGGACCTGGACGTGGAGCGCTGGGGATATGCGTTCCAGGACCCTCATCTGTTCTTCCGACAAGTGGCCCCGGCGCCCATTGGCATCCGCTGCCTTCAAGAGGCGCCGGGCCTTGTTCAGGGTCCTGGACCTGAAGTCCTCCCAGCGCTTCCTGACATGTTGTAAGTCGCGGACTGCCACCCCCTCCGCGTTGATGGCAGTCACGATGTCAGTCCAGATCCGAGTCCGTCCTTCCTTGTCGGCGCGGGAACTTCCGAAGAGGGCATCATACTGCCCCAGGACTTGCTCCACCAGGACACCAACTTCGGTGGCACTGAAGCTGGTGCCCCTCTGCCTCTCTGGCCGGGGGTTGTCAGTGGTCACAGATGGTGTTTGCCCCGACATGACAACCCCAGAGGCAGGAGTGGGTGGGCAACTGGGTCCTGGGGCTGGGCTGTGGAGCCATGGAATCCCAGTCGGGAGTCTTCGGTTCCAGCAGGGGTGGTCACAGCAACAGCACCCCTGGCTGATGTGCAGGCAGCAAATGGCAGTGCACGTGGGCAGCAGGCAGTCAGGCAGCAGCAGATGGCAGGTGGGAGCGTGCTCGGGGCTCTGGGGGGCAGTAGTTCGACCTTCTGGGAAGGAGCGTGGTCTTCCGTGACCATACGCGTGGCCAGCTTGATACGGAGTGATTTGGCACGTGAAAAATCTGCACGTCAGCGTGTAATTCGAGGAAAGGCCCTTAGCGCGTAAGCGCGTCTGCACGCATACGCATTTTCATTGGACAGAAGGCCCCTCAAGCGCAAGCGCCCCTGTGACGTGACGCGTACAGACGTGCATGCGCATTTCAGCGCGCGTGAAAAACTGCACGTCCGCGTGTAATACGAGGAAAGGGCCATGTGCGTATGCACGGCAGCACGCATATGTGATTTCATTGGACCAAAGGCCCTTAGCGCGTGAGCGCGTCTGTGACGTGACACGCGCAGGTGTTTCCCTCATTGCACGTGATGACAGAACACACGTGGATTTCCACCAATCGCGTGTGAAAGTTCCCGGCACCCCGGAACACACTTACCCAGGCTAATCGCATGTGGAACTTCCCGCGCACCCCGAAACACACGTACCCAGGCCGGTTGCGTGTGTAACTTCCCGCGCACCCCCGAAATACACGTACCCCGCTCAATCGCGTGTGTCACTTCCCGCGCACCCCCGAAATACACGTACCCCGCTCCCCCAGGCCCGATCGCGTGTAAATGTTCACGCGAACCCCTGAAATACACGTAGCCCGCTCCCCCAGGCCCGATCGCGTGAAGAAGTTCACGCGAACCCCTGAAATACATGTAGCCCGCTCCCCCAGGCCCGATCGCGTGTAGAAGTTCACGCGAACCCCTGAAATACACGTAGCCCGCTCCCCCAGGCCCGATCGCGTGAAGAAGTGTTGGTGTGCAATGAAGACCAGTGCCAAAAGACAGTGCGACACACGAGCTGGTCTCTAGACCATGTAAACACTGTGCCAATCCCCAGCACCATACAGGATTTTGTCATTTCAGTGCTTTGTTTTAAGAGAAATTAAGTCCACAAATGCGAACGGACTGGGATGAAAGCAACTTGTAGATGCGGTCCTAGAATAGTGAGACCTTATCAGATATCCTTTCCAATTACTATACCTTGAGAGCCTATAAACACCAGTCACAGAACCAACTGTTATGACCTGTCTCGCCAATCCAAAGCTCACATATCATGCTTTAGCCACTTTTTAATTTCCTTTACACATGCAAATCTCCAATGCAGGCCCCCATCATGCTAATTCACGGTCATGAAACCGTCTTCATATGCTCCATGAAACCTGCTCTGGTTCCTGCCAGGTTGCTAAAAACACGTGTCCTTGAAAGAAACCATCAAATTCCTGTTAAAACACCATTAAAGCCATGTTAGAAGATTTCATATGCATGTTCCACCCATCCATAGACCTCTAGGGGCTTAGTTTATTCCAGTGGTTTCTTATAGCGGCATACCTATCTTTCTGTTAGTGCTAGTTACACGGACAGCACATCGGTCAGGGCACATCGGTCAGGGGAATTTAACTGATCCATGTCTTTTCTTTTTCTATATGTCCCTTTGTCTAGTTTATGGTGCTTGGTATTTCTTGCATCACTCAGGTCAGCACCTCAGACATGGTTCAGCCCTGAGCATATCCAGTGCTACCAAGAGGATAGTTGGCATACATTGCTGTTATACGTTCTTAGATAATTAGAATTTGCTGATTTTTAGCATCATAAGTAGGCGTTACATTAAGACGTGTAGCCATACAATGTTTCAGTCTTTGTAGATGACAACTATTATTCCACCAAACCTTAATGGAAATATTTAGAAATTGTATCCAATTAGCAGTAATTAACTTGATAGCAATGGTAATTTAAAAGCAATACAGAACAAATGAAGTATCTAACACACCACTACTGAAAGCGATGCTGACCAACAAAATATTTGTAACGCATAATGGGAGGTGGATTTTAAAAATATTTTTTAGGGATTTCCAGGTATCTTGCCAAAACGTATGAACATTCAGAAACATATGTTTATAGGAATCAAGAGTGTTCCCACATGACCAACAATCCCCATCAGAACCATGCAAAGTCTTGAGTAACTTAATCGGGGATAGGAAAGCTCTACATATTTCACTAATTACCTAACCTTTCACAACATGTCTGCTCATGACTCATGAATCTCTCTTTATAATCTGCATTTCAGTATTGTATTGTATTTTGTATTTTCATATTTATATAGCACTCTTTCCCCAGTTGTTTGCCCTCAATGCGCTTTTTCCTTGGTTGTACGCCCTTGTTGACAGTAGTCGATTTCGTTGGAGAGTACTGGTGGGTCAGTTTAGGAGATGCGTGTGTGCATGTTGCCATTCTAGGACTTGGGTGCAGGACCGGCTCCAGGAAATTTTATCTGGGTGGGCCAGGGTTTTGATCAGGGGGACCCATATTCCATTGGGTGTGGGTCTAGGAGTACCCTCAACCAAGTGCTGGTGTTGATCCTGATTTCACAGATTCGTGATCCAGCAAAAAATGTCTTCCCAGATCTGCAAAAATACATTTGCACCCCTCTATAAAAAACTTTTCATTTCAAAAGAGAAGCAAGGAAAATAGTGTTGCAACATCAATCTACCTATCTTCCCTTCCCATCTGCTCTCCCCTTTCTGTTATATCTGACCCTCCTTCACCTTTCACCATCCAGTCACCTTCCTTCAGCTGCCCTAACCACAGTTTTCATTTACCTCCCCTCCCGCATATTCACACCAGTACCCAGCCTGTCTTTCCTGGACTGGCTTGGGAGAATTGAGGGTGATGCCTCCTCCGCCTCTGAGAGGGCTGAGCAGTGAGGCCCCCAGTCTTTTTACCATCTCAGATGGTGTCCGCCCAACAGTACCTTCCTGAGCACTGTGGCTACTCCCAGCAGGCCCCAGAGGAGATGCTTGTGGTCTCTCCATCTTGTTGTGAAAGATAGACCCCCACCCAGATTACTGAAGCAAGGACTGGGAGATTTTGTTTCCTACAAAATTAAAAAAAATACAAACTTCTTTAAATTTCAAGAACAGAATATACCATGTCCATTCAATACAGGTAGTCTTGTTGATCTTAACAATATTTTGAGCACAACAACATATCCTCCAATAACATACACATGTATACAAACCTCTCTTCACGCACCCATTCCACAAACTCATTCCCCCCTTCTTTCCAACTGAACCCATACACTAGTCCCATTCTGAATGTCTCCCATCAATGATTCATGTCCAAAATTACATTTGAAACACAAAATGTTATTTTTTTGTTGCATTTGTGCAGCACATTTTAATTGAGTTGAGAGTGCAAGGGAGTGCTAGGGCTTTAAGGGCTGCATCAGGAGGCAGACAGTGCTGGGAGTGCTAGGGCTTTGCTGCCTCCTGGGATTGCTCCTGGTGGGGCGTGCCCCTGTACATCATTGTCTGGTACATACTGTTTACATACTGGTTACAATATGGAATTGTCCATGATGATTCTTTGTTTGATGTTTTTACTTTGATTTAGTATTGACTGACACAATTGCGTTCAATAAATGTGGCCCGGATATTTTCAAAGTTAGATGTGTGTGTGTCCTAATGCCTGTGCTGCCCATCTATTAAACCACTAGTTAGGCTTTTTGGAATAGCTTATAATGCAAACTGAATCACTTGTAGGGGCACCTAATTTTAACAGGTAAGGCATAGCGAAATTAAAAAATATGCCCAGGATCACACACTTTGGTGAAGTGGCAAAGCCATAATTTGAGCCAAGCCTGAAATTTAGATACGTTACCACACATTTTCCAAGCTCAAGTTGGTACAAATATGTGGTGAAGTTTGGCTTTGAATAACTAAAATAATACTAAATTGTATACAGATTACTTTAAGAATGCACAAGTCACATGATAAACCAACCTGACAAACTATTCATCATTGTAGAAACATGTTCATGAAAAGATTAAGGGGGGCATGTTGTTTTGAATTCTAAATTGCACAGATCAGAATTCTCCTGCTTGCCTATTTTTGCAAAAGGGGCCATTCATTAATTTTAATTGTTTCCAGCAAGTACTGGAAAAGTAAAGAGTAAAACACAGTCGAAAATCACCTTTGCTATTTACTTTACCACTACGTGTCTGGAAAAATGTAAATTACTTGCACAATTAACGATTGGGGGAGCCATCCAAAATGGATTCCTTTGGACTCTGCCCACTTTTTTCAGGTGTAAAGGTCAGGCAGGTCCCATAGGAACCTATTGGTTTTCCGCCAACGTAAAAATACATGCTGGTGGAATACCAATTGGATTTGGCAGGGCGACCTAGTTAAGTCTGATCTGCTCTCCAACTTCACCTGTCAAATCATACAAAATCCTGCAGCTCATAAAAAGTGAAGCTACATGCATTTAGCGCCACTTCTTCCACTCCGCTTGACCTGGAACATGATCCTCTATGACTATAGCTTTATTTTCCCCATCCTGAATGGAAGCCTACAAGCTCCAGCATAGCAATTAATGAGCACTTAGAAAAAATCTCATACAGACACAAAGCAAAATTAAATGCATGACAAGGTTAATGTTTCACACAGCTTGTTCTGTATCCCCTTACTTACAAATCACCCAACAGTCATACTTAAATAGCTTCTTAAAATCCTATATAATTTTTTTTTAAAGTGGCACAGCAATGGTCACTTTCTTTTTACCTTTTCTTATCTCTACTCACTACCTTTTGTAAATAATCTTCCTCTGAGACACGTTAAAAAGATAAGATCTAACTTGCTGTTAGTATATGAGGGGAGAGAGGCAGAGCAGGGGGGCATTGGCATTTGTCCCTTGTCTAAATGTTACATCCGCCTCTGATTGCACTCTTTAGAAAATATTTAAATACTGCTTTTTAGTTATAAAAGATGTACACATTTTATATGTTGACCACAAAATTATAGAAAACGCTCTTCTTTTTTGTTATTTTACGGGTGTTCATGTTTCATTTCCGGCACTGCCTAAACACCCAGCACCCAGGATTTGCATTATACTTTCCAAACAAATCCCACAGCACACATGACATATTCTGTTTGCATGCAAACTCTTTAAAGTTATTCAAACAGAATGAGGTTATCAAGTCAGTACTTATCAGTTTGAATCATGAAACGTTCTGTCAGAGTAGACTAGGCTTCCAAACAAAGATATCTTCTATTTAGGTCGGAGCCCCACTGGTAAGTATACATGAGAAGATCTGAAACTAGTCAATACTTGCCAACCTAGCCTTATCATTTTCAGGTAGGGCCTTGTTGGACCAGCTCAGTGAGGTGCAGCGTGATTCCCTAGGAGTAGCAAGCAAGATACCCATATCTGCGCATATACACATTCACTTAGGGAGACAAACAAAAGCCAAAATGCATTGGCAAAGCCAACGTCTTGGGCTTTTGACTAGGGATGGATATGCATTTGTCAGGCACTGCCATAAGGGTACCACCTGGCCATAAGATGGGAACAGCTGGAAAATGGTACCAGTAACTGGGCATATGATGGCAGTGCCTGGCAAATGTCTGCTAATACCTATACGCAAACCAAAACTGCTGGCTTCATAATTGCTTAAGACAGGACTTCATTGCAAGTCACAGAGCCATTGGCAAATATATTGCTTATAAAATCAACTGGCTGAAGACACACATTAAGAGAATGTTATTACACCAGGAGCTCCTTTACAAAGGTAATTAAACACTCAAAAGAATGCTTAGATATAAAATTGACAGGCCCTATACAGCAAGACGTTTGGTGTTACTTTGTGATGGAGCTTGCTCAAAGAGTTCTAGAGAGGTTAGTTTTTGGTGGTGAGTCATTGAAATAGCCACAGCTAGTCGTTAGGTGGGTAAATGACCAGACACACCCATAGGATGTGTGTTTCTCCTCACATTTTATTGCCATCCAATCTGTGTTCCACAGCATGCGTTCTGGTTGAACCTAATAGGTAAAAAGTCTCTGAATCAATTAGAAGCACCGTTATTGCTCTGGCCAGCCTTCCAAACCATTTGCATATCAGCCATGACTCTGCCACTAATGTCAGAAGTCCTTCCGAAACTGCTAGACCACAGGGCCTAAACATTCATATGGTTGCTTGTGTTCCAGTGCAGATGGAACACGGCCTAGCAATTGAGATTGAACTGCTCCTTTTGGTGGCAGCACCAACAGTCATTTGCTAATGGCTTGTCCCCTTTTCTAATTGCACTGACATACTACAGAATTATGGCATGGAATGTTGCGCAGAGCAATGGTAGTGATAATGTTAAATTCAAAGCCTTGCATTTATCACGTTTTGATTTTACTACACTCTCCCCTCCAAAATTACATTTTTGTTACTACCAACCTTATCTTTTCACTTATACTCAAGTAGTTAATGCAGCAGAATATATAATTTGAATGTCATTTGTAAGGGCCCCATGTCAGTTGGCGCACCTTCTGCAAAATTCTGTGTTCAAGCAACTTTACCTGTCATTTATTGTTTGATATAGTTAACCGTTTTATTAAGCATGATGTGAAAAACCACTATATTACCACAAAAAATAAACATACTTGAAATTACAGAAACCAAAATTGTGATTTTAGGTTTGAGAAAATAGTTGTAGGCAGTCTTCTTGAATGCTACCTCACTTAGAGGTGTGAATAGCCCTCCATCTCCCTGGTAATTTGTACTTTCATGGCGTGGGGCAAGAAAACAAATCCTGGCCAGGCCTCAGAATAATGCCTCTGAGGTTGCTGCTGAATGTTAACAGTGACATCCATCCCCCACTCCCTCGGTTACCAGTGGTGTATAACACCATTGACATGGCCTCCTTTCTAGGGGGGCCAGAGGATGGCTCTGGGGGGGCCTGGCCCCCTTGGCTCCCCTGCTGGAGCCGGGACTGCTTGGATGGCTGGCAAGACTCAACTAAGCAACCCAAGAGAAATCAGACACATGGGTGGGTGCTATTGAGGGTTGGAGATAGAATACTGTTATATACCAATTTCCTTTCAGGTGGTGGTCGCTGCATGCTAGTGGCAGGGGTGTTGAGGTACGTCAGGTGTTTCAGTCTGGACGGCTATGTGTGCACAGTCATTAACGGTTGATTATTATATTTCTTCTGTGGTTTTTGCATCTGGTTGCTGTTAAACAAATTCAGTATGCACCCCCCCACCCTCTCCAGTATGTCTTACTATCTAGGGGTAGAGATCTTTGCTCTGAATATTATAGCATCGTATAATTTGTCAGATGCATTTTTAACTAACTATTCTTTCACTTTATTTCAGCTTTTACAGTGTGAGTGTTAAACGAACTAATCTTCCAGGGACTTAATTATCAGTTTTTATGGCGAGGATGCGTAGGCTTTCCAGGCATGCAGCAGGTGGCAATCCCAAGCAGTAATTAGGTCGTATAAATACATGAGGAAGGGGTAAAACTCACTTGGCTCGGACTCATGAATCCATCCTAAGGGCATTCACTGCGAGGATTCTTCTTCTTGATGCCCGCTTGACCATGTGCATACAGACTGATGACGAGTCCCATGCAATGTCCTCCTCGGAATTCTGGATTCTGTCATTATTATGAACTCACGCTGCGATTCAAGATGTCCAGAGTGTTAGACCTTGGCTGGCCTTCCAGCGCTAAATAATGCAGATTTGCAGTAATACGACTCTCGGTCTTTCCACAAATCTGTATGTCATCATTTGCACCGCAAAAAAAAAAAAAACATTTTGTATCCCAGTTTGGGGGATGGCAATAGATAGGCTAAAGAAGAGGGTCCATCCACTGCTGTAACATGCGCACATGTGCACCTTAGTGAACCTTCTCTGCATTCTAAGGCAAAGGTGTTGACAATGTGGACATGCGTGATATCCACTTTGTGACTACATATGAGGATCTACAAGCACCTGTTTGTCACTCAGTTTCAATGTATGCGCTGCCACGCCCTTTCACTAATAGGGTACACAAATGTTGACATTCTGGGGAGTTTTAAATATGTTAATCTCCATGTTTTTGTTAGAGGTAAATGTTTACCTTATTCAAAATTTGATTTCAACCCCATAATTAAGTGATATTCACTGAAATATTTCATGGGGTCAATATGTTGTAGTTTACAATCAGTTGGATGGCAAAATAAGGTGGCAATAGACATTAGAAATATGGTTTTTACCATTATGGCCTATATCACAATCGAAGCATTAGTATTCAACTATACTTCTTTAGTATTTAAATCTTATTTTTTAAAACAATACAACTTCTTAACACTATATTAATCGCTACTAACAATCACTTTTCATGTCTGTTGCCCTTATTCTCCGATATAGAATAGACCAAGAGTCTCGACAGGATAGCAACACGCTCGCCTTGGAAGCAAGACGATCCCCGGGTCCGCGCTTAGAAAGCTCTGGATATTAAGCACGTTATAAATAACCTATCACATCATATCGTATCATGCCCAGTCCTTGAGAGCCCCAAACACGACAGGTTTTCAGGCTAGCTACTTAAGATTGTAAGTGACCAGTTTTCAAGAGAAAGGTTTACAAAGGGTTTAAACACAATGGTTCTCATTATGAATATGCCGGTCTTGTACATACAGTGCCGGTAAGCTACTGGCACCGTTGTTACCGGACAGGCATACTCCGAGCTCTGCAAGCGGGTGCCTTTCCGCCCAGCAGGTCTGACGTGGCGGGCGGAAAGGCAACCGCTTGCAGACTTTGACAGTAGCACCGGCAACATTATGAATGGGGGCAATGCTACCATCCTCCCCATTCCCATTGAGTTCAGTGGGACTCAATTGGGATTGGGGAGTAATTTTTTCCAGCTCCAGGCAGTGGGGAATTACTGGGACCGCTGGGGCTGTAATGCCTCGGTAAATCCCAATTGCCGGGCGCCAGAAAAAAAATTACTTCTGTGGCAGCCGTGCCATTTTTACTGCCGGTGTCATAATGAGGCCCAAAGTAGGGGAAAGGGTGAATTCATGTACTAAACTAAATTAAATACATAAATAAGGTACCCCGTTTTACCCCTCCCCTTTGTTCTTCTGATGCAGATTAATGGTGATTGTTAAGGCTACGTCTCTTCTGGGTTTCATTTCAACCTTTCCATGATAGCAGCCAATTTGTGTTCTGATTCGGGCCTTCCCAGTTACAAGCTGTTAAGGAGTTCCAATCAACACCAATGTTATCCACGTTCCATGGCAAATGGAGAAACAGGATATTGAACACAAGAGATTACCTTCCTGTCCATACATTCAATTATTGGACCAAGGGTGTTTGGTAGCAGTGAATTAGGCAAAGGATCCCCTTTATCATGCACAACATTTAGCTCTTTTACTACAAATTCTTCTTGCTTTTGAATAGAAGACTGCATTGTTCGTAGCGTTTCTGTCATCGTGTTAACTGTCCATATGTAAATTATCATATAGTCTGACCAGCAGCTGCAATCATAGGTGTATGGCCAAGTTGGTCATGTGACTGAACTCCTACTGAGGAATTGTTAGCAGATGGGGATACGTCCTGATGACAGGCATCCTAAGCATGCAACAATGACACTCAGCCAGTAGGAGATCCGCCTCAAACCGTGGTCTCTGCCAAATGAAACTTTGGCTCAATACATATAGTGCAGGGCTGGCATGAAGCAGACTGGTAATATTTGTACCCTCATATTTGTTGGCCTCTTTGTCCAGACTTTTACACAGCTGGAGAAATGTGTTTTCCACTTCTGCAAGAGGACGATCATTTTTCCATGCAGAGTCAGCTTGATCACAAATCCCACTACCCGCTCGATTCCAAACCACCACTCCAGGCAAGTCAGAGGGTTTGTTTCTAGTCATAGCCCCACTCCCATTTTTTAGATCGATAGCTTGAACAGCAAGTAAATCGTCCTGAACTGGCCTACTGTCTTCCAAAAGGGTATTTATCAGAGATGGATGGTGGCTTCTTCAGGTCAGCCTTACTATGCTCATGTTGTATACTACGCACGTTTCAATGAGATGGAGAGAGGGTGGCCGTATAACCCAATTATAGGCAGTCAAAATCCTGAATAAAGTCTACACTAATCAAGAAAAGAAGGGATGCAGATTTAAACAAGCCACTCTCAACAAAGCTTTTTGTTTTCATTCGTGAGCACAGCATGGAATGTGTCTCTACGACTCACCTATACGGTGCAGAAGAGTCTGATCAGCTGACAGCCTGTCTCCTTCCAGACTTTCACAACACAAGGATGTGGATGAGCTATATAACCAGATGTTCACAAAACACTGTTGTTTTGATTTGAAGAGGTTCACCTCCGTACATCCAACAGGAACATGGCTCCCACCACAATTGTGCAGGACTGCATTGAGCGGCACTTAGCACTTCACTGAAAACGCAGGCTTTTAAACACACTGCTGCTCCAAGCACATCTTTTCAGTCCTTTTCACAACACTTCTAATAATTTCAAAATAAAGTCTTTCTAGATCTTTGCTATAGCAACTTGAAACTAAGTAAGATTCGGCAATCCTTGATTCTTCCAGAATTCTTTGATTCCCTTGCAGGCTGGGCTCCACCCTTTAGTCCCATTGGTTTGGTAACTTTAAGGCCACCAAGAAGTTCCACTTCATGCTAATTGGTCCTGCACAGTAATGTCCACAACTTTGCCCAAAGGGCATACCCGTCCCTCTCGGGGTGACAAAGTAAACACAAAGAAATTATGGTTGGAAGGTTTATAATGAATCTTAATCTCTGGCATTGCTCTGGGCAACCTTCCAGACCATTGTTCTTCACCTGCCAAGGACCATATGCAAATCAGGCTTGGTCCCACCCCAAAAGGGACAGTCCAGCCACACTGCTAGGTGACATCCCTTCTGCACGAGACCACAAGCATCCCCAAACATGTTTTGGCCTTTTCAGGCCTCATTAGGGTGTAGTAGCTTGGGACTCTAGGCACAGCAGGCACGGGACCCACGTCTGGGCCTAACCGTTGCACTCGGGGTGACAAAGTAAAAACAAAGAGGTGATGGCTGGAATGTTTAGAATGAATATTAACCTCTGGCATTGCTCTGTGCAACCCTCCAGACCATCGTTCTTTTCCTGCTATTACAGAAGGGGAAAGACCATATGCAAATCAGGTTTGGGCCTACCAGCCAATGATTTATTTCCTCTTCATCACCCCAACATATGCTTATGCATCTGGTGTTCCTACCCAGTGCCTCACCACATGCTCATTCCGCTCCTACCTTATTTCCACAAACCTTGGGCATAGGTTGTGTGTCTATAGTTTCTCCCACTCCACTAAGATCTCTGTGTCTCTATCCTGTTGGGCCTTTCAACAACTCCTTCCCTCGCACTGGAACCCTCACCTATCCTTTGCCTCCACCTACAACTCCCTATCACCTTGATAACCACTCTCTTGCTTCCCCTTCCCTCCCCCAGGTTTCTATTTTTCATTTCCTCCTCTTTACTCCTTCACTCCACCTTTTGATGCTTCCAGATTCCTCCTCTACTTTGTCCAGATCTGTGATGTTTCTACCTCTTCTTCCTGATCCTTAATCTCATTATTTCCCTTCTACCCTCCTCTCCCTACCCGTCTCTCCTACACCTGCATCTCCTCCATATCTCAGCTCTTTGCTCCACACCTCTTGCTACTCCAAACTTGCACACTGCCTGCATTCTATGATATGATATCATATGATGTGGCCATTTTTAATGCTCCAGTACACAAGTGTTTCCAGGTGTATACAGTCCAGTGTCCCCTCCCCAGATGCAGGGCCCTTCCCTTGACTTCACACCAGTGTTTGTTTGCATATCTGGCCCTGGATTGGCTATTAAAGGCCAACCTGCAAGTTTAGTTTTGAAAGGGCATTGTCGCTGTTACAGAATGATTATTGCCCAACAATAGCACAGGGGTGAGCAATGCTTTCTAAGCATTATGCTCAGCACTGTACTGCTACTAATGCAGTAGAAATATGGTCATAAATGCTAAAATAGCCTACAGCGGACTGTATATCTCCTTTGCCCCTCTTTTAGTAGTATGGGCTGCTGGCAGGATATTCTCTCCTGAGATGTGTGAACCATCACAGAATCCTCCAAACAACAATAGTGCAGTAAATGCCAAAGGAAAAGGAATTTCCTCAACAATGTTTTGCAAAAAGGCATGTAATTTATTTTTGTTTATTTATTTATTTATTTACATAATGTAGTCAATAACACTTTTTATCATTACACACACAAAAACATCAAAGTTGATAGAAACAATTCAACACATATCAATAAAATCAATGTTTCATACATCATCTAAAGTCAGTTAGCTCCCCCAACACATTTTGTATGAGTTCCCAAATTTAATAAAACGATATATCAAATGAAAATCGTTACCAGCCATTTACTGTTCCCAAATCTTAGTTGTGGTCAATTGACTTCTACAAGAATTACCGTAGGCCAATAATATCTTCCAACGAATGGCCGCCTAACTTCCACAATGTACCAGAAGATGGTTGGTAGTTTCCAAAGTATCATTCACACATACTGTAAGAAATATTCCTAGGTCACTTTCTGTTAATAGGGGTATATAGACTTGTCGGTCCTTTGGCTAAGTATCGTATGGCCTTATATTGCACTAGGCAAAAGGAAAATACCCTCAGAACACTTTTCAAAAATAAAGTTCAGAAGCAATGCTGACCACCGGACTCTTTCACAATTGTTTTTGTTATATTATGTTTAATAAAAGATAGCCAACATGTAAGAAATACTTATCACACATAGGCAGGTACTGTTAGGAGGATCCTGCTATGCACTCACGCAGCATAAGAGGCGGTGGTAACTCTAGGTTGCCGTGCGGCTTGCCGCTCATGTAGGTTCCTTCCTCTAATCCTTCCCGCCTGTGCAGGTGTGCTAGCGTAGGCAGCGATAACGGGTCAGCGGCTTCCTGAGATACGAGTAGGGAAGCGGTGATCATGTGGAGCTCTTGCGCCGGATCCCCCTGCATTTTTGTGCATTCTAGCTACTTTATAGCTGGCCTGGGTGATCGTAAGGTACCCCGGCTGCTTATCTGGCAGCCCGCCACAAAGAACAGCATAACGCGGCGTGCTTTGATGCAGTAAGCGCTTCTCCTCATTGCAGGTACCGGCAGCTGATAGCTGAAAGCCCCTCCTAATAGGGGAGGTGCAGCTTATCGGCGTGTATTGTTTATTTCTCGGTCTTGAGTCTCCCTGGCTGATAATATGGCCGCTAAGAAGAAGGTTGTTGTCAAGTCACTTGCAGGAATGGCGGATGTGGGCTTAGAGGGCTTAGTGGCATCCTCTCCCCTGACCAACAGAGATCGTGTCTCAGAGGTTTTGGCACTCAGTTCCTGCAGAAGACTGAGACTGAAGGGCAGCCTGAAAAGAAGCCATTCTGGTTCAGAGGCTGACAAAGCTACGCATCCTGCCTCTCCTCGCAAATGCTTAACTCAGGAATTGGGCAGCCCATTATTGAAGACTGGTCTTACAGGACTTGTAGTCCAGGATAATATACAAAGTTATATTACTATTGACCCTACAGTGCCAGTCTCGTCCCCAGCTGTTTCTTCTTTCTTGGATGGGTTTGAGAAATTTGCAGGGAGGAACCTGGCCCTCTCAATTCCAACACCCCCTGCTCTACAAGAAGGGGTTAGGCTAAAGGTATCTCAGACTGAACATGCTGATAACTTTCAATGGCCCGCTCTTATGCTATTATTGCCAAAGAGTTACTTCTTTGCAATAGCCCTTTTGACCTTGGTTTATTGGCAAATTCATTAAACGGCTGGGCGTCAGACTCATGTCCCCATAGAGTGGATGCTGCCTCACAGACAGACGGGCCCTATAACTCAGGAAACTAGTTACAGGTACTTAACGCCTGTCAAGTCAATATAAAAAGGATGATGATAGACACAGCTCTACAAACCGTCTCTGGCAGTGATGAGCCTCTGGTGATTACTGGGCCAACATTGACTAGCAATGAGAGGGTTCATACTCCTAATGCAGATCTCAAAGATGTAATAAATGAAGTACCCATACCCCCTCTGGTAATTGACCTGAAATCTGGCTCCAAAGAGGTTATTAATCTTACAGCGGAGAAGGCCAAATCTAAGATGTTGCGCTCTCAGAATTTACAACTAAAAAAGTCACAGATGCCAAAAATAAACAACACTGATACTCATGATTTCATTATGGACCACAGAAATGTCATGACTAATGTTCGGAAAAACTGAAGATAAAGAGACTAGAGAAGCACTGAGGAACAATATTCTTGCATGGTTGGCTACGTCAGAGAACAGGACCTGGGGTGGTCATACTGTCTGATTTAAACATCCTTCGTAGGATAGAATTGAGCGGCTGGTGCGTGCAACCAAATTGTGACTGTGTTCTGGTTGGTTGTGCGGTCAGCACTTTACCTGCTTTCCTAAGAAGATGTAAATATCCCCCCAGAGGGTAATCGAATTGCAACTTGATTCTCTGAGATTTACTGCTATAGGGAGTAGCCCCTTGGACTCTTTCTCCATCCTTAAACTGCTGTTATCGGATTCCTGCTTATTTATCTTTTATGATTGTTTTCTAGAGACCCTGGCTGATTATTTTTTTGTTAAATGTTACCTGTTTGTATTTATGTTGTTTGTACTGTACACACCCTCTAGCCGTCGGGTTAATGGTTTGCGCAATATGAATGCAATAAAGTAAAAAGTAAAGTAAAAGGCACACATGCAGAACAACATTTCTCATTTAGACCAAAAACATAAAAAACATGTAAACACAGCTTTCATGATTCATCATTACATTTGTTTTCACATTTTATCGGCAAGCTTTTAAACTCCATTCACACCCCTACCCCAGAAAAGTGATTTCTCCTTCCCTTGAGCAGATCTAGCATGTACTCATTAGCAAACTTGGCAGAATGGCATGCATTCCCTATATGCAACCTTGGAAATAAAATTAGCACATTGTAGCACTCCTGCATGACAAAGCAAAACTCCCCCCTTTTTCAACAATTTACAATTTACACACAGGCTACCTCAGTTGTCCTTCACTACCTCAAGTACAAATGAGCTCTTACCCTTTTGTTTTCAGTTTGACCCTTCACTAATTAGACTATGGGAGGTACCCTAATTAATTATCCTTTTTTCTTTTACCTATACTCACCAAGATCTTAGTGTCTGAAGTGTCTGCCTACACTGGAAACCACCCTCCCTCCATAGCTGCTGTCTCCGGTTTCAGCTCTAGGGTCACAGTAGCCGAGCACTCAGCCTAGCACCCCGCTGCCGCCTATGCAGCATTGGTCTCCAAACAGACATCCTGCACATCAATCTGACTTTGTTAATTTTCTTTTTCCCTCTGTCCTTCTCTCTCTGTTCTCCTTTTTTATGTGCCTCCCTCATTTCTCCTCCCCTCATCTTTAAAGTCTCTTCCATTCACCTCCCTCCAAACTACATCACTGTATGGGTGCCTTACAGTTTTCCCTCCTATCTCAGATTATCTTGTTATGTCACTAATCAGTCCACACCACCATTAACTTTTCAGTCTTTTCTAGTCTTTTCTTCAATGACACCTGCACAGCAATTTTTAAAACGCTACTCACACCTTGATGAATGTGAAACAAAACATATTTGTCCTTCCTGCTCCTTTCACCAGCACAAAAATGAAAATGTTAATTCCAGAGATCATTCTCCTGTCTCATGCACGCTGAATCCAGCATCTGCAAAAAACACCACTGTTCAGCTTTTCAATTCTGCATGTATTTTCTAAACTAACAGCGCCGTGTGAATGTCCGTGCAGCTGCAACACAGCCTGTGGACTAAGCCCACAAATCTAATCACCAATGTCTGTTTTGCTAAAATTAGTATTGTTAATAGTCATGTTAAAGTTCTTATTATCCTGTACTTTGCTATACATCTGCTACATTTCCCTACAATACTTTACATGTGCGTTCCCTTCTTGGTAATTTTATCTTGGCCCAATGATCTCATAAGAATTGATCAAGTTAAATTTAACCTTCATCTTTTTCCAGAGAATATTATTATCAGGGAATGAGGTAATGTAAACTGCAGTCCACATGTGATCATGTCTGGACAGAATGAAAGTTGAAAGAAAAAAACGTAATACATAGAAAAGAAAGAGAAAAGGACCTAAACATTTTTGGGGTAACTCAACTTTTCATACATCATATACAGTCAGGTAGCTACTTCGGCACATTTTGTACGAGTTCCCAAAATGTAATAAAATTATATATCAAATAAACATTGTTACCAGCTATATAGTGTTCCCAAATGTTAATTGAGTAGTTGATTTCTACAAGAATTACTATACACCAATAACATCTTCCTACGAATGGTCACCACGTTCACAATGTACCAGAAGGTTTTTGGTAGTTTACAAAGTATCGTCCCCACATAGTGTACTTGTGAGTTCCCTTCTTTGTATTTTTTGCCTGGCCCCAATGATCTCCTAAGAGTTGACCAAGTTGTATGTAACCTTCATGTATTTCCAGAGAATATTATGATCAGGGCAAGAGGTAGGATAAGATGGGGTACACATTTGATCATGCCTAGACAGAATTAATTGTCCACTGTTGGATTTGGTTGACAAATCTACAGTATTCTGCTCGATATCAAATGCATTGATTTTGTGTCAAGTTATTCTGTTGTACTGGTTGTAATTGATCTCATTAGTTACATCGGGTATTGTTTGGTGCTTTAGATGTTTCCCAGTAACCCATAACAACTAAATGTAGCAGACAGCCAGAATCAGCATTACGAGACATTTACAGTGGTAATTGAGGTGTCTTGTAATCAAAATCAAATGAAGTCTACATATATTGAATTCAAAGTAGACATATTCAATAGGTGTAGTGAGAGGCAGTTTAAGCAAGGTTTTTAGACATTTAAACTCAATGTGATCTAGTTCTTTTACCATTTTTTGTAGCCCACATTTCAGCCCCATAGGTGATCAAAGGGAGGATGTTGGTACGATATACTTTTATGAGTGCATTGACTGGATGCCACCCATATTGGTATCAAAAAGCTCCAAGTGCGCCTGTCTGATGGTGCACTTTTAATTGGGTTCTTTGCAATTGTGTTTGCTAGCTTAACTTATCATCTATGTTTATACCAAGGTATTCATATTCAAAGACTGTTTCCAGTATCCACATGTTAAGGGTTTACTTAAAACAGTTATATTTAGCTTTAATGTATTTTTCAGTGTTCGTTTTTAGTACATTCTGTGTAGCATAAAAATGCAACAAGTTAAGTTGTGCTTGCAGCCCATTCGCATTGTAATCCATAATAACTGAATCATGAGCATACCCTAACCACTGTATAACCTCCTCCCCTATTTTAGGGGGAGAGGCGCTAGCAGTGATGAGTGCAGAGGATAAATCAGCCAAGTACACGTTGAAAAGGCTTGATGCTAAAATGAAACCATGATTCAACTCTGTGCGTGTCTGATCCCTATTTGCAACCACAGCAGAATGATTTAAACAAACCCCAGCCCTAGTATTAGAGTGAAGGGCAATACGCATGGTTAAGAGCCCCCTCTGGGTTTTCCAATTCTGCAATCTATACTATAATGTATTCCTCACTACCATATTAAATGCAGAGATAAAGTCAATAAAGGCAGAGTAAATGGGCTGTTTACAGGTATTCCAAGCATTTTCAACAATAGCAGCTAAGGTTAATATGTTATTGAGAGTGCTGACATTTTTCTGGAAACAGGTTTGATTGTAAGGAATAATAGCTGAGTAGTTTATCCAAATATTCAACTCGTTAAGTAAGATGTGAGCAAAGATCTTTGCTGGTGCATCTAACATGGCCAAAATTCGACAACTACTAGGATTAGCTGGTGGTCCACTTTTGAAGACCTACATGATAGTGCTATCGGTCCACATGCGAGATAGTATTCCAGTGCGGCTGATCTTACAAAAGAGCCTTTGCATGGATTTTGTCCAGATTAAGGGATACATTTCTAATAGACAATTTCATAGCCTGTTTGGATCAGATCCCTGACGCACTATGCTATTTTTAATTATACCTTCGAGTTGTTCAACAGTAACAGTAAGCAGGTATTCCAATTTCTGTTTAACTAGTTTGATATTAGCATAATCTTTCTCGATAGAAATAAGAAACTCAGTCCTCAGTACGATTCATGATAGACCAAAAGGAAAACTGGTCTCTAGAGTTGGCAAAGGTAGTCAACAAGTGCCAAAAAGGCTGATCAATTTGACAAAAGTGCCTTGTAGCCAGTTTTGATATGATGCCCTTATTCCATAAATTCTGCGGACAATAGCAGAGGCAGGATGGTTCATTTATGTTTTATTTCATATGTCATGTCTAAGTTTTCTTTTGGCACATAAATAGTCTTGTTGATCCTTCGAGAATGGCTAAAAATTGATTTTGCAGTGGAATGCCCTTTCTTGTGATCCCAATTACGAATTCAAATTTAGATATATCAATTATAATGGTCTGCTAGTTGTTAATAAATGCAAGTGCCCCGTACCAATAATCGTTTAAGCGGGTCATGTGATCATAGATTATGTTAAGTGCGCCTAAACCATGTAGTGCAACATTGTTCACCTTGTCAAGGTTATCCGCATTCCAACTGATGTGATTCTTGGTGGAGCTGATAACAATATGACCTACACTGTCTAGATGTTGTTTAGGGTTGTCCCAGTGTAACAGTGCATGCAGTGGATAGAGATCCCTTTTGTCTCTTGCCAACACGTTCATGTCTGCTATGTGCGGGAACAAGGCATTATCCATAGTCAACAGGAGAGGCACATTTACCTGTGTCTCTAATATAGCTGCAAGGACAGTCGCCTGGACATTGCCCATTCAGCATAGTGAAACCATATTGATCAATTAAGTTAGCCAATTACCCGTATGGTCGGTGTATAGTCCAGTAGGTGTGGACGTAGTGAAATACAAACAATGAGGGTGGGTTTCTAGCATTAAATTCCCAACATACTAATTTTGGTATGTGATAATATGTTTCCACTAGGATTCCTGCACTCTTGAGAGTGTTGGTGTGGTTGTGCCTATTTGGTGGATCATATATATTAATTATTAATAATGTCTGTGCATAACCAATAATATCTCTCCAGCTTAGGACCTCTGCCAAAACACCATCTGAGCTTGAATCAATAGCCTTGACGGGGATACAATCACAGACACTGATAACAAGACCACCTTTAGGCATACATGTAGGGCCCTTACTAGCAAAGGCTTGTATAGTTTGTCTGCCATGAATCTCAAATTTGCTCATCAGCCAAGTTTCCTGCAACACGATCACACTATATTTAGTTATGTTGTCAAACACATTCTCACTCAGTTGTATACTGTCCAAATCCATGTGTGTTCCAGGAAAGCATGGAAAAAGGATTGTAAGAGCTGCTTAAGTAGGCTCGGTTGTAATGCCATGGGGATACAATTCCTGTTGGTGGATGATAGAGCTTCACTAGGATCAGTTCCCATTGAGGCAGTGATCTTCCTACTTCCATGAGTATCCAATCTAATGGTTAGCTGTTCTCTATTTTCCGTCCCAGACATTAATGTATCATGCAACCACTCATTCCTAAGTGTGTGTTGCTAAAGTTAATTTCATTCGGCACTTTGAATGCCTTGGTAGACTGTTCGTTCATCTCCGACTGCCAATCAAAAGACCTTTCAATGATCGAGCAGTCATAACCTTTTTTAAAAAGTTCTAAGTGGTGAGATGTGACATATTGTAGAGAGGTAACAGAATAGACATGATCAACAGCAGTTGAGTGTTCAGATTCCTCAACCTGCTCCACAATTGCAACGTCATCAGTCACTATAATTCATAATGGTATGACACTGTGGAACAGTTGAAGGACAGCCAAGCGATTCGAGTACTATTGATTAGACAAAAAAAAGCCTTTGTATTTTTAAGGCATAATGTGTTCTTTTCTGTCGCAGATTTAAACTGCTAGTTGAATGAGTTGACTTAAGCACTTTATTTCTGAGTGCAGCCTTACTCCAATTCCTAGGCGATCATTTGATAAGTTAAGGAATATTCTTCAGATGCTGGCCATTGTTGTACTGGGTTTAGCTTCCTCATTTCCCCATCAGTTTCAGAGGTACCAATCGTTATAATTTGTTGTCTCAAGGATTTGAATGAAGGAGAGTCTGACAAGTCCTCTGTGGCCTTGAGAAGACAGTTCTCAACACCATTAATAGGTAATTGTTTTACTTCCTTGGAAACAGTAGCTTCAGAAGTAGTAAGGCTCAGATTCGCCTGTTTGGAGACGTTCCTTTGTTTTTTTTTCCTTTTTCTGCAACAATAGTGGTGCTGTGGTCTTCTGCTCAACACAGCTGATTACGTTGAATATCCCTGCTTCATTGGTAATCAACTTGTTTGACTGTGACTTAATTAGTACATGGCCATGTATTTTGGATCATTTGTTGGTCTTTTTTTTAATTAGCTGGAACTAATAAATTAGCCACTTTCTTAGCTTTTTTTGGAGTAGTGACCAAGGATACTTCATTTTGGCTTTGCAATAGATCTTCAGATATGGCCTCAATTTGGGTCATGCCTAAAGTGGCCCTATCGCATGCACTTTGGTTACTAATGGGCGATAGCTGAGAGTTTGCTAATTCAATAACAGACCAATTCAGATTTGATTTAAGACTACCCAGAGTGACTTGTCTAGTCATGTTGGTGACCTTTGGCCTAAGATCGTATTTACAAGGGATTTCAAGAAGTATTTTATCTTCACCTTCCGCCATATCAACTCTGGCCATGGGTGCGTCCATCTGGTCTCCGCCTGCAGTATTCAGGTCTGCAGTATCAATCGATGCAGCCATTCCAAATGCCGGAATGTTGGCTGACAGTGCGACAGTGACGCACTAAGCAGGCGATGCACGCATCGCGCGCAGTGCCATAGCACGACTGAAGCACCACTTCAGCTCTCATCTGCATTTTAGAAGTGGAGAGAAGGAGCGGTTTCAAGGGCTCACTGACTCAACAGTCACTGCCTCAGTGGTAGTGGAACTTGTGTTCAGCTAGAAGCTGCACTGTCAATGCAGATAATATTAGATCTGAAAGCAGGTACTTCACTCAAACACAAAGAACTGATTAAAAACATCAAACAATCCCACCTCCTGTAAATCAAGTGCACAAATCAATGCAGACCTATATGTTGTTTACGCTGGGTATTGTGTGACAGGATGGACAATGGCAGGCTGAATTGCAGGAAAATAGTTCAATGGAAAATGCTTACATTTGTAAATGTTTTTTGCAAGAGAAATCTGTCTTAATTATCTCTTGTGTCCAATGTAAGATGGCCAGCGGGTCAGAAAAAAATAGGTCTTGTTAGCAGTCTCTAGGCATTGAAACCACTACCTTAGTCTCTTTGTTGCTTTCTGTACAGAATTGAGACATTTTTTTTGGTGCTTGTCTAATGAGTCGAGTCAGTGTCATGCAGTGATACAGTCTCAAAATTGAAGAACCCAGGTAATTTGGCTTCAGCACCTTGATGGGACAAGTTGATTAAAATGTGCCTGATCATGAGTGACTGGATTCCATCTCACTGCTTGACTGGATTTCCCGGGGGCAATGCATGGTTTGAAAGGCACAGGTGGCCGACACGTCCTGAAAGCTTCAGCGTACAACAGCAGTTCGTCTTCGGCTTGACAGTTTTGAAGGTGTCTCGCACGAATGGGATGCTAGATCTGTCATTTTTTGATAACTAAGCTGTACTATTTGTTTAAGCTTTTTTGTTTCGTTTTTTTACGAGTCTTGAAGTTTGAAACTATTTACAAAAAATTGGTCTTAAAGTACGTGTATAAGCCCAGTCCTTGGGTGTTTTGTTCAAATGAACAACACGAGATCTATTTTTAGAATGTGATTAAAATGATTGATTTCTTTATTTATAAAGGAGTGAAGATTTTCTTGAAGGACATATAGGGGGTCATCACGAGTTTGGAGGCAGCCATGGCGCTATTAGTGCCATGGCTGCCTCCAAACCCGGGTCCGGTGTTTCTGAATGGGGTCTTACCAGGTCATTCCAACCTTGGAGGACCCAGTAAGTCCCCATTCAGAAAACCATTCCCCATTCCCATTTGAGCCCCCATAGGGCTCAATGGGAATGGGGAAGGAGCAAATAACGGGCTCGCTAATACCGGGCTCTTATTTGCTCCATGGTCCCTTAACGGGTCCCGCTAAGAACGGCTGGTCAGACCAGCCGTTCCTGGTGGGACCTGCTAAGGGACCTCGTAATATGGTGGTAGGGGGACAACGGCACCGGCATCCTCACCAGTGCCGTTAACCCCTACAGCAAGGAGTGCTTGAGTTTCCCATTGGTAACAACAGGCTTCTTCATTGTTTTCATATTATATTGTTATCACATGATGTATCTGATGATCAAACCTGTGGCTTTATTCAAGGGGATCTTCTACCATTGTACGATCACATTTTGACCAAACAACCACAATCTCTGTTTGTGTGACTAACTTAAACGAACATTTCTTTATGTCAAGAGACATAAGCGTAAATGTGATGCTTCGTGACAATAAGCTAAACCACGTAGCTTATTTATAAAGTAATTATTTCATCAAGAGGTGAAACTTATTTTGTTTGCATTGAATAGCAGAGCCTGTTCTAGCACAACAAAGATCCTTGAGCCCCTCTACAGAGGGATATTTTATGTATTGGTTTAGTTCATTGCAGGGGGATTTGTGTTTGTTTCTTAATTTATGCAGATAGTGGATCAAAGCCTGAACCAATAACCTAGTCATATTTGTCATGAAACTGTATCTGACACAGTAGTTCCAGGTCATAATCCCATGCTTCATGAGGCCCCTCAAGGGGTATACTGTGACTTGATTTTGGGAGTTCCCTCCTAAGGAGCCATGTCTGTGCGTTAGAATGTAAGTCACATCAGGCGCAGTCTTTTTGCTCTGATCTTGGGCAGGGTGGGCCAGAGAAGGGTCAGGCTTTCCAGCATCATAGGCTATTAGAACAGAACATTGATCTAAAGCATGGTTGACTATGTCACCTGGATGACAGGGGTCAGGCGTGCAGGGTTAGCTAGACAGAAATAGTACTCTAAAGTGTGGACACGGTTGTGTTGTGAGTAAATTCATGCACACTTTGCTCGAAACCACAAACCCTCAAATTATTAAGAAAGTTAGCAGCAGGATGCAGGGAAGAGTGATCTGCGCAGACATTAAATTCACCAGCAATGTCAGGTTGGCTACGAGAAACGATACGTTTAGCCGTTATCTCGTGTGTGTGTGTCAGTGAAGTGATTGTCTACCCTGCCGGAAGATATACCATTCCAGGCGAAATGGACTCCTTGGAGAAGATTTGGATTTAAATGAACATAGCCTACATTGCTCGAGAGGAAGCAATGGGACTGCTAATGACTGTGCAGGTCCAGGTTATACATTTTAAAACCAGCAGGAATGACCTGCGTGAATGTGAGTTCCTCATACAGAGCATGTTAGGATTCTGTGATAAAGAAGATTTTAGGAGATTGATGAAAATTCGGTGAGAATGTCAGCAATATGTATGATTATTTACCAATGAGTAAACAGGGTAGTTGGACAATGGGATGGTGGCACACTAGGGCCAGCTATAAGTAAAGTGAGAAAATTGAGGCATGAATATGGTGCTGGGAAGATCATGTAGCAGCCATTAGGCATAGCTTGAATACGATCCTGCTATGACAAACCTGAGATGGAGTGAGTATCTGGCAAGGGAAATGCACTCTAGGCACAGATGAGGGCATACTGGTTAACCTCCAACACAGCACCATGTCCCCACAGCAGACTCGCTGTTTGCTGGTCCCGAAAACCAAAGATAAATGTCAGATTGGAAGAAGCCATCTGCCAACTGGGAAAGGGGTAACACAGGTAGAAACTAATTGGCATAGCTGGGATTAATGCAAGTTCTGACAGTCTTGCTGGAGCCAAAGACTCACAAGGAAAAAACAAAGGAAATAAAAAAGAAGCAACGCAATCTCCAGCCACCAAGGCTGCAAGGAAATAACCACTGCAGTACAAATGCAGGAAAACATAACAATGAAGTAAATTAAATGAATCAAACATATAGTAATGCAAATAGCCACAGGGTCATTGTCATGAACTGGAACCTTCAAACTTAAGAAGTATGGAGAAGGATGTTTATGTCATTTACGCGTCCTGCAAAGGTCATTAGGTCACGATAATACCAGAGACGACTGGAAAGAGTAGAAACACTTGTCTAAATTAAATGAAAAAGAGGTAACAAGAGTGACATCACAGGACCCCTAACCTCTGAAGAAGTGATTCCATTTGACCCCTCCACAAGTGACATCACGGGAAGTGATGGCACACGACCTTTCAAACCTTGACAAAACAGGAAGTGGCATCACATAGCACTGCTCTTCAGTACAATAAGAAAAATATATTTACGATATCACTATAATATGATATACATTTCATACAAGAATGGATCACCAAATGTACAGTTAATATTAGTGTGTATAGTCCCATATGACCAAATTACAGTGAATGTAAGCAAATATACAACACAACAACCTGGACTATTGTACATCCCTGGGGCTAAACTGTAAACAGACAGAGCATCTCGAAGAGGCAACCCCAAAACGCAGATATCCAGTGCCTGCTCTGGCCACAGGCTGGAAACAGCAACTAACCAACACAAGTTCAACCAGAAAAACGATGATTTGAAACCTTCCAGCCATCCCATCACCTTTCTGTTTTGCTAATTTGGTAAGTAACCCACAGGATTATTTTTCATTAGATGGGCGATAGAGGGGACCTGTTGGAGGATGTGTTGCAGGTCATAGTAATTGCAGGGTTTTTATTTTACAATGTAAGCAACAGCTTCACAACATCACCCCTAGAAAAGCCTGCTGGGCCTAGAGACCTAGGTTCCTTCTCCCTCATGACACCCAATGAGGCTGCAGCATGTCTGGGGATGCTTGCGGTCTTGAGCAGAAGGGATGTGACCTAGCAGTTTGGGTTGTACTGCCCCTTTCTAGGTGGGACCAAGCATGATTTGCGTATGGTTTTTCCCCTTATGTAGTGGGTTGGCTGAAAACCGATGGTCTGGAGGGTTGCCCAGAGCTGTGCCAGTGGTTATGAATGATTTGAAACCTTTCAGCCATCATCTTTCTGTTTTGCTTATTTGATAAGTAACCCACACTTGTTTTGATAGATGTGAGATAAAGGGAGAGGATGTGTTGCAGGTTACAGTAACTGCAGGCATCTTTTATTCTAAAATGTAAAAAGCAATAGCTCTATGACATCACCCCTAGGACAGGCCCTTTTTTTAATTTTCTTTGGTCCTTTAGATCTTGCTTAATGCCAGCCTCACCCAGCTTCTAGGCACTAGAACAAGAACTGAAACCATGTTGCACTACATTCTCTTGTCTCTAAAGCAAGAGTGTTGCCCCTGAGCTTCCAAATATATAGGTTTTTTGCTTGACCCCGTGTCAGTGTGCCTGTGATGCAGGTCTGGCAGATCTGGGTCAGACCACACAGTGCCCAGGCTCGATTGGTGGCAGAAGCCACTGAGACATACCCCTCACATCACAGGCCGACTGGCTCACTGGATGTGCAAAGCAGATGAGAAACACTGATGAGACTTGCGTTCATTCTGTGTTGTCACTGAGTAATGCAGGCTGCACTTACCCATTCCCAGCTAGCTAGACCTAGACCCCATAATCTTCCAGTTGTTACAATACTGCGTATGAGCTGTGCAGACAGCCCCGCCTCTGAACTCAGCCATTCAGGCATTATTCAATAATGAACTGAAACCTGTTAGTGATGGCGGCTTCATGGTGTTTCCTGCATCCCTGTTATTTCTCCAGCTAACAAGATTTAGATTCCAGATGAAAAAAGCTTTGGCACATTTAACTGCATTTACCACCACCTTTTTCATGTGCAACACAGAAATCTACTCTTGACACGTCCTCTTTGTCCAGTGGCCATGTGGTTGCAAGTACAGGTCTGAGGGTAGCAGAGGAGGAGCCAGGGATAGCAGCTGCTACCCCTAGCAACCCCCAGATGCAGTCCCTGCTTGTATTATGTGAGAGATCAGCACTTCACGTATGTGCTGCCCTCCCTCATCCTGAGCTAGTCACAAATACCAACCTTATGAAGAGTCGCTAATAAACACGACTGTAGATGATGATTACAGTAAAGGATCTGGTTCTGGTTCTACTTCGGCACAGATGAAGCCCAGATACCACTTCTTATAAAAGATGTTCCGTTTCTGATGCCCCTCATTGAAATGGGTATCTGCTAACCATTGATTAATGAATGACTCACCACTGGCTTATTCCTAATACTAATTAAATGGAGATGATGATTGTAGATGATGGAGAGGGTATCTGTGATGTGTGACAGTGATCTACAAATTCAGCTGAGTTACCATTTATTTGACAGATTAACACTATGACTAACAAAAAAGGATCCATGTCTACAGGTTTTTCCAGTTCAAACTCTAATATCACACCTTTTCCAATACATGCACTTTACCCCGGACCTTTATCCGACATATATCAACCTAGTGGACTGAATCTTGCATGCAGTGCTTCCAAATCTTACTAAGGCTCCCCTCCACCTCCATGTTCAGTAGGGAGAGACACTGCATATTCTGCAAGTGCCAACAAAATGTCCAGCTCCATCCTTCTACCACCCTTTCGCTAAACCCACATAGCCTCCTGCCATCATGCTTGCCTATACAGGTACTATGTGTCCAACAGTGCACTGTGCCATACTAAACCTCACACTTTCCTCAGGTCACGGCCTTCCATGGTTTTATTAAATAGCTTTCAGGTTACCCAGAGTGTCTTGTTTCACCCTCTTCGCTACATCATACTCCTGTTTAAGAAGTGCATATTTCAATAGCTGATGGGTCGTCACATGTCTGCTTAGGCCTGTGCACCACTGCAGTCCTCTTACCAGTCCTGCAACCAATTCTTCAATAGCCTCTATGCTTCAGGGGACACTCTAATGACCTTTCAGGAACTTGTCGCAGCACTGACTTTCAAGAGGTCTTCTTGCACTCAAGGTAATGATGCATGCACTATTGGGCACTATGTGAGATGGCTGCATTCAATGGCACACCCACCCTTTTCTGTTCTCAAACCTAGCTTGCTATAATACTAGTCCATGCATCTGGAACCTTTGGCTCTCTAGATACTTTGGACTACAAATCCCATCAGCCCTAACCAGAACAGTCAACATTGAGGAATCATGAGAGTAGTAGTCAAAAACATCTGGAGAGTCACAGGTTGCAGACAAGTCATTCAATTTGCTCAACGTTCTCTTTTCTTCTCAATGATTGTTGATGTCCCTGATCCTTAAGAGGTTGGTAAACCTTTTCATTGTTGGTTTCACAGCTTTAAATCATCTATCACCTCCATATCCGATCTTCTCTTGACCACCCGTCTTTCCATCGTGTGTATACATCTATATCATTTCCCCACACTTCTGCGATCATTATCCTGGTTTGTGCATTGCCATTTTAGTAACAAATTAAATTAGCCATCAAAGATCCACTTAGGTCAATCTTTCCAATGGTCACCGCAGAAAGGTGTAGAGAGTTCTCCTCTTTTTTTCAAAGGAACACAATTGACATTTACATTTCTTTTTCGCTGTTTCCATTGAATCCTATCCTCTCTTGATACTTCTTTGACAGTATGTACCACCCTGAACTGTCTAAATATTTGCCCAAATGAAGAACACCTATTACACCTTTGATCACTCTTACCATCCCTTCTTGTGAAAAGCTTCATATTGTGTTTGTTCAGTCCATTTTGTGATGTGATAAATGGGTCTTTGTCACAGGGCATCTTTCTGCAAAAGTAAAGATATGATATATTGCCTCCTTAATTAAGAAGGCATCTGTTGATCCTGAATGTCCAGTTGGCTAAAAGTCAATCACTGCCTTGCCCCTTATGGGTAAAACAAGACAGATTTTTGGGATTCTCATCTCTTCATCACTTACCATCATGAATCAGTGCTGGATGCAACACTAAAATGATTACTGTGAGGATGTTCTCTGGATGCTTGAGGCTGGAGGTGCCTGCCTACGACCTCATTTGGTTTGGTCTGCAGCGTTGGGCACAGCCAACCATGGGGTACTTCTGAAATTGGATGGGATTGAGGGGCAAGGTACTGACATGGTTTTCTTCCTTTCGGATCTATAACTAAATGGGTAGGTGTGGCGCTGTTTTACAACCTCAGATATCAGAGCTAATCGTCATAATAATTACACAAAAATATAGCCGAGGTTGACACAAATTCAATAAATAAAGCAACTCCTGATGAACAAAAGCATTGTCTTTTTATTCAAAAGCCCAAATAATTAAGCCATTCCCGCACACCACAAATGTTCATACATGTGTAAATCAATGCACGTTAAACAACAATGGTCCCAATTTTAACCAAGACATTATGCAAAAGACATATGGTTCATCTTGTCTCATCACAAGGAGACTGGCATACAGAAAACAAAATAATACAAAAACCAATATGACTCTGGTTCTTATTGTGCCAAACTCACAGTGCTGGACGTTTAGACACCAGACAGATATGTATCGTTGTATGTCCACAAAGTAAATACAAAAAGGAAAATTCACAGGTTTTGTATTCACACATAGTCTACTAGAAGAGACAATAAACTATATTTGTCTTCCTACAACTGAGGACCCTGCAATAGTTCCAACCTTGTCCCTGATGAGGACTGGTTTTCTACAGGACAGGAAACAAAAATTCAGTTGGGCCCCACTGTGAGTGTTCTTGTTGGAGAAAATGACTCATCGTAACCAATTTCAAGGCTGTTCGGAAAGAATAGTGCCCTGTGAGTACTGAAGAGTACAGTATGGAAAAGCCTGCGTCCACGAGGTTAGTGGCAGAGGGCTGGTCTCAGAGGGCCATTATGGTGGCACTTAAATGAAGATCTCAGAGCCGTCAAGGTGTAAGACCCGCAACACAACAGCTTCCTTAATCCCACTCCATTAACCATTATCAGGTCTCTGTGAGTCCTACATCAAGGTCAATAATTAACAAAATGCCTGCTTTTTCTGATCTTACTGTCCAGATCCTCATAACACCACTCTCACCAGAAAAACAAAAATGGCAAAACAGTCCAAATCCCTTGTGAAAATAAGGAAATGTCATTGCCACCTTCAGAAGAATCAAATAAGGATATATCAATACCCACTTGAGAAATAACCCAGCTAACCCACCTAGCCAGAGTCGGGTGAAAGGTACAACAAACCGACCTGACCTGGCAGGCGGACCGGTACCCGCGAGCAGTCCATGTCAGATGCACCGGCACCATTCACGAATGGTGCCGGTGCATCTAGCCACCCCATTCCCATTGAACTCGTAGGTCCGGTAACAAACTACGAGGTCGGCTCGCAGGTGCCTTTTCGCCTGCCAGGTCTGACCTGGCAGGCGGACCGGTACCCGCGAGCAGACCATGCCAGATGCACCGGCACCATTCACGAATGGTGCCGGTGCATCCGGCCTCCCCATTCTCATTGTGCCCTACGGGGCTCAAATGGGAATAGGGAGGATTTTTTTCCGGCACCCGGTAATGGGCAATTACCGGGTCCGCCGGGCTGTATTGCCCCGCTAATTGCCCATTCCAAGGCGCCAGAAAAAAAAATGACTCTGGAGTCATAATGAGGCCCAATGTCTATGAACACAAGCAAAGAAAATGGAGTGGCTACAGTCCTCAGCAGTGCCAATTGGTAACACGACTGAACAGGCCAAAACAGTGCTATGAGTATCAATGTCACACCATGCAAATGACTATGAAGGAGCATGTAGGCTATCACTGGGAATTTGTGGAAAGCGTAGTGAACCCCTGCTTCCCTACTCCTGAAAGAATGCATCATTTACTCTGGCCAAGGGATCTGGGCTCCAACTGAAAAGAGTTAGAAGCTGAGTGTTTAGATGGGACACAAACAGTTCAATCTGAAATGTCTGAAAAAGTGAACTTTGCAGTCTTTAGTCACTGGTGCCTGTCTGGTGACCTGAGCACCAGTCTGCAAATTCAGAACGGCTGGTAGGTTTTCCGTCTCTTCCTTGTTCCAGTAATGAGTGCAAAAGTCCAGATCTTGTTGGTGTAATGAAATAATATTCAGCAGTCCACAACAGTTTCACCATACAACAGTTTGACCACGAAACAATTTGACCACGCAATAGTAGAACTGGTCTGCAAAAGCACCTAATCACAAAATAACCTGCACAATAACATGCACGTTTTTCCAAATAGATAATATGCCAAAGTGACTTCTGTGGTGACCAGAACCCCCTAGTTAACGTCATTCCACACCTTGAACCCCACCCTTAGAGATGTGCATGTGATTTTAATAAAGTCTGGGGGAATAAGTGAAGATAGCAATTCCAGTCCCTGCATCCACAACAGTGATCCACAAATTCAACTCCTTCTTTGCTTGTATGTAAAATGGCACCCAGCTCTAATTGACTAAGTCTTAATGCAGAACATGGACCGTTAGCCTTAGAAAAATCATGTAAGGAGTGCTGGAAAGAGGGTGTGAATGAAAGAGGAGAGGGACCTGTAATCCTGGCCAAGTAACTGAACTATTTTCCAGGTAGGTGAAGAGTTGTTCTCAGCTGCTTTTTGATCGGCTGCAACATTTTCCCTGGAACGCTGAGGGAGGAATTCTTGCAGTTTACCACAAAACCAGAAATTGCATGATCTGGGCTGCTACCAGATCTGAAGTGTGTCAGTTTATAACTCTTCCCAGTTACTGCAATAAGCTGATAGCCAGCAGGGCATGTGTCTGAATTCCCTCAACATAACTGACCAGAATGTGGATTTCATTCAGGTAAAGCACTATGTTTATGACCTTTGGCCTGGAAGGTTTGCCTGTAAATATAAAGATGTATCGGCCACCAGGACATTACACTCATAATTGTAGGGTTTTGGCACAGGGGTTCATGCCTCAAAAGCAGCCGCTGGGCTAAAGAGACTTGGTTGTCACTGCAGCTGTCAAATGGGCACTTGTGCCCTCTGAGCCTGCTTTGTGCCACTGGTAGAGCAGGCCCTGCAGATCAGGATGCTGATGTAGCAGGGCACAGGTGCAGACTATGTTTTTTGCATGGCGCTTATGAGAGGGGAATCTGTTCGGCAGATTACTTTTGCAAAGATGGAATCACCTGCATCATTGTATTAATTAATACAATTTAAAATACTGATTTTTAAACCCTTACAGTGGGTCTAAAAAAATGTGGAAATGGAAAAAAGTGCAAAAGATCTGCTTCCATGATGTTAGAATGGGGACAGTAAGTACAGGAGGGTAGAATAGCGCGGGAGTTAGGAAAGGGGATGAGTGATAGACCGAAGTTGTTCAGTTTACATCAAAATGTTATTTAATGTAATTTTTAGTTTAAACTGTTGTTTCTACCTGTGAATAAGTCTTATGTGTTTTTAGTATGCAGATTCAATTAAAAAAGGGGTCTTCAAAAGTGTGGGCAGTGAAGCACTATTAGGACATAGTGGTGTCAAAGGAACTGGCAGCCCCTGCACTTTTGACCAGTTTCAAATTTGAACAGGGACACGTGGCTAAAACTATGAAAAGTCATCATTGCATACTTACAGCATCAGTATGTTGCCATGGCAATGACCATCTCCCTGGCTGCTTTATCTAGAATAGAGTTTTTCTGTCCTGCCTTCACAGTAACACTATAATGTTGGGCAGGGATTTAAACGAGTTTGTGAGCTACATATAATGTTTCCAGGGTTTTGTACAGTTCGATCAAGACAGTAAAGTCTTCTTTTCCTTCAGTGTTTCAATTGTTGTTTTTTGAATTTATAAACATCTAAAAAAGACATTTGAAAAAACAAAATGAAAAGAGGAAAACTACTGAGGGAAAAGAATATTGCTCATCTAGGGAACTGAACTTTGGCACGGACTGTAAGCAGTAGAAGTACTATTTACAACACTTTAGCCAGAAGGTTCTCTCAGCTAGCAAAGCCACAATGTGACATTTAGAACTGATTTTTTACTAAGAACAGATTCATGTTTCAAACAACAAGTGTTGTTGGATAAGGTTTAAGAAGCTGCATCTCAAACATCATACACATTATTATAGAAGAGGTAACAGAAATAACAGGCTGTTAGGGAGAATTTTCAGAAATGTGCTAATTCCTCTCCACCTTAGAGACCCCCAGAAACTTTGCTGTATTTAAGGACTTTTAATTTTTAACCTGGAGAGAGTGAGACCCTTTTTTCCCACTCTGTCATGTATTTGAATGTGATTTCAAACTATGTGTTTCTTTTGGTTGCGGAGTATGACAAACTCTAAACTCCATAGGCATCATCTTTTACATTGTGTCACACAGCACCTTTGGTGCAGTGGCACAGGGAAGTCTTTAAGATCTCACAAAGGTTTAAATACCTTCTCTGGGATAAACTACTGTTTCCAAGAGCAGTAAAGTGAAATTGACTTTACTTACATTGGTAACTTTCTAGACACAGCACACACTTTCTTAGTATCCCATTTGTCTAGCTTCTTATGTAACAATTGCATGTTACCCTTTCCTCAATGAATGGCCAGTGACATGACATGATACATGATAGGTTATTTATAACGCGCTTAATACCCAGAGGTTTCTAAGCACAGACCATGGGATCAAACCTGTGGTGCTCTGTGTTGTCTTGCTTTGAAGGCGTGCACGTTGCCCTGGAGCTATCCTCCTGAGACTAGTGGCAGTAGTTTCCTTTTAACTACCATGGCATGCTTTTACCACGGGGTGCGTTCACAGCTGCAGTAAAGCACCCAAGGTTGTCATGTTTGTCAAAATGGCCACAGTCTTCTTTTTTTGCCATTTATCTGTGGAACAGTCCTTCTTGAGATTTACTCTGCGTGACGACAAACCAGGTTTGGTCCCTTTGTTCATTTTGTCTTTGGCGGGATTCACGAGTGAAGCCCGCCTCTGGCACCAGGGTACCTGGTGCGGGCAGGAAGGGAGGGAGGTGCCGAAACTCCTTGTGCTTAGTCTCCTAGGAGACAGGAATGCACTCTTAGGTGATTGGGTGACTGACAGCTAGGCTGGAATGAATGGGAGAAACCTGCATAAAATGCAAGGCTTTTTGGCTTGGAAGGCAGAGTCGACCACTGGATGAAGGAATCCAAAGAAGAACTTGGAAGAGACGCCTGCAGCAACTCCTGGACCATTGGTTTGCCCGGTGAAGCCCTGCTACTGTGCTGAAGCTCTGAATTCATATTGACGAAGAAGCCCCGCAAGGACGACTTCTCCCCTTGAGTTGGAGGGACCACTCCACTCCAAATTAAGCCACCTGGACATCCTCTCAAAGCTAGTTGAATTTCCACTACAGTTGCTGCTGGAAACGAATAGCCAGGGAGAGGAACACCAGATTGTGTGTATCGCTTTTAAGCGGGCCAAGAGCTCCAGGAAGATCCTCTGGACTCCCAGGAAGTAGGACTGACCAAACCTGAGCCACCTCAACAGAGTGCTGGACCCCAGATGCAAGGAAAGGCCTCCTCGAGAGCCAGGAACCCGCAGTGTTGCTTTTTGCGGTAGACGAGAGGAGCTGAAACTCTGAAGTGCCACTTGTTTGAAGATGTCTGGTTGTGGTCGGTGACCATCCCATTGCAGTACAGGAGGCCCCAGAACTCCTCCCTCTTGTACCCATGACTGAGGCACAGGAACACCCGGATCTGCAGAGCTGCACAGGAACAGAAGACATCTGCTGCACTTTCCTTAAACCTAACGGTACTGTACAGTCTTAGAGATCTTACCTCTTGTTCTGCCACCTTGCTTGATCTCAGTTGAGACTTGTCTCAGTTGCTCTTGTAGAGTTGCTTGCATCTTCTACCGTTCACAGGCCTAACAGCTTGTGACCCTACATTTGATTCTACTTTTACTACAAATATTTCTAAAACATTGTGCAAGACTTTTACTTACCTGCAAGTGCTTCAGTTCACCTTGACTTTTTCTAACTTAACATTGGCTGGCCAGGCTCGCTGAATGACTCTTCTCTCCTCTGCTGATGTGTTTAATAAAAAAAATATTTACCTGGTTAAGAATAATTGTGTGAATACTTGTCTTATTCTGAAAACCCTTTTCTTTGGCACTCTTCTCAAGTATATTCTAAATGGAACAGTGATATATTAATGTCCACAACACGCTAGCTATTGAAGTCACCTGTGGGTGTAGGTAGTGTTTGTGAGCCATCCCAAATGGGTATTTGCTGATTTAGAAAACTAACAGTATGTATTTTTGAAGTGTATTTGTGTGTTGCTTTATATTGGTCCCTTCTGAAGAAGGCTTACTATGACTGACTGTTAAATAAATTCATAATTGTTTAATCAAAAACCTTGTGTGTAAGAGTTTATGTGAATACTTGTCACTGTGAATCTCTGTGTAACTCCCCTTTAGCTCACATTGTCCCCTCTTGAGATATGCCTGGCTACTCGACCACACTAACAACCTGTGCAGTACAGACTTATGGCAAAGGTTGGGTTCCTATTGCCAGGAGGTCAGGGTTGTTGTAGTGCAGCCAAAGAGTACTGCATACAATCTTACCTAACACAGGCATGTCATAAATTGAATCAGAGATGTGATTGTGCTTACACCAAGCATTGCCACTAAACATATATTGTAGTAAGTTTCTCAATTTCGACAAGTGGATGTGATGAAACTGATGAAACAACCTTGACAAACCAATCCGTTGATCGTTTTCATGGGTCAGGGTGAGGGGCGGAAGTAACATCTGGGCATGTTATTCATGAGCAACACTGGAATGCAGGTGGAAGGTAAAACAAGGATTGACAATGCCAACAGTTTTCAGGCATGGGAAAGGCACTTGCAAGGCACTGCCGTAATGGTATTAACTGGCCTAGATGGTAACGGCTGCAAAATTATGAGAGTTCCTGCGCATCTAATAGCAGTGCCTGGCAAATGTCTAATACTTATACGCAAGCCAAAAACTGTTGTTTTTAAAACTGTTTCAGTCATAGTGCTTTTAAACTGAGTGGCTAAAGGCAGAACAGAGTTAGAAAGGTGTATTACATCAGTAGCATGTTTGCTGCTCCAATTAAGTCATTAACTCTCAGAAGACTACTTTGAAAAAGCACTTGCAGGCACTTCAAGTGCAATGTTTGATGGTAAGGCTTGATTAAAGCGAGCTGGAAGAGTTCCCATGAGGAACGTTGTGGGCACGGATTGGTAGAAATTGGGTGGGAATGGCCATAGAGTTTAGCATGGCTGTGGGCAGTCAATGGGTGGACAAATAACCAAACAACACCAACAAGCTGTGTGTCCCTCCTCATATGCCATAAACCAAGAAATACAATGTAGAGATTGGGGGAGTTACTGTGGTGAGGCAGTATAAATGACCCAACATCACCTTCCATCGTATGGATTATAGTAACATAGATGCCAACATGGAATATTCCTTTCTGAAGAGATTTATCAAACAAGAAATTAGTATTCCTAATTGGGCCTATAAAACAAGGACTGCCAGTCCCATACTGAAAAGAGTAATCTTGGGTATACATTTCCTGAAAAATAATGTGTACATTCTAAAAAAAAACAAAAAAAGAAAATAAGGCAGCAAGTATGTATAGTTGATGACTACTATACTTTTCCTCCACAAGGCCAATTAGGTCACCCTACGCCAACATGCTCTGTGTGGTGATGGTAAGCAGAATTAGAGCAGGTGGCTCCAGCTTCCCCTACCTAGCACCATCCCATTGGAATGCCCTACCTCCCTCTATATGAGGCGAGGCCTCCCTCATGACATTTCGCAAAGCCATGAAAACAGTGCTCTTCACCTGAAACACGCCACTATCTACAGCCATAATCTACCTGCTCACCACATAAATGTGATCCCACATAGATGTTATTCACCTATGTTCATATGTATATTATATGTATCCTAATGTATACTTGCTCTTTTTGCTCAATGTACAACTGTTTCTCCCCATGTACCCTCTCCCTGTAACTAAGCTCCCCTCAAGTAACAGTGCCTCAATGCCCAAGGGCTGCTGCGCGCTATACCAATGTAATAAATAAATAAATACTTTAGATTTAGAACTTTACCTGTAGAATCTCTTCAGATCACTTTAAATTACACAAATATTTATTATCATGAAAGAGCACTGGTCATCTGGGGGCAGACATTAGGAAGCGTGTTCTTCAGTACCATTTACTGAGAATCTGGGCCTCATTATAAATATGCCAGTCTGGTAACACAGTGCCGGTAAGCCTACCAGCACTGTTGTTACCAGACCAGTGCAGTTCGAATCTGCGGGTGGGTGCCGCCCCGCCCGCCAGGGTCAGACTTGATCGGCGGGAAACCACCCTGCCCGCAAAGTTTCATGGAAGCACTGGAACCATTATTAACGGTGCCGGTGATTCCATGGTCCCCATTCCCATGGAGTCCATTGGACTCCATGGGAATGAGGATTTACGAAATTACCGGTGCCTCACTTCACGGCCGCCGGGGTCATAATACCCCGTTGTTAACAGGAAGTCAGGCGCCGGTAATTATTTTCAGGTCTGGTGGCATCCCAGCTCTATCACCAGCAGGGTTACTGCCAGGCCTGTAATGAGGCCCAGTGTGCTAAAGTTGTGATGCTCTTAAATAGGCCACTCTTGTTGTCTACATTCAAAGTCGGCAAGGGGACGGTATCTATAACCTCATTATAATTGATCTTTTTTAGTCGAAAGATTTGAAAACCTCCTACATATACCGGCTGTCACTGTGCTTAGTTTGTAAACAAATAAGTGCCAAGGCCCGGATATTTCCTAGCACCCATTGCTGTCCCCTTCCACTGCTGTTTTTCACAGTGTCAACAAAGTTTGGCTTGTAGCTAGAACTCACACCAAAGCATTGGTCTGAAGTATGCACCGCCTATGGCAGATGTGTGATTTACAAATACCAATCAAAATAAAAGTAGTAGTTGTGTCTTTAAATCATTATCGAATTCCTCCGATCCTATAGGCGCCATCGAAACATTTTGATGGTTTATCCACAGATAATAGAGTAAAAATGCTTCCATCCTTTATTAAAGGTACGGGCAACATGCAGACAAAACCATTACTGAACTTACAATCGAGTCTGTCACACATGTCAGCAAGATGTTGTTCTATAGGTCAGTACTCAGCAAAGACACTCCTTTATGGAAGTTAACTTTTTTTCTGGTCTTGACTCTCTGTTGGTGGTGTTGGCTAGTGATAGTCCTACTGTTGTCTTCTCTGCCTTAGGTGCCCCTTACCCCCACTGAAGTCACTGGCGACTGGGCATCAAAGATTGCAGTCATGTGCTAGTGTGTGTGTTTAAGACTCAGTAAAATCAGGTCCTGGAACTAACATGCATGTTGGTGCCCTCCATGCTAGCTGTATACCAGAACAAAAAAGGGAAGTGCCCAGCTTAACAAGCCCCTGTATGTGCCTGCTGAGTGCCCGCTTGCAGATGCTCAGCCGAACCAGCATCGCACTGACAATGGCACATATTTATTTGCATCCTTAGGCGCCCACTCAACTAGTGAGTTGCGCCTCCTACCGTGGCCGCATGGCTGCCTCCCACACCACACGCCCGAGCCACCCAACTTGCTGTGACAATGCTTCCAGTTATTACACCAGCAAAGAGGCAAGCATATCATAAAGGATGACTAGAGCAGTGTGCTGGCAAGACCAGTGCAGCATCTAGCACTGTAACATGCTGGTTCATTATTATTCAGGAAACAGGATACTTGGCACAGCAGCGCCAGTGTGACTCGAGCTGGTGTTACTTGTTTGATTACTCGCCCTGACTGACAGTTAAAGAAATAAAGTTACCAAAACACCACCTCATAATTGAACTGAATTTGGGACAAAAAGTGCTAATGCTCAAGAATAAGTCCCATCATCAGTGGAGTGGGCCTGCACAAGTAGTCCATTGATAAATCAGTTTCTATTGTTGTCTGTAGATGTTTATTGATTAACGCCCTCCTCTGAACCTCATGGTGTGTGCACAGTATGCTTTCAGCCTGATTTATGATGGTTGTTCTGTGCTTTCTGGCTGCAACAAGAGCATTATCTTCTAGTTTATATTGCTCTTCTGCAGAATGCATTATAATAAAATGCTCCTTATATCATCAGGAAGGATGACTACCAAAGGAATTTTATGTCATTTCTTTTGTAAAAATTGCTTGTCAAAAAGCACTAAATAAATAAATAAATAAAATGTTCCTTATATCATCAGGACTGTTATGTCATTTTTTGTGTGTGCAACAATTGCTTGTCAATTAAATAAAAAAATACAAAATAAATAAATAAATAAAATGTTCCTGCTAGCCTAACTGTAAATTCAAGCTGATGGTTCCTTTTCCATGAACATGGTGTCACCATTTGAAAGAGGGGTGACATTTTACAGTAGGCTGAAATTGAGTGGCTTAGGTTTGCCAATGTATATGTCTTAGTGAGCTAGGAGAAATCTAACTAGGCTGATAACGACACACACAGTCCTTGGTCCCAGCCCCTAGACCACCGACGCCGTGCTCCAAGCTTCTGCATAGTGTTTTTACTCATAAAAATAGAACTTAATGCAAAACGATTCACTCTAATAGAACACTTATCAAGCAACATAGCCAGATGGGTATGTTGCAAAACGAATTACTGCATTATAATTAAAACTGGGATGAGGAAGATGTATAAAATGAGATCATTAGTGAGGAGGTTTGAACCCAAAACTCCTGCTGCCGTTTACTTCAAACTTATTGTCCACAAACAATCTGGAAATGATGTCTTCCTAGGACTAGACAAACACATTTTAGACCAAGGCACCTCGGCATGCGTTGACCACTGTTGAATGACAAGGTGAAATCTCGTGAAAAAAGAGTGGTGATATGTGAATGAAATGCTCATTTTGGGCAAGATAATTGAGCGATATGTATAAACGTCACTCTGAAGTACAATATGCGCATGTGCAATTTGCACCCAAATGCCGAAATCTACACACACACACAGAAAGTGCAAGTGCAAACATTGCATGTTCATTTACACATCTGTCACTTTTGAACATGATGTATACTTTTATTCTACGCAACTTGGTGTTTTTGTGAATGCACATATATTGGCAAGATTGCTTTGTAAATCAGCCCTCAGTGTTGGAAGAGCTTCTTTGGTGGAAGTGATTACTGCTGCTCAGCTGGCATGCCATGCTGAAGGCAGCCTTTAAACTCTGATTGTCTCTAAGAAGCCAAGACTGCCAGGGACAGAAGGGATTTCAACCCAGTGTGAGGCTCGAATTACCTATTGACCAAGGTATTGCTCAGGGCAGGGGTATTCATAGGTGTCTTCTGCAGGACACAAGGTTTGGTTTGAGGTTTGACTGAGCACCACATGGTGCATTGCCACCCACCCACTACCCCCCAACCCACAAATGAAAGCCTTTGTTCGAATAGCAGCAGTACGCCAACACTCTTTTGGCATTTCAAAGAGAAAATTAAAGGAGAGTGTTCCACACCACCAAATGTCCCCTTTCACAGCAGATTCAGCGAGTGGCTTTGGAAGAAAATTGAAAGATTTGAAATACCTAAACATGTTTAAATACCTCTTCAATGTTGGACTCTCCCTCGTAAATTGTTCGGATATTTCTTGCATGAGGTGCATTTTAAAGCACATGGAAGATGATTGTCCAGGAACATTCTTAATACACACAGGGCATTTACACTACTTTGCAGGGTGTTTAAGGAAAGTGTTCCTAAGGAACTTTTGGGAAAGGTAGTCTTGATGGAATCACACAATGGCTGTCACAGATGTTGGGATATTCCAAGAGGTTTTTTGTTATAGAAATATATTGTAACATTATAAATATTAAAGGACATCTAACCAGTAACGTTGTTAAAAAAAAAAAAAAACATTAAGATTCAAGATGATTGCAGGGGAGATTAATGATCCTCCACATTGCCCAACAGGTATTGCCTCATTTCATAGGCCTAGTAGAAGATCTGGCCAGTGGCGCTGAGTTACAGCAATATGCCTGAGCAGCCTCCACATGCACGGTGACATGCATGGCCAGCCTTAAATGCCCTGTAGCTTGTATGGTCAGCTTTCACATGCACATCATCAGTGAAGGCCAGCCTCGTCTTGCTAAGCTCGAGGTAGACTTAGCAGCCTCTGTTTGCACAGAAACAGGTATACTCATCTTGCAAATAACCAGAAACTGACACGTAAGGTGTGTCTCCAATTTCCCCGTAATAGGCATTGACAGCCTCCACGCGGCCAGCTGCAGAATGGAAAGCCTTCATATACTTATCAACATGTCTTGCTATCAACAGGGATATAACTCCCCCTATATTGCTCCTGTTCCCAATCGTTGCCTGTCTCATCTCCTTCTCTGACCTCCTCTCTCCTTTCTCTATTTCATTTTGTCTTTATTTGGTCTCCATCTATATTCGCTTGCTTCCCTTTTTTCCTTCCTTTTCACCCTCTTTTTCGGTATTTGTCTTGATCTCTCTCTCTCAGGCTCTCTATGTGTCAGCGTCTTCTGAGCATTTTGTAATTTACATAAACTCACCCCATGCTCTAGTGTCGTAGATTTTGTGTTGCTCTTTATACTAAATGTTTGCTCTAGATGCACCATTCCCCCACTGTACTGAGGGTTTGCTCTAGATTAATTGAGCCCCCACTGCATTCATTGTTTGCACTAGATATATTGCTGTCCTGTGTAGTTTTCTCCTAGGTTAATTGTTGCCCATTGTATTAACTCTTTGTCCTAGATGAAATGCTCTCCCGCTGTATTTTGCTCCCTGGCATCCTAGATTAATTGTTGCCCATCGTAGTACTGTTTGTCCTAGATGAAATGTTGTTCCACTGTATTTTTCTCCCTGGCATCCTAGATTAATTGCGGCCCATTGGTCTAACTGTTTGCTCTAGGTGAACTGCTGTACCATGATATTTTGATCCCTGGCATCCTAGAATGTTGCTCTTTGTATTAAATATTTGTTTTTGATGAATTGCTGCCCCACTGTATTTTGCTCCCTGGCACCCTAGATTAATTGTTGCCCACTGTAGTAACTGTTTGTCATAGATGAATTGCTGCCCCACTGTATTTTGCCCCAAGAGCATCGATTCCCACTCTCCCGAATAGCATCCTACATGTTCCTGCACCCTCAGGTGCATTCATCTACACCCTCTTCTCCTTTACTTACTGACTGACTAGCAAAATCTTCTACCACTGAACATTACACTCACAAAAATCCCCCATGTGGCCACAAGTTTTCCCACTTGACTACCCCTTATATGCCACTAACAACCATGCTGCCACTTTGTATAGGGCCATGCACAGCAAGGCCACCAAAAATGTCCGAAGAGCGCTATGCAAGACCACTTTGTGTGAAGTATCTCAAATCTTTTAAAAGTCCCATACCGGTTTCCAGGGAATTTCAATACCTCCTAGCTCAGAAGTTCCCAGTGGAAGAAGAATCTTTACAATGAATACAACTCATTGGCATATATGATTTTATATTAAAAAAAGTAATTCATTAATGGCAGGTAAAGAATGATACAAATGCTAATTAATTAATATTACGATATTAGCCCAGTTTGCAGAAAATCATCGCCACAGGGTTGGGAATGCTGAACATGTGGACTTGGTCAAAACAGTTCAAGCCCACTTAGATGCTATTGGATTACATATTTATGACATGGAAAATTCTGGTTGTTTCCTTCAATAGTAAAAACTAAGTCACTCATTTGGGATCCAGCAATGCCAGTGGCCAGCGGACACACTATTAACAAAAAGACGGTCCTCCACAGAATCCATGCAGCTACCTAACTAAAATGTGTGTCCTGTCTCTTAGACGATTTATACTCTACCTACGATTAAATCTGCTCCCCTTCGTACAGTACACCGGAGCGTGGGCCAATATTCTGCATGACCAAAGACTTTGTAGATTTTGTAAACTGAAAGTAGAGACTAGCAGATTAGGTGCTGTGTAACTCTGAATGACTATTGTGGAAAGAGCTATGGTCACATCTGCTACTCTCCAGAGAGTATCCTCTCAGATCATTTTTGGGCTACCATTTATTCAGCAGAGTTTTTGGTTATAGTGGTAGTGACAATACATTTTTGCAAGCGGATATTACCGAAATTGCAGATCAAATGAAAGTTGAAATAGCTCTATTAAGTTTTAATTAGAACAATGTTTATGTTTAAATAGAGACATTTAAGTTTTTTAAAGAAAGTATATGGTGATCTAATCCATTGTTATGTAAAGTTGTATGTATTTAATATTCATTTTCTTTGTTAAAAAGACATTTAATTGTATCTGTATAGACTCAAACAAAAGGCTACATATGTTACCCTTTGGCATTTAAATACATTTAAAAAAAATAAAATTAAACTTTCTAGAAAGCAATTCAATATTCTTGTGTCCACACCCTTTTTCAGTGTTCATAACGTCATTGAAGTCCATGAGTTTCTTTCTTCACATAAATAGGAATCATGATTTTGGAGAATGTTTGTGTTCTTTTGTGGCAATTTTGCTGTGAGCTACGAGAAGGCCATAAGCCAGGTGGTTCACACGCCGTGCATGCTCTCCGTAGCGAAGTATCTACACGAGAACACGACAATGTGCCAAAATCTTTACGGTGACAATAAGACACGTAATCACAGTGGGAACGCTACGAATAAAATGGATTTCTATGACTTCAAAATATCAATTATACCTGACAAATCAAAATAAAGCAGCTGAATAATTGCATTCAATCTCTTGGAAGCAGGTAATGGAGAATATGATGCACTATTGTGGGACACCCAGTCTTGACTCTTACATATATAGATAGCACAATTATGTAAAGCATGCGTCAGCCTTCAAGTCAAGAGTTGTAAGTAAGGGATACTATGTATCGCTTGGGAGGATATATGGACAACTTACTATCTGTATCCCTAATTCAAGTGATTATAGGGTATTTTGACTTACAACTTACTTTTTTGACGAATTATTAAAAACGAATTCCATGCACAACCTTACAAATACAATTCTAGATCCTTAATAGCAAAAAGTCCTGTTGCAACAAATACTTCTGAAACGAATAGACCTATAAGGAAAGCGTTAACAATCAAGCAGTGTACACCATCTGTATGTAGCTCTTTGCACCCTCTATCAATGAGATGTCCAACTGCATTACACGCTGGCTTTGTTAAACTCTAGGGTTAAGAGTCTGAACATGCAAGAATCCCAATATATTTGAAGTGACCAATGAAAAACATGTGTCACACAGTGATGCTCACTCAACCTCCTTAGGGCCTCTGCATGTCCAATCAAAGTGTAATCTCCCACAGTCTTCACCACCCAGACGTCACTTTTGCACCTACTGGCACTAACCATTTGAGAGCTCCATTCAGAGGCTGTGGCATTGCTTGCAGCCTGATTGTGTCCTGCCACCCCCATGACCCGGACCCAAAAAAGGAAATAGGAAATACATACATATGCACATCAGTCATTGGCCCTACCGCCGACAGTTCCATCAGTATTTCGACAGTTCCATCAGTATTTAATTGTTTCAATTTTTCTAAAGCGCCACACACCCAAAGTTCTCAGGGCACACAGTATGCCTAAGAAATCACAGTGGGAAATGCTTTTTTAGGCCATTATTGGAGTAGTTGCATTTGCTTGTTGATATTGGCATTTCATACTGCTTTATGAATTGCTACTGCACTATGCACTTGTTTGTCCCCATGGCTGAATTCCTGCTTTGCTCACTGAGCTCACTTTACAATGTGTGTTCATATCCCCACCCTTGCCTCACATTAGTCTCCTACATTTCACATGGGCATTCCATGCATTACCCTGCATAGTTCCTTACTTCTCCCGACCTCCCACCACTGCCTTCCCCTCCCTGCATCCCATCAAAAAAGGCTCTTTGCCGACTTAACTAGTTATAACCTACTGTATCCCCTCATTTTCCAATGGGAGATACCCCCATTACCTCCATCCCCCATCAATCTTAACCTTGGGCTATGGAATGCTCAATCATCTTAAAGCAAAACTTCTTTCATCAGTGATTACCTTGACTGCTATCCCTCCCATCTAGTCACAAGGACATGGATCACCCCACATGACACCCACATGCTTTCAGGTCTCGGCAATGAACATGTCACTTCATTCCAATCTCCTCGTCTCGAGAAAAGAAGTGCAGGTAGGCCTGATTTTCTACAACGATTTCCAATTCACACCTCTCCCATCCATTTTACTTCCTCACCTGTTCCGGAATGCACATTTCTATTCAACTCTTCACATTAACCTATACTACTATTCTATCACCAGTGGCCATGTATTTCTTTGTAGACTATGACCTCACTATTGAGTAACTCCCCAAAGAGACCTCCATCTTCCTCATTGGTGATTCCAACCTTCCAACCTTCTGCAGTGCCAAACACCTTGAGCTGTATTCCAACCTCTATTACCACTTCTGGGATTCCCTTCAAAAATGGAAACCAGCTTGAAATAGGCTTCCTCTACTCATCCTTTAGTTTCTCCCACCCTCAACGTATCCCTCTCTCTTCCACCACTCCCTCCTACACTTTTATCCCTGTTCCCCTTACACACTCAAAAAATCTCCTGATTATTAAACATATGTTCAAACCGAACCCTTGCTATCTGGCTCATTAGATAATCAAAATCACATATTCCCTTTTATTTGAATCCTCATCACAGGCCAGCTGTAGACATCAAGCTTTCATGGTCTTGAACTTTGGCTCATTTCGCCCAATTAATCCTGCTTGCTCTTACACACCATGTTTGCCTTGGGTCACCCCCTTGATCCTGATATTGAGGAGGATCACTTGAATACATTTGTGATGCTAGCATGAGGTCCCACACTCCAGCTCTCCTTTCCGCCAACAAAGAACATTTTGTTTTGCCCTCTCTAATGCCCTGAAATTAGAGAACTCTACTTACTTTACCAACCACATCTCCTCACCCTGCTCCCATTAAAAAAGCTATACAATTCCCATGGGGCATGTCCACTCCTCAGTCACTCTACCTCCATCTCCTCTTCACTCCTTGCAAATGATTGTGCCTTTTATGTCTCCTCGAAATTCCTCAAAATTAAAGTTACCCTTGCCAGCCTCCTATCTCACCCTCTTCTCCTCCACCTCCACACCACTTTTCTCTCCACTCTTCATTCTCCAGCGTCATTGCCTCTGACTAGTCTTAGTGATTTAGCAGCCTCATCTTGGCTGCCACCCCATCTCATGCTCCTGCGTACCGTTGATGCTAGTGACCTGGGACCATGAAGTGTCTAGCACCTCATGAAATGCTCTTATCTCACCCTTTCTCTCTGTTATTCTCTCTGCTATCTCTGGGACTTTTTCTGCTTGCTATAAAATAGATGTCCATTCTAAAAAAAATCTGCTTAGCCAAATATCCTTCCCAACATTTGCTCTGTCGCCTCCCACACTCTTCTAAACTTCTTGTCTGTGTCATGGTTAACCATATCACTGCTTACCTGGAGGCCAGTAGACTCTCCAGCCACCATTCAATTAACCTAAACTTACCACCTACATCTCCAACTTTCCCTTCACTAGCCACCACTCCAAGCTTTACTCGATTCATATCCTCCTTGATATCACTGCTGCCTTTGACACTGTCAATTACCCCTCTCTCCTATTTACCATCTCTAATGTTAACATCTGGCCATTGGCTTGGCCATTGATTGGATCACATCCTTTATTTCACTTTCTCATGGAGAACTGGCTCCTCCACGGACTCTCCTTCCAGTGGAAGTACTCCAATTGGCTGTAGCTAGCCCACAACCTTTACACTTTACACCTTCGGTCTGATCAAACTCACTTGTTACTTTGGCATCTTGGACCGCCTAATTACCAACAACCTCCAAATATTCACCTACTTTCCATCCTTGAGACCTGATCTCTTCTGCATGTATCTAGCTATTTTTCTGCTACTGGATCCCACTTTCTCTGATGGTCTCTCCCGAACCCCAACAGCTTGCAAGCTTGTGGTATACTTTAATATTGAAGTAAGGTGTCAATAATGAATTACTTCTACTTACTGGGTTGGAAGAATAAACGTAGAGAGTATACTCCAAATCTGCCAAATCTTCACCTCGAATTATAGTAAAACATTTATTTCCACTTTGTTTTGGTTAGTGTTTCTACCCATTTGGCGCTAATGCATTCCATTTTGTGTGTTCTTATTGCTTTAACTCAATTGAGTGTATTAACTGGGATCCACACACTGTTTTGTTAGTATACCATTGGTGGTTTATTTAACAAGTTTTAGTTGATGTTGTTGACACGTGTTTCGACCCTACTGCAGGTCTTTATAAAGGCTACCGTGTTTTCACAATTCAATCATTATTTGTTCCAAGTACACCAGTGTTAGTGACATGCATAGTGTGATAAGTGAATCAGTGCGTGAAGTGAGTGTCATTTAGTGGTTGATTTGTATATTCCATCAAACATATACATAGTAGTTCCCACATATCAGTGTTTAGACAAGAGTAGAATATAATTTCATTTTGACCGGCGTTGTTTAGGTCAGAAATTTACATGTATAGTGTTATTTTACATCATATCATCATTAGTATTTTGCACATTGATTATTGTTTAGAAAATATTAGCAGTAATACATGCAATCAGTCGTCAGTAGGTTAGATCCGAGGGTGGGCACAAGGGGAATTGAGAGAAGAAGAGTTGCAGAATAAGCGTTAGTGTTAGGTTAGCAACTTTTAGACTTGTCATTCAAAAAGGAGCTAGTGTAAGACATTGGTATTGGTAGCAAATCTCACCTGATTTGGTTAGATGTGCTGCATCACTATTGTGTGGGCTGAGGGCCTCATAGGTTGTCCTAGTTGGGATTTATAACTGGTTAGGCGTATCTAACATATAAGGAGAAGGTGTGTTGGTTGGATTGTTGTTCAGTCAAGTTAAAAAAGCTCGATTAAATTGTATCTGTAACGCTTGTCACAGCATGTTAAATACTACCTGCGATTTGGTGGTGATCTTAATGGCCGGTGGTACCTTGTGGCAATTAAGTGAGCTAAGTGAGTCCTAATTGATAAAGTCTGCGGGTGTGCCTTTTCAATAGTGTTATTGAGGTTCACTGATTAGACAATTCCGTCATGGTTAGCAAAATGTGAGGGGCATGTGTGCCGTACACGAGAGTTAACTGTAATTCATTAGGGGGGTGTTTTTACAGTGAATATGACCTCTATTTCGTCACGTTAAGTGATCATGCTTGTGAGGCACGGGTGCCTTGGGACCCCTCCATCGATGGCTACTTACAAGAGTAGCAGAGGGGTCCATATTTAAAATGTGTTAAATGAAAATCATATTGGTTGTGCTGTGTAGTTGGAAGGAACAAAATTACCTCAGTGCAGAGGCCTCTCTGAAGAGTATTACTAATATGCATTTTTGGATAAGTCCTTGATTACTGGTGCAAAATAAGGCGCCGAAAAGTCAATCAGTGTGGCGTTGTTTAGAGTTATTTAAAAACACATTTGTGAAGTAATTGGCAAATACGAAACCTACGCGTGTGATTGTTCAAGTGGGTAGGCATGCTTATCAAGGCGCGGGTCCCTGGGACCCCTCCATTAGTGGCTACTTAAATAAGTAGCAAAGGGGTCCTTGTTCCAGTAGACAGGGTCCAAACCTGATGCAGTAGTTGCAGTAATGGTTGCTTACCTAGATTTAAAGCCGCTGGTGGCTCACGCTCCCTGGAATCCGTTTCAGCGTTGGCATGTGAGACTAAACATCAGCAGGGACCTGATTATAAGCGGGAACCATTGATTGGTCCGGTAGTCTCGTCATCAGCCTGGAAGTGTCTGGTGGAAGCTGATTGGTTCATTGTAGCACCTGACGTGAGGCCTGACTAAGGCTGTGGCGTAAAAGACCAGAGTTACTGGGCCTCATTACGACTTTGGAGGCAGTCATGGCGCTATTAGCGCCATGGCTGCTTCCAAAATCGTGTCTGGGTCCGGGTTCCCTGAATGGGGAATTACCGGGCCATTCCGACTTTGGTATTTCCTTCTTCAGGGAACCCAGGCCCGGTCCTTCCCCATTCCCATTCGAGCCCCCCTAGGGCTCAATGGGAATTGGGAGGGAGCTAACAATGGGCCCGTTGTTAGCTCCCTGGTTCCCTCGCGGGACCCGCTGTGGACATCTGGAAAAAACAGACGTCCATAGCGGGTCCTGCGAGGGGACCTCATAATAGTGCTGAGTGGGTTTAACAACACCAACACCATTACCGGCACTGTTAAACCCATTCCGGACTACTCGTAATGAGCCCCACTGTCTTTAATTACATCACCTGACGTGAGGCCCGACTAGGGCTGTGGTGTCAATGGTCAGAATTCCTATTTCATAATCGTCTTTCAAGATCCTATATTGTCAAGTACCAAGGAATTCAAAGTGAAGGGCAGTGTCCAGTATTGTAATGCAAAGCGGCTGCCACTAGTTGCATAGTAATATGAATAATAACAAATATATTAAAGAATATAGGGATTGGGTTCGGTCATCACAAGCATAGTAAATTGAGGGGGGGTTAGTTTCCAGGGTTGGTTTTCAGTTGAGGAGTGTTATGTTAGTGGTGAAATAACCCAATAGTGATGACAGGTGATAGTGCCTGCGAAAAGAGCACTGTGTTTTCGAGCATGATAATGCCTAATGTATTGAGGCAATATTAAGTTTAAGGTGCGTGCTAATGGTTTTTAGGTAAGTGGGCTGGCATGGTTTGCTCGCCTGGGTTGGAAAGAAAGTGTGGATTGGAGGTGTTAGAGAATGCCCCCAGCCCACATTAGACTCGGGTGTTGCATATATGGCAAGTTATGTGTGTTGGAACCATGAGGTGCCAAAGAAGTGGGTAGGGGCCAGGTATCAGAGTTTGGGAGGGGATTGGAGATAATGTAGAGTACACACTATAATAACATGCAATATTTAGTATGTATTCTTGCCACTTTTTCATAAGAATACATTAAACTCATGTTCAGTGTTTAAACCAAATTCTGTGTTCCTTGTTCTGCAAATTAGTCTTGCTTCAGTTTGGCGCAGTGTTAGGGCCCTGTTGCCTTCTCTTGCGTCTGTTGTGATGATCTCCAATCCGAAAAATTGGATCCCTTTCCGATTGTCCATTTGTTGTCTTTCTTGCCAATGGATAGCTAGAGGGTATTTTAGCTCTGGCGTTCTCATCTCACCCTGTTACACTGGAACTCCCTAACCCTATAAATTAAGAATACCACATTTCAGCCCTTTGCAATTTCTCCAAGTAATCATTGTACCAGCAGGGACACACTTGGAAAGACCAGCTCCTCACTTGTAGAACGCTGCAAATAACATATACCAAATATACTATGCGCAACCTCTGCCTGCACTGTACTCATTTCAGTCTTGCATTGTCCCCTACAAGTCAAGGAATGCTACTCTTCAATACTACTGCTCACCCATTGCAATGGGGATATTCTGACATGAATAACTACCCCACCTTGAATAAACACAGATGAAAATAACTGCGTATATTTGTGACTGTTATTGAAAGTGTAACATGTGCCTGAATCAACCGAACGGGAAAACAAAGTAAAAATAGATGAAATCACATTACGAGTAAAATGCAATTTTGACCCAAAGTTTCCTGAAGTAGCTGCCATGATGGGTGGTTTCAAATTAATTAATAATTCACTTTCAAACATGTATCTGCATGATTTAATTTCCGATTTGCAGAATCATGCCAGCATGCTTGCTGTAGAATTGCTACAATGACAAGAGCCTGTACAACTATGGAAATGCCTGTTTTCTTTTAGGTTAAATCAGATCACCCTGGTCATGTTCTGGTATTGATTCTAAATTCATAATTCCATGCAAATGTTTATATGATGATTCCACATTTTGTTTTCCTTAAATTATTTTAAATATTAAAATTTAAAATTAAAAAAAAAAGTAAAACTTTGGATGAATAGAAAGGTTCGGTGGATTGGTGTCAGCGTTTACTGGGGCCAGCCAATAAACCAACTATTTTCTGCGGTGTGATTGCCTTCATGGGAACTACTATTATCAGGAAAAACATGCCAAAGTTTACTGGTCTCATACATTTTTAATTCTCTGCACATTGATCACTCGGAAAGTTATTAAAGGCAACATACATACTTTGAACATGGTACAAACACTCCTGTAAAGGGCTTTGATGAATGTTAAGGTCCTCCTGGATGAACACACACGTTTTCTTGTACGAGTCTCATCAAACAACACAACATCAAATAGAAAGTTGATATTATTGATGCCATTAAAAATGGAAAACCTCTCAAATTAATTCAGCTTTCCTCCCTTTGCAGAAACATGAGAAATCAGTTCACAAGATGGCCAAATGATTCTGTGTTTGAGGTACTCCCTGCAGAATAAGTAGATTCCTTAAAAAAAGAGAAAAAGAAGAGAAACGTGAAACTCTAAAACTGGCATTAAGTAAAATGCTTTCGACTCTGTTGAAACAGGTCAGGCAGACTTTGGAATTGGGTGATGTTGAGCACAGGGAATTCATCGTCATTTGGCGGCCGTGTCACCCTGTTTTCATAATGCTTTTATTTTAATGAGTTATTTTAACTTTAACCTTAGATCCTTCTGGACTCATTACTTATGAATTTGCCAGGACCAGTTTTAACATTATTTTATGTTTCAAAATGGCAGCAATGGAACCAACATCTACACTGCTGTGAGTGGTCCCCCATGTCACCGAGTGCCCAGATCTAACCATGGGTGCAAAGCAGAATGTCGCTATGACAATGCAGGGGTCAGAATGCACACTGCGGGCACACCAACTGGAAGCCCATGTGCACCTGTGCTCGCTAAAGAAAGACCCACATCACCTGCTGCTCACTTTTCCAAGCAAAATCAGGTATGCTGGATCATCATTCTTTACTCTCAGTGTGACTCTCTTCTTTTCCTCCTCTGGGCGCAAGAACTACAGACAGCATAGCATAGTATTTTCAGAGCCAATTCTTCATTGACTACCACTACAGTTCCACTCTCTGCCTCTGCTCCCCCACCACAGAGCATCACTGTTGAGAAACATTCTCTCGTTGACAATAAACAGTATCATTTTGTAACTGAAGTCAGATGGAATATCAAGGAGTAGCTCCCCACCTTTCAGAATATCAATTGGCAGAGCTATGGAAAGAGATAATTACTCTCCAAGAAACATGGTTTCTTGCCCAAGTCTATGAGGGTGACGTTGCTGCTTTCAATTTTTCAGCAAGCTTCTCCAGGAAAGACTGCCCATATAAACGTGTGTTGGCTTGGATCACGTTGACGCTGGTGGCAAGCGTATATTTATTTATTTACATATATATTTATGTAGATTTGTACAAAGGTCACTCAGAAGTGACATTCTTCATCATGCTTAAAGGTAGAACACAGTGCATTTATATGAAATGTGTATCATTGTTTCAAGAAGCTGATGCACGTAGCAACATGACCTGGTACAAACAGTCCATTCAAGTTGTCCTTGGTACTTTCCTGTGAGCCTAGAATAGCTAGATATGTTTATTTGTGTTGTTTGGCTGTTGGAAATTGAGAAAACAAGCCTGTGTCCCTGGGTTTTAATGAGCATTTCTTTTTCAGAGCTCTTCTAAGTCTTTTGAGGTTTTGTTCTTGTCTCGGTTTGAACTTGATGTCATTCCAAAGGCAATTATCTTTGCTGTGGGCGATTTGTTGCTTGAAGCGTTTTCCTAAATTAAGAGTTGTAGGTGAGAGTTGCAACGCTGTTGAGCATCGCAGAGTACTGCTTGGGATGCAATGTCTGATGAGGGTGTCAATATATTCTGGCTCATTTTCACAAAGGTTTTTCGGTGATACATAGGATTTTGTTTGAGGATTTTTTCAATCATAGCCACGTCAAAAAATCTAGGGCAGTTGATATTTGGTCATATTTGTTTAGAGCACAAACTGGTCTCGCTGCTCTATTTTGGACTCTTCCCGTTGTTTTAGCTACGGTTTGGAGAAGCGCTGGTAAAAGGCAATGCAATCATTCAGTCATAGTGTCTGCTTGTGGTAGTAGGAGCATTGTCTTATGGTATGAAGTTGGAGGTTGGAGCACTGTGTTTTTGGTGGCCATAATGGCTTGTTCTTTGAAAGAAAGCCTGGTCTCCAGCATGATCCCCTGGTCTTTTACTGTGTCTATGGGGTGGTGAAGAATTCCTGCATTGTCAGACCATGTGACAGGGAACTCCGTCCTTCGGTTGTTCTTTACATTAAGGATGATTGTTTTACCCACACTGAAGCAAATATTATAGTCCATCGTCAATCTTTGAATTGCTGAAAGACGTTCAGTGATTGTTTGCATTCTTATTTGTGTTTGGAATGGGAATGGATTCACCACTAGCTGGATGCCATCTATGTATATCTGGAATGAGTCTGTCTAGGTGTTGGCACAGTATACCAGTGGAAGCTTTTAAGCATTACATGTCCACAGGAACTTCAAGGATCCCTGGCAACACTGTATTGCAGGAGCCTGGATTTAGAAGTGATTGCCAATTCACTGGTGTGTTGTCATATTTCTAATGAATGATGTAAGCCATTTAATTGCATTACTTCCTATTTCCTGGTTATTGTGCCATCTCTATTTTCCAGAATTTCTTAGTGTGCCTATGTTACGCCCTTACCATAGAGCAAGTTGACACAGGACCTCCCCACACCCCACTCCCCGTCACTCTAATGTGCCCGTAGAACACTATTGGTAATGTTCAATGTATATAACTGGCAACCTAGCAGGGATGGTTCAACATATTGGACTTTACTGCTTTGCCCAAGCCTTTGGGCAGAGTTCCTGGTGAGTCCGTGGCCAGGACTGGGAAGACCGTTTCCTGATCATGGGGGATTTGAATGGCATTATGGTGGGAGTACCTGATGATCGATCTGTCATTCAGAATGATCTGGCAAGGGGTATTACCCCCTGTGTGCTGCCTCAGAGCTGTTGGGCATGTAATAAAAAGATGTGCAAATGATGTTATAGGCCCTCATCATCATCCCATGACTTTATTTTGGCAATTACATAAACGTCATACAGAAATACCATTAGTGTATATAGAAGTAAAAACAGGTACAGATATACTTTATCAAGGCAAACATACAAAACATTGAGTATAAATCAAATTTATCTCATTAAACATGTAATATATACTTAGATTAATAACATTACAAAATAGATGTCATTGTTGTGCTAATGATCAAACTGTCTGAATATTAGGGCCCAGATCAGATACGTCTGCAGTGTCCAAGGCACTGGCATATTGGAATCAATTATAGATGAATGCAGGCAGGCCTGCACTGCATAAAGCCTCTTGCTTTTAGGAGCAGAATATGCGTTCACGCCCAAGCAGGGGGGTGACATGGCCGTTAATGGCTCACCAGCCACTTCGGCCTCAGCGAGGTTTGTGGGCCATTACCGCCCATGTCCGCCCACCTATTGGGGCGTGAAAGCCATTCACACTCTATGGTTAATCCAGGGTGCAAATGGCTATCATTTTTCCTCTCAGGAGATGTGTGCTGCTCGCGCAGCCAATCTCCTGAGGAAAACAAAATGAAAAAATAGGTGGCCGCCATCATAGGGAAAAGGGACTAAGTTCCTTTTCCATTTCTGTGTGGCGTACTGGAGCTTAAAGTGATGGTCCCAAAGGTAAGTGTGGATGGATGGAGGTGGTGGGGGGGTTGCGTTTGGGGGGTGGGGTGGCAACAGGGAGGGGCTCCCTGTTCCTCCCCACATAAATAAAATAAAACATTAAGCCACCCGGGGTAGGGCATCGGGTGGCTGGAGCAGCAGACTGATCATGTATATTCTCGCCCCGCTGTTCCAGTCACCTGATGTGCCAATGGCACCTATCCCCCGGTGCGAATGGAAGTAAAAGGAAGAATGGGCGTATAGTTTGGGTAGAGGAGAACAAATTGGATCACTGTGTTGACCAGACCTACTCAAAATGGACATAAAATAGCTCCATCAGAAGAATGTATCCAAATTCCCGCTCTTAGAGCCACAGCATCATTATGATCAGGCAACACTGCAGAAAAACCCCACCCGGTGTGTCTAGCTCCTGAAGAAGATTTAATCAGTGTTCTGTTTTTTTGTCCCATCTACTCGAACATTAGAACTACTACCTTTAATCCTATAGTGAGAGGGGCAGGTTTTTCCCAATGTGTGCCCAGCTTTGTTGTACTTACTATGGGCAGACTACCCAAAGTTGGGCTGGTCCTTATTGTAGTATCTGAGCCAAACCTTGGACAAAAGAAAATAACTATTAGCACTTTATATTTCTGATCTTTTAACCATATGTATTCATTGAGTGTGCGTATGTATTAATATTTATATTGCTTTGCCGATGAAATTGTGTTGTATTGATGTGTTGTTTTTATAGAAATCTTGTTTTTCCCCAAATAAGCGCACAGTTGAGTTGAGAAAATAGGCACTATCAGAGCCTGGTGCCAATTCTCAGGAATCATGCCAAGACACCAGGTCACATTCAAATATTTAGGGGCCTGGAGTGAGGACCTGGATTTCTGTGAACTGCCTGGGAATTATTAGCCAGGGTGGCATTGCTCTCCGAGAACTCCTGCTGAGATGTTTCAAATTCAAGCAGATGCATCTCCCGCGTGGGCCTCTGAAGGATTATGTTTCAATTAAAAGGCATAAATCCATGCAGAAGGTGGAACAGTATCTCCAGCTTTCTAAGCTGCAATCAGTTAGGCCCCCTTCCTACTAATCTCTAAAATAAATAGGTAAATCTCCTTGGATGAAGTGGCTATATACACTTCTGCCCAGGCATCCTTGGCCATATTTTCTTATAATACAGCTTTGTGTCTTCGTTCTGTCTTGAGCACCTACGGATTGCCTTTAATGCATGCAATCTGGCCACTATAGCTTCCCTGCACGATCCATTCACCCAACCATCAGACCTGTCTAATCTTGCATTTACAACATCCCCTGGGGTCACTGTAAAAATCAGTTTGAATTCAGAGATAAAGGTGTAAAATGCAGTATAATCAGCAGAAGGTGATTAATCCTCATTCCAACAGACATTAATCTCTGAGCTCTACACAATAACTCCCAAAGTGACTCCCATCATAGTGTGCTGCCATTCGAGGGCACGACATAATCGGGAAGATAGCCCTGACATTGGGTTGCTTGTTCAGAAGCAGTAAGGCTGATTGCCAGTATCAAGTGTAAGGGGAGATGATCACGATCACTGTGGGCCAAAATGATATGGAATTGTAAAAGTGTATGACTAACAATTGTGGTTTGCATGAGGAAGGCTCAATGTGTCAATAAAAAAAGTCCCGGGAAGATTAAATCCAAATAAATAACTCCTCTTGAGTTGAGTCCCATTGTAATCTTCGTAGCAGGCTTTGCCTATATGAAGTATTTGTCCAATATAGGGGGAGCATTCAACCATGTTTCTTGGAGTAAAATCAGGTCATATTGACTAAAGAAAATGTTTAAATCACATCATGATGTTCTCATTTTGTATCTAGGCCGGCAGGACTCAATTTTAAAGAGTTAAGATCTCGCATACGCCCAGATTTCACAATATTACTACACAGAAGTCACCTCTAGCACCGCAACCAGTGGCCAATCAACATATTCAGTACCTGTCAATATTTTAAATCTATTGGAGCTTGACTTGGAAATTCTGCCTACATCTCTGTTGATGGTAACTTGTAAATCTTGTGGGACAGCAACAATATGACTACTTCAGGCTGTCGCATAACATTCTGTTTTCTGCTGCACGGTGCTCGAGACCAATACACGTATAGGATAGAATGCAGTTAGGCACCATACCTGGAGAGGTGAACCCCGTTTTTGTGATGATCAAGTGAAATAATTGATTTGCCGCCAGACGAGCTACCCCTCCTTCTCAGTGATAGAATTTTATGGATGTCTCTTAAATCAGTAGGTCTCTTTATGATCTTTCTTTGAACTTGAGGGCTGTGGCACATCTCAGGATATCGTCCCTGCGTCAAGAGGGGAAGCCCCTTCCCATGAGGTCAGGGAGGAGAGGCTGCAACTAGATAGTCCCCCTGGGGGTGGTACTCAGTGGGTGGATCTCATGGAGGGAATCCCCCCTGTGGTACGATTATCAGGGAAAAATGCTCTATACCCTAAATACTCTATATCCTCCCTCATCTCCCTACTCTATACAGAGTAACATGATTCCACACTCTTCCATGTACCTAGGTAAGGTAGAACATCCAACCATCTTCCAAAGTACTGAGATGAGGAAGAGTAGGGACTCCCTGTATGAACCCTGCAAAAGTACTGAGATGAAGAACATTCCAAGCAACCCAGTTGAGTGGAATAATATCAGTATTGGGACGAAGAAAAGGCGCAGTAAAATTGTATTTATTTATTTTTGTATTTGTAGAGCACACCAAACCCGTAGGCATTGGGGCACTGTGTAGGAGAAAAATTGGTGGTGGCAGGTTACAGATACAGAGTAAGGTACAGTTGTATAGTAAGGTACAGTACATTGTCAATGTTTCTCGGGAAATGGTGACAAGTCAGTTTAATAAGGCAGTTTTGAGGTTTTTTCTGAAGGGCCAATAAGAGGTTTCTTATAAGAGGTTGGACCATAGGTGCAAAGGTAAGTTCTTTCATAGGCACGTGGCTATGATTGGAAAGCCAGAGCCACCTGCTTTGCTAAGCTTGACACGTGGGATGTTGAGTCTGTGGCTCTAGAGGCATCTGCTTGGTCTGGTAGAGTTATTCTTAGAGATGATCTGTGATAGATAGGGCGGCGCATTGTTGGAGATGCAGAGGTGTCTGATAGAGAGTAATTCAAAGTTTATCCTTTCTCTCACCGGGAGCCAGTGGGTTGCTCTCCTGTAAGAAGAGACGCATGTGCATTTGGGGAGATCCAGGGCTGACTAAATGGCGTTATTTTGGATGGTCTGGATTTTGTTAGGTTTCCCCCTGAGTAGGAGTTGCAGTAGTCCAGACGAGAACCTATCACTGTTCGGGCTATGGTTAGGCAGTCTTGTACAGACAGGAGGTGTTTAGATGCATTCAGCGGGTTGGTCGTGCGAGCAGCCATGGGGGCAATAGAGTTCACATGGTGGGTCATGCAGAGGCAATAATAAAGGTAGACACCTAATGTTTTAATGACTGAGGAGACTGGGATGGTGCAGGCATCAATCATGAAGGCACTGTAGGCCGGGTCAAATTTGGCCATGTGGGAGGGGGACTAATGATAGGATCTCGGTCTTCTCATCACTGGGACAAAGTTGGTGCTTGTTCATCCAGGTTTAGATGATGTCATAAATGATGGCGATTTAGCGGGGGTCATGTTCATGGTTGCATGAAAGCAAAATGAGGATCTGAGTATCATTAACGTAGTTTGTGAATGCAATACCCAATGAGGCAAGGTGATCGAAAAGTGGTTTTGTATAAACATTATACAGTGTAGGAGAGATGTAGGAGCCTTGCGGGACACCGCAAGAGACTTGGATAGAGCGTGGAGCTGCACTGCCTGCATACACTCGGGCAGTTCTGTCAGGAAGAAAGGAGGCGATCCATTTGGAGGCAGCGGGGGAGACTTTGGCAGCAGTGGTAAGGGGATTGCAGAGAGTTTGATGGTTAACAGTGTTCAATGCTGCTGACAGGTCAAGGAGGAGGTCTAGTTGCCTGCATCACAAATGTCAACCATCTGATTTGTTTAAATCCAAGAGGGCAGATTCAGTGCCATGACCTGGTCAGAAACCTGACTGGTGTCGGCTTAGGATTTTGTGCTGTTCTAGGTAAGCTTGTATTTGAATATAAGCAGTTCGATCCATGATCTCTAACAAGAAGGGACCCGTTGTAATGGGCCTATAATTTGTAGGGATGGAAGGATCAAGCAAATGTTTCTTTGAATGGTCATATCCAGGCTTCCTTGAGGTTAGGATGGATAGAACTGCTGGCGAATGAAGAATTGATGAAGGTGGTAATGATGGGAATGAGGGCTATGGCACAGTCCTTAATAAGGGGAGCAGGGCATCTGTCTCTTTGGCAACAGGAAGGTTTCAGCATGGCAATAAGGGAGGCAGTTTCTGCTTCAGTGATTGGCGAGAAATTAAAGGGAGAGGGATCAGTGGGAGGTGGGTTTAGAGGGCTTATCTCAGGAATGTCCGATCTGAGAGGGAAGATGCTTTGGCTGAGCAGATGACTAGTATGCATTCCTGAGAGAGATGGAGGAGATTGGCCTTGTTGGCAGAAGATGGGGATTTGAGCCAAATGGTTTTGAAGGACCGTTTTTTGGCTCTCATGGCCTAGAGGTCTGGTGAGAACCAGGAGTTGATATGAGTAGAAGTTTTGGCTTTGCAGAGTTTTAGGGGTGCAATGGCATTTATGGATGACAGGATGGCTTTGTTGTAGGTATCAACCATACTGGAGCGGTTGGAAGGCAGAGTGGCTGCAGTAAGAGTGTGGTCTGCTGTAAGCATTAGTAGAAGCTTTTCTTTGGTGAGGTTACATGTGCATCTTGTGATAGCGTCAGGGAAGGAGTGGTGATGGTGGTGTGAGCGAGGGGGCAGGCATCAAAAATGTAGTGGCATGGTGGTCAGATCAAATGATTGGGGTGATGGCTTGGTTTGGTAGGTGACAGTTGATATCCGTGTGCCAATCGAGTGATCTACCTAATTGGTGGGTGGGTTTGGATGTGTGTTGGGTGAAGCCTAGGGAGTATAGGGAGTTGGCCAGAGAGATGGCATCTTTGTCAGAGGGGTCATTGAGCCCCAAGTTCAGGTCTCCAAGAAGGAAAATGTTGGATGTTGGCTTGATACTTGTGCTTAAGAGCTGTGTAACAGCATTCCAAAAGGAGCTGACTGGTCCTGGTGGGCGGTTAATGATGTGCATAGCTGTAGTGGTTGAGGCTGAGAGTGTAAGAGATAGAACAGAAGTCTAGTGTGTATTTGTGGATGAGAGCAACTCCACCCCCATTCTGAGTTAGGCGGTCTTTACCTAGGATGGTGCAGCCTGCTGGGATGGTGATAATGATGGTCGGCCAGCGGCTGGGTGTAGCAAGTTTTCAATTACTGTGAGGAAGTCGTGGTGCTGATTGGTGATAAAGTCGTGAATGTTTGAGGCATGAGCTACAATGGAGCATGGATTCTTAAGTGCATGAGAGAGAGTTTGGGGGCTGCGGTGGGTGTGATTCTATCTTTATGCTCTGTGGGAGGGTGTGTGTGTTGGGTGCGCATAGAGAGGTGCGCACGTCTGTTTGAAAATGTTCGTGGGTAGAGCTGCGGCATGTTGGCAGGGAGTGTACACGAGAAGCCTTGTGGTGCGTTGGGTGCCAATGCAAGCGAAGCTAGTGGGTGTGGTAGAGGTGCTAGGGGTATAGGACAGACTATATATGCCAAACTGGGCATAGTTGGTTAGCTTTCCTATGAAGGAGTGGACAGGCCCCTTGGGAAAGAGTGGTGTTTGTGAGCAATGGGGATATTCTCCTGTGCAGGTATGCAAAAGGCAGGAAGACAAAGCATAGTTTAATCTTGTAGTCAGCAATGCAGAAGGTGTTTAGGCATTCCGTGGGGTCAGGAAAGTTAATAAACACTGTTTTGTCTAGGAGCCCCACAGAGAATAGGTGCACTGCAATGAAGCGTATGGGATGCGGATGTGGATTATCCCATTGTGTAGTAGAGGACAAAATAGGCAATGCTTGTGGGATGGAGCCTATTATATATGGGCATGGGGGTTCGTTTTCGTTTTGCTGAACGGGCACATATAGGGTCCCCATGTGTGCCGGTTGCTGGGGTAGGGAGTGGCGGAGCTGCTGCAGCAAGGTGGCGAGGATCACAGAGTGCTTTAATTTTGTGAGTGCCATATCTGGGACGGTGTGCATACGGTTTGAGGTGAGTGGCGTCACTGTGCGGCAGGGCCTGCAGTGCTAATGTGGTAGTCCTAGTTGGAGCAGGTTTGATTTCATGTGCATGAGGTAGGGAAGGCGCGAGATAGGTGAGTGTGGGATGCGCCACTGTCCCTAGGGCCATGGACCTTGTCGGGCGGCAGGACATAAACACGGGGGCGAGTCGGGAGGCAAGGCGGAGGCTGAGCCAAAGTCGCAGGGGTCTGGAAAAGTGTGGGAGCAGGTAATTCCTTCAGGCATGAATGCCCTGTGAGTGTTGTGGGTGGTGGTAGGAGCAGTAAGTCAATGCAGCGTGGTGACTGAATAGTATGTATTGTAGATGGGCTTGCACAGGAATAAACGCAATACAGGGCAGTAAAACAGTTACCATCACATGTGGTTCCAGTCTTACCTTTGCAATACCTCATTTTTGAAAGAATGGGTGTCGGCTGAGCGGTGGCGCTTACCGGAGTCGCCTATGAGGGATAAAGGGGTAGTTGGTTTGGAGTGCTTATTAGGAGGCTGAGTGGCCATTGGGCCAGCAATGGCCAGATAGGGCCACGCAGGATATGGCCCTGTCAGTGTCATGGGTCCTTGAAGTGGAGCTGGCAAATTCTGCCAGCTCCATAGGGCCTTGCTGGGACCATCGTTCGGCATCCAATCAGGATGCGCGGTAAGCGGGCTGCCGGAGGCTGCGTGCTGCAGATCCACGATCTGCTCAAAGGTAGCGGCCAGGTTTAAATGGAAAATCAAATCTTGGTCAAAAGGAATAAGCCCAGTCGGGCTTACCTTCACAGGGGCTTCAGAAGCTGTGAAGGTGGCAGGTGGGGCACCTCTTATGTGCACGGCGGGCTTCACGTGCAGGGGCCAGACTGGATATGGTCCTGTCCTTGTTGTGGGAGAACACTCCATGAAACCAACTCCAGCAGGTTAGTCAATATGGACAGTGAAGATTAGCCCTGCACTACGGCGAGCATTATGCTTCATCTTCCTTCTTTCCCACTCTTCCAGCAGATTTAAATCTGCATATTTCTTTAATAACATTTTTCTTTATACTTCAAAACAGAAAAACATTTTTTAAAACTTCATATCCCACGAACCCCATTATCTCTGGTAGTCCCATGTCCATATCCTGTCTCTGGGCCCCATGAGCCATATCCTTTTCTCTTCTTTGATGCCTTCCAACTGACATCTGGTACTAACGTCCAACACACTCCAAACAGAAAATAACCACATGCAGTCCTCTGCTTCACCTGGACTGGTACTCATCAACAAGGGGTCCTCTCACCGGCAACTTCAACTGCGAAACTTCGCTACACTTGCTCTCAAATTCTCAGCCAGTCTTCTGGTTGTCACCTGTCAGAGAAGACATGCATTAGGGAGGGCCATACGATGAAACGTATCATAGACAAATGACATGACTTGTCTCAGAACTAATCACCAATGCTTCGAGTCGCTGGGCGGGATAATGCTTGCCTCTGTGTCTTTAATAGAAACAAGACTCCCTGCCATTGCTTAATTTGTAATGAGACTAAATGCCACAGGCCAACAAATCTTGGCTCACTAATTCCGGCCCCGGCGGTGGCCTGGCACAGTGCTAGATCAGCCCACTACCATCCCATCGCACTGCTGCTACTCTACGTCACATGTTTGGCGCTGCAGTAACTGCTGAAACAGGCTAGTAGTGGGATGGATGGGGAAGGAGCATACATGGGTTGAGGAAGTATAATACATAAAGATGGAAAACAATTGTATGGTAGATTTAGTGCTTCTGGCACCCCCGGAGACAAAATAGTGCATTTGAACACAATTCTAGACCATAGAGGTCCCATTTATTTAAGTAGTGTTGCCATGAGTGCACCAAGAAACAAATTGTGATGTGCTATATGCCAGAGCTCCCTATGACTATATGACTATACATGAAGCAGTGCTATTACCAATTAAACCATAAGTGCAGATTTTTTGAAGTGCGCGCAGTGAGAAGACCATTTTGAAATATTAGGGACTGGGCCTGGCAATTGTTACAGGTTAGACTAGAGATGGAAGTAAAGTATAAATCATTGGTATGCATTACCAGCTTACCTTTACTTGAAAGCCTCAAGAAATGCGTCCTCAACTCTTTGGGCCTCATCCCTACTGGACAGTATCCCAGTGGTAAATCTGCCTGGATAAAACCCAGCGCATATAGCATTACCCAATTCATAGATGGGCGGAGCGGTAATGCAGCGGTAATAGCTTTACCGCTGCTTTTCTACTGCTCAACCCAACTTGCGATGAGGCCCTTTGTCTAACCTGAGCCAAATATAGAATCGACTGAGGCCGGATATTCAAGCACTATCTGTTTCACGTCACAGCTGGACACACACACACACAAAGCGTGTGTGGCTATGTAGGTCGTTAAGGTTCTCAGGTTGAAAACAAATTTCCGTGGCAGAGTCTTCCATGTGCATGATGGAATATTTCAAACTCAAACTGCTAAAAAAACACCAGTTACCTTGCAGATCCGTCCAAGTTAAAGTGAGCAGCACAAAGTGCCAATTTGAAGATTTGTTAATATCATGATATCTACTATCTTGATATGCAAAACAATAAAGCTGCTTTAAGTCACTAATAAAATGTTTTCAACATCATGAATAATAACGTGCTGGAAATTTGAGACAAAGGGCCTCATTACACGGAAGGCGGTGAGCCATGGCGCTATTAGCGCCATGGCTCATGGCGGTAAAATACCAGCACCGCCTTGGCGGAAAGGGGATTTACCGCCCCATTCCAAGGTTGGTGGGGCGGTAAATCCCCCTTCCGCCATTGCCCTTCCCCATTCCCATTTCTGCCCCATAGGGCTCTATGGGAATGGGGAAGGCGCTAATTACGGCACCTCAATTTTGCGCTGCCGTAATTAGCACCAAGGTCCCTTAGCAGGTTGGTTTTTAACGCCTGCAAAAAGCAGGCGTTAAAGCACCAACCCGCTAAGGGACCTCGTAGTAAGGCGGGAGGGATTTACCGGTACCGGTATTTTACCGGTACCGGTAAATCCCTACCGCCATCCGTGTAATGAGGCCCAATGAATCTTCATAACTATCTTTATGTACTACACAACTTATTTTATTACATGTCTTAAATCACTGAAAGTATTGTGGGGTTAACTATATTTTTCGGGTTGGCATTATCTTGCATTCTGGGACTTAAAGTTTACAATTCCAGAGGTGACGATTAAAGCCACAATGATATTTTTTTGGCTTAACACGTTACGGATTTACATGTTGTCATGTGGATTTATAATACATTTGTAAGTACGCTATAAGACATTATTACTGTAGATCTTGAGAAACATCTATTTGAGCCAAAGTTTGTGATCCTGGTAAGAACCCCCTCCCCCTGACTCCCTCGACATCTCCCCCACTCCTGGCCATCTGCCTTGCCATCCCACTCCATCCTTTACGAATGCAGGCAGCCAGATTCTTTATTCCACTCCCGCAGTTCCAGGCACGCACAGTGAGATTGCACAAGTTGCCTGGCTGAGATGATGGCATCAGACACATGATTTTTACTCACCTTGAGCTGAGACTCCAGAGAAGGGAACCAGAAAAAAGTCTCAGTTGCCGCCGGCCAGCTCTGCTGTGCCACTGCCTGGCCAATGCGTCCCAGTTAGGGTGTGTCTAAGACTCACTGAGTCGGCGCACCCCTGCCTGGCTGGCATGAACATTCAGAAAACGAGTGACCTGGCTGACCCGTGTGCAGATGTGTTTCTAGGGGGGCTAAAGGGGCTATATGTAACATATTTCTATGTTTAGAAAAGATGGCTTGCAAAGTACAGAAACCATAGTAAGGTATGCACACAGATATATAACATGTGTATATATATTTGTGTGCATACCTTACAGTTTGCCTAGTTTTCAGATCATCTTTTTAAACACTTCAGGTGTATAAAAGATGGCTTTGAAAGTAAACAATTCAAGCCATCTTTTATAAACCTCGAAAAATGTTGAAGAATCCCCAGGTTCTCTGAGGGTTAAAGACGCCTCGGCGACCTGGGGAAACAAAGGGACAGTTACTGCCTCTGGTGACACAACGCGCGAGCGGTCACCAGAGGCAGATACTATGACTGACGGAAGTGACAGGCTGGCACAGTATCGTTGTGGTTAGCGGGCACTTCTGTCAGATTGCCTGACTTCATGGCAAGGGCATCTCCCGTCGCGGCTGCGGCCGTGACGGGAAAATGCATCCCACCAAAATGCATCCCACTTAAAGCACTGGCTACAACCAAAAGGCTAGATAGCCCCCAGTCCCAAGAGTTATGACATCTGCGTAGCCCCAGGTCTTTTCCAGACCTAGCAACAGTCCTACCCGCGTGACACGGCACCCAGGAGTCACAAGAAAAAAAAAGAAAATAGTTTGTGCGCCGTTCGCAGCATGATTCCTTACGTAGCACCCATGGGCCTGGCAACAGCTACATATTTATCATATACATACATATATTATCAGGCTAATTGGTGCTGAGGGAAGATGCAATTGTATTTTTTCTTCTTAAATAGATGAATCTTAAAATAAAGTGCGCTATCACTCTTTACCCAAAGATCGATGTGTAGAAATGATCCCTTACAATGTTAAATCCTGACACCATTTCCTGCAAATGATTAACAGATGGCCTCATTCCGGGTTTGGAGCTACCCATGGAGTAATGAGCTCCATGGTTGCCTCTGAAAACCGTCCCAAATCCGGCATGGTGAATGGAGTAATTACCGGTCCATTCCAGGGTTGGAGGGACCGGTAATTCCCCATTCACCTTTTGCCCTTCCCCATTCCCATTTCTGCCCCAAAGGGCTCAATGGGAATGGGGAAGGAGGTAATTACAGCACCGTAAATTATGGTACCGTAATTACCTCCGAAGAACCTTTGCGGGTCCTGTACTTAACTTCTGCTAAAAGCAGAAGGGAAGGAAGGACCCGCAAAGGGACCTCGGAATACAGAGGTAAGGGATTACCGGCATCGGCACCCTTACCGGTGCCAGTAATTCCTTACCTCCAACCTCGGAATGACTGTCACTGTCTGTTCAAAAGGTTGATAGAGACGGGCGAGCATGCCATGTACTGGAGGCAGGCACCAGGCTAGAGTGTATACGTCCTGTTTTCCTCATGGGAATGCGGTTGGTCAGGGTTGAGCAGGACATCCTCATGCCAGAGACGGATTGGTTCACCGAAGTATTTTATAATGGAGGTGCAATCCAATTGAAAAGCGCTCTGTGATCAGTCCCATGGACTCATCTGGATGCATCTGGATGCATCCTTCGTCTTGGTGGTGAGTGACTGTGGCATTTTTCGTGCAAAAAAAGTACTATATGGAGGATGCTGGGTAGCGGTAGGCAAACCTTTTTTTATTGTATTTGTACTCATTTTTGTCGCATTTTATTTGTTAGTGAATGATAACTAGACTCATCCAGCACATGTTTGCAAATGGGATTATGCATATTTCATTCTCAAAAGATCCACGCTTGCAACGGTTGTAGCTCAAATGAAGATTGGTGGTAGCTTAAATCTAATTTTTAAAAAAGAGTGGTAGTCAAAACATGTTCACATAGCCTAATTAAGAAAAACGAAGCTGGGCAACTTCCCTTTGCTGTGTATTCTGGAATGGGATCAGGTCAGGGTGTTTAAGATGTGCAACTGCAGTACAGTGGAGGTAACTAATTAAGCCACAGTGCAGACTTCATTACAATATAGGTCATTAGTGACCACTACATGATAAGTTTGTATAGTAGTGCTTGGCATTAGCTGTAAAACAAATGTCAATGCCAGGCTGTAGCTACCACACAAATACACAACTTCCCTCATTGGAAACAAAACGGTAAGTGCTGGAGTTTTGAGTAACATCGCGAAAACGGGAGTGGGAATGCACCACCTCCTAGGTGCAGTGAATGCCTTTTGTCTAGAAAACAACCAGAATGAATTATTCAAAATCAAAAGTCATTATACAGGTGCCAAGGATGCAAGAACTGAAGAAACCAAGCATTGGCAAAGCGTGTACTGCTGTTCTTTGAGTTTTGCATTTATAGGCACCAGTGGGCAAGGAGGAGAGTGCAGAGTTTCAAAGGAGGAGGTGATAAGGGGCACAGGTGTGCAAGAGAATGAGAAAGAAGGAAGGATAATAGGGATAGGAGGAAGCAAATGAAGATGGTTCCATCGATGATGAGCAAGAAGAAGGTATGGGAGAGAAAGATTGTGAGAGGAAGGATGGTAGTGGGGGTGGGCGGAATGTAGAGAGAATTGGGTAGGTGGGGTTAGGGTAGGTGGCGTAGAGAGATGTGGGTGGGGCAGAGCATGTGGGAGTAGGGTGTGTGGGGTAGAGAGATTGGAGGAAAGTGGATGAATGTGGTAGAGAGAGTGGAGGTGGGTGATTGGGGTAGAGAGTGGTGGTTGGTTGGGTGATTGGGGGTAGGGTGTGTGGGTGGGGGTAGAGAGGGTGGGGAAGGCAGGAGGGTGGGGTAGAGAGAGTGGGTATATGGAGGAGGGTGGGGTAGATAGAGTGGGCATTAGCTGGGTGTAGAGAGAGTAGAGTTAGGGAGGGTGGGTAAGGGAAGAGAGAGTGAAGGTAGGGTGGGTGGGGGTAGATACAGTGGAGTTAGTGTGTGGGGGTGGGGTTGAGAGTGTGGAGGTATAGTTGGAGGGATGGTAGAGAGAGTGGGGGTAGGGTGGGTGTGCAGGGGTAGAGACGTGACAGGGTGTTGGGTTGGGGTAGTGAGAGTGGTGGTAGGGTAGATTAGTAGGGGTAGGGTGGGTGATGATAGAGAGAGTGGGAGTAGGGTGTGTGGTGAAAGAGAGCATGAGAGGAGGGTGGGTGAGAATAGAGAGAGTGGAGCTTGGTAGAGAGCATGGAGCTCTGGTAGAGACAGTGGAGGAAGAGTGGGTGGGTGGGGTAGAGAGAGCAGAGGTAGGGTTGGTGGTGCGTTAAAGAGAGTGGGTGGGTACAGATAGTGGGAGTAGGGTGGGTGGGGCAGAGAGAGCGGGTAGGGTGCGTTGGTGGGGGTAGAGAGAGTATGGTAGGGTGGGTTTGGGGAGAGTGGGTGGTTGGTGTTAGAGAGTGGGTTAGGGTGGGTAGGAGTAGAGAGAGAGTGGGGTTAGGGTAGAGTAGGTGGTGGGGTAGAGCGAGCATGGGTAGGGTAGGTTGGGTGGGTGGCAGTAGAGAGAATGGGATAGGGTGGATAGATGGATGTATAGATGGATGGATGTGGAGAGAGAGCGGTGGGTTGGTTGGGGTAGAGAGAGTGGGGGTAGGGTGGGTGAGGTACAGAGAGTGAGGGTAGGGTGGATGGAATAGCAAGAGCAGGGTTAGTGTGGGTGGGTGGGGGTAGAAATAGCAGGTGTAGGGTGGATGGGGGTAGGAGAGATTGTCGTTTGTACTGAGAATGCAGGTAGGAGGATTTGGTGGGGGGTAGAGATAGTGGATGTAGGGTGGATGGGATAGAGTAGAAGAGGTAGAGTGGGTGGGAGTGGGGTTAGAGAGAGTGGTTGTTATGCTCACCAGCCAGTTGGTCGTTGGTGCCCTTCCCAATGATTCCCTGGTGTGGTCTCAGTGTCGATGGGATTCCGCCTGGAAATGAAGACTATATTAGGACTGGGCGACCAAGGTAAGCTTTCCCCCATCTCCCTTGTGTTTCCAGCCCCTCCAGGTTCTCTTCTCACCTGGTTGTCGGAATCGGTGGGCTCTCCGTCCTGCTCTCTGGGCAGGGGTGCATTGTCTTTTGTGGGCATGGGCGGTCCAGTTACTTCACTGACTGCTGCCCTTGTAGTGTTTTTCAGGTAGGTCTTATTGCGATTGATGGCGTTATAATTTTTGCATGCCTTTTCTCTGTTCTGAATGTCTCTTTATCTCCCTAAGAGCGCGGAGTGTCCGCTTGGAGAACTGGATATGCTAGTTCTCACCGGGAGATGATGGCGCACTATAGCGCTATGATGCGGTAAGGAGGCGCTTTGCGTAGCGCAGAGATGTCTTGTCCTCACTCACCTGTGCTTTTCTCTTTTCGTAGGTCGCGGTGAGTTCCCAGCACAGATGGAGTTTCGGAGCTATGCTGGCCGAAAAGCAACTAATCAGGTAAGTCTTTAAGCGCTTTGTGGTTGTAATGTCTCCACTACCTCCTTTAATGATGTCTTTCTCCTTTTCTCAGGTCCTTCGATCCGGGCGGTGAACTCCACCAACAGAGCTACCCAGGAGCTGCAAGCAGTGAAGGATGATGAATGCAGTTAAGATTCTGCTGCTAACAATGTTCTTGTTTTTTTCTGCAGGTCCGGAATTCACCAGGCTCGTGAGAAAGCTGGACACGGTGAGCGTCACGTTGCTAGAAGCAAAGTAACACAAAGCGTGTTGTCTTGTTCGGGTGTGGTTTAAATAGCCACTGTAAAGTAGTCCAGGTAAAGTAGTCCCTAGGCCACCACACCCAAAACACTAGACCCCATAGCTTGGTTCTAAGAATCAAGCTATGTTGATGCCTCCATGTTGGCTGAAAGCCTAAATAAAGTAGTTCCTCAAGCAGATGTCTTTCCTTACTTATGAGCCTGGTGCCAAATGCACCAGGACTGGCCCCAAGAGGGCCTGAGAAGTGGATGCCAGGCCTTATTACTGATCCGAGCCCTGATTTCACCTGGCCAATGGGCTTGCCAGTGGGGATCAGGGCTGAGGGTCATGACAGTGAGGTTTGGTGGGGGCGGGTAGATAGAGTGGAGGTGAGGTGGGTAGTAGGGTAGATATATTGGAGGTATGGTTGTTGGGTGAGGGTAGAGAAAGTGGGAGTAGAACGAGTGTCGGGTGGGTTGGTGTGAATAGAGTGTGGTTATGGTGGGTAGGTGGGGATAGAGAGAGTGGGGGTAGGGTGGGTTGGTGGGGGTAGAGAGAGTAGAGGTAGTGTGGGTGGGTCAGGGTATAGAGAGTGGAGATTGGGTGCTTGGCATAGCGAGAGTGGAGGTAGGTGGGTGATAGTGTCCATAGAGTGGGGGTAGGGTGTGTGGATAGGGGTATAGAGAGTGGGGGTAGGGTGCGTGCGAGTAGAGAGAGTGGAGATTTGGGTGGGAGTAGAGAGAGTGGAGTAGAGTAGGTGGGTGGGGGTAGAGTGAGTGGGGGTAGGGTAGGTGGAGGTAGAGATTGTGCAGGTAGAATGGGTGGGTTTGTGGTAGACAGAGTGGGGGTATGGTGTAAGGGTGGGGGTAGAGAGATTGGGTGGGTGAGGGTAAAAAAGGTGGGGATTGGGTGGGTAAGTGTAAAGAGGATGGGGACTGGTTTGGTGGGGGTAGAGAGGGTGGGGTTGGGGTGGGTAGATGGAGATGGGGTAGATAGGTTTGATAGAGAGAGTGGGGTTTTTAGAGAGAGTGAGGGTAGGGTGGGTGGTCCAGAGAGAGCGGGGATGGGGTGGGTGGGTGGGTTTCGAGTAGAGAAAGTGGGGGTAGGGTGAGTGGCTTAGGGTACAGAGAGTGGGCATAGGATGGGTCATGGTAGAGAGGGTGGGGGTAAGGTGGATGAGTGGTGTTAAACAGGTTGTGGTTATGGTGGGTGGGTGGCTGTAGGCATGGTGGGTTTAGGATGGGTGGTTTGAGTGGGAATTGGATGGGTGAGGGTAGAGGGCATGGGTAGGGTGGGTGGTTCGTAGAGAGAGTGTGGCTATGGTGGGTTGAGGTAGAGAGAGCAATGGTAGAGTGAGTGTGGTCGAGGGAGCAGAGGTAGGTTGGGTGGGTGGCTGTAGAGAGGGTGGGTATTGGGTGTGTAGAGGTAAAGAGAGTATAGTTAAGGTGAGTGGGGTAGAGAGAGTGGAGGTAGGGTGGGGAACTGAGTGTAAATAGAGGAGGTAGGGTGGTGGGGGTAGTGAGAGTGGAGGCAGGATGGGTGGGAGTGGGGTAGAAAGAGTGGAGGTTGGGTGGGTGGAGGTAGACAGCGGGTTTAGCGTGGGAGGAGTGAGCGTGGAGCTTGGGTGGGTGGTGGTGGACAGAGTGGGGGTAGTGTGGGTGAAGATAAAGATTTTGGGGGTAGGCTGGGTAGATGGTGGTAGACATGGTGGGGGTAGGGTGGGTGGGGCAAGAGAGATTATGGGTAGGGTTGGTGGGTGTAGAAAAAGTGGGAGTAGGGAGAGTGGTTAGAGAGAGCAGGGCTAGAGTGGGTGGGTAGGATAAAGAGTGGTGGTAGGGTGGATGGGTGTTGTAGTGTCAGTGGGGCAGGGTGGGTGGGGGTAGGGTGACTGGGGATTGAGAGAGTGGGGTATGGTGGGTATGTGGCTATAAATGGGGGGTTAGGGTGGGTGATTGGTGAAAGAGAGAGTGAGGATTGGGTGGGTGAGGGTAGAGAGAGTGCAGCTAGGTTGGGTTGGGGTAGAGAGAGTGGGGTTAGGGTAGGTGTGGGTAGAGAGCATGGGCATTGCATGGGTAGAGAGAGTAGACGTAGGGTGAGTGTGGTAAACAAAGTAGTGGTGGGGTGGGTGGGTGTTGTTAGCGTAGGAAAGAATTAAAAGTGTATGGGGTGACTAGGGTAAGGCGTGCTAAGGCTTTAATAGAAGGGAACGTTGACTATTGCAGTGGTTACTGCAGCGGTTAATATGGAACGTTAGGTTACCCCAACCTAAATTTGAACAAGAAAACAAACTATTATTCCATATACATGCGCTGTCACATATAACTTTACAAAGAATCAAATCAGATTGGGTGTTTATCCTTAGTGCTTTAATCTGTGACTGATACAATATTTGCTGTGATTGTTACAGTATCTGTCAGCATGAGTTTCGACCAATTTTGGTATTTTTCGAGGCAAAATTACAAATCTTTGATGTGTACATTTTCACATATAGTAAATACTGACATTCGTTCATGTCATGGTTAAATGAAAAACTGTACAGTTAAAGACCCGTAAAAATTGCCTACAGTGTTCACACAGACCGTATTACAGGATTAGGTCAAAAACAATGATGATGTTTTCAATGATTATAAACAAATAATACAGAACATAAATGGGAGCAGAAGAGAAGGAAGAATTTGAGAAGAAGGAGGGAGAGAAAAGAGACAAAAATTGTCAAAGAGCGTGATGAAACAATAATAAGATATTGGGCCTCATTACGAGTCCGGCGGTAACCGCGGCGGTAAAACCGCCTGGTTACCTCCGACTCGTATTACCATTCCGCCTCCGTGATTCCCAGAATTACCGGGGCATTACAACCCCAGTTTTCCGGGAATCACGGAGGCGGAATGGTGTTTAATCCCCATTCCCATTGAGTCCTATGGGACTGAATGGGATTGGGGATCATGGACACACCGGTAGCATCTCGTAATTCTGCCGGTGTTTCCTCGTCCGCCTGCAGGTGGGCGGTGTTAAACCCGCCAGGTCATACCTGGTGACATTGGTGTTTGGATACTATGACAGTGGCAATTGCATTGGTACTGTAGTAGATTTGCACTGTGACCTTTGACAATGACAAATCATAAACGCAGTGTGGTTGATAGCATTGTTCATTCTGATTCCATCATGACTAGACATCATTCAGTAATTTTGATTTCAAGAAATGAAAACTAGCCCTTGCATTGGTCTAACCTACCTTAAATCTCCCCCATATAGGCCCTTTATAGGTTCCTGTGCGAGGGGTTTTGACAACTGGCTAAGTACCGAGATGGAGTCCTGTAATGTTTAAATAATGTTTAACTCTAATACCAATGAGTGTTATCAATTGATTTTAACGTCAAGATAGACTTATGACAATTGAACATATTTGAAACATATTCTTGTTGATATCAGATCTCATTGGCTTGTGACAAGATTTACAGGGTAATTCATAGAATTTCGCACAAAAGTGGCGCACGAGGCTGGCACACAGTGTCTCTGTGCGATACACTGCTCCAGCCGCTTGCGATAAAATCCTTTTCATCGCGCAGCGTATTCATGGATTTTAACCTCAAAAACCAGCCGTGGCGCAGGGTGGCGCAGCGACCCTGCAGCAGCGCCAGTTACGCCCCCAAGAATGCCCTCGCGCAAGGAAAAGCCTTCAAAATTCACAAATCATCGCAAAGGGCTGCGCTAACCCTGGACCAGTTCACAGGGCTGCCAAACAGCAAACGCCAAGCGGGGAACGTGTATTTCAGTGGTTCGCGGGAAGTTTCAAACGCGATTGTCCTGGGTACGTGTACATCAGGGGTGCGCGGGAAGTAACACACGCGATTCCATCAGGGCACGTGTATTCCAGGGGTGCGTGGGAAGTATCACACGCAAAAACAGCAGGGTACATGCATTTCAGGGGTGCACAGGAAGCATCACATGCAATTCCATCAGGGTACGTGTATTCCAGGGGTGCGCGGGAAGTATCACACGCAAAAGCAGCAGGGTACGTGTATTTCAGGGGTGCGCGGGAAGTATCACACGCGATTCCATCAGGGTACGTGTATTTCAGTGGTGCGCGGGAAGTATCACACGCGATTCCATCAGGGTACGTGTATTTCAGTGGTGCGCGGGAAGTATCACACGCAAAAACAGCAGGGTACGTGCATTTCAGGGGTGCGCAGGAAGTATCACACGCGATTCCATCAGGGTACGTGTATTTCAGTGGTGCGCGGGAAGTATCACACGCAAAAGCAGCAGGGTACGTGTATTTCAGGGGTGCGCGGGAAGTATCACACGCGATTCCATCAGGGTACGTGTATTTCAGTGGTGCGCGGGAAGTTCCACATGCAAAATCAGCAGGGTACGTGTATTTCAGGGGTGCGCGGGAAGTATCACACGCGATTCCATCAGGGTACGTGTATTTCAGTGGTGCGCGGGAAGTATCACACGCAAAATCAGCAGGGTACGTGTATTTCAGGGGTGTGCGGGAAGTACCACACCCGATTTCATCAGGGTACATTTACTTCAGTGGTGCGCGGGAAGTATCACGCGCAAAATCAGCAGGGTACGTGCATTTCAGGAGTGCGCGGGAAGTATCACACGCGATTTCATCAGGGTACATTTACTTCAGTGGTGCGCGGGAAGTATCACGCGCAAAATCAGCAGGGTACGTGTATTTCAGGGGTGCGCAGGGAAGTATCACACGCAATTCCATCTGGGCACGTGTATTTCAGGGGTGCGTGGGGAGTATCACACGCAAAAGCAGCAGGGTACGTGTATTTCAGGGGTGCGCAGGGAAGTATCACACGCAATTCCATCTGGGCACGTGTATTTCAGGGGTGCGTTGGGAGCACTACACGTGAATGGGCCGTGTGGGTCCTCCCAACTGTTCCCTCTACACCCTCCACTGCCCCTGCAGGCGGCCCACACCACAGGGGACTACCCTGCACCCCTGCACATTTCCCGCAGGCAGCCCATCCACCATGGCCATGCCCCCCAGCCAACCCACATGTCACCTTGCACTACTGCCCACCAACGCATGTCTCCCAGCACCCCCATCCCCCAGCACTGTGGGGCACCCTCCACCAGGCCCTGACTCATGTCTCCCAGCACCCCCACCCCCCAGCACTGTGAGGCACCCTCCACCAGACCCCACTCATGACTCCCAGCACCCCCACGCCCAGTACTGTGGGGCACCCTCCACCAGGCCCCCACTCATGTCCCCCTGCACCCCCCACCGCCCTGCATCCAGGGGCACCCTCCACCAGGCCCCCACTCATGTCTCCCAGCACCCCCACACCCCACCAGTCAGGGGCACCCTCCACCAGGCCCCCACTCATGTCCCCCTGCACCCCCACCCCCCAGCACTGTGGGGCACCCTCCACCATGCCCCCACTCATGTCTCCCTGCACCCCCACCCCCCACCAGTCAGGGGCACCCTCCACCAGGCCCCCACTCATGTCCAACTCATGTCTCCCAGCACCCCCACCCCCCTGCATCCAGGGGCACCCTCCACCAGCCCCCCATTCATGTCTCCCAGCACCACCACCCCCCAGCACTGTGGGGCACCCTCCACCAGGCCCCCATTCATGTCTCCCAGCACCCCCAGCATCCAGGGGCACCCTCCACCAGGCCCCCACTCATGTCTCCCAGCACCCCCACCCCCCAGCACTGTGGGGCACCCTCCACCAGGCCCCCACTCATGTCTCCCAGCACCCCCACCCCCCAGCACTGTGGTGCACCCTCCACCAGGCCCCCACTCATGTCCCCCTGCACCACCACCCCCTGTCCCCCCGCACACCACCCCCCCACCACTGTGGGTCACCCTCCACCAGGCCCCCACTCTTGTCTCCCTGCACCCCCACCCCCCACCAGTCAGGGGCACCCTCCACCAGGCCCCCACTCATATCCAACTCATGTCCCCCAGCACCCCCACCCCGTGCATCCAGGGGCACCCTCCACCAGGCCCCCACTCATGTCTCCCAGCAACCCCACCCCCCAGCACTGTGGGGCACCCTCCACCAGGCCCCCACTCATGTCTCCCAGCACCCCCACCCCCAGCATCCAGGGGCACCCTCCACCAGGCCCCCACTCATGTCTCCCAGCACCCCCACCCCCAGCACTGTGAGGCACCCTCCACCAGGCCCCTACTCATGTCTCCCAGCACCCCCACCCCTCAGCACTGTGGTGCACCCTCCACCAGGCCCCCACTCATGTCCCCCTGCACCCCCACCCCCTGCATCCAGGGGCACCCTCCACCAGGACCCCACTCATGTCCAACTCATGTCTCCCAGCACCCCCACCTCCTGCATCCAGGGGCACCCTCCACCAGGCCCCCACTCATGTCTCCCAGCACCCCCACCCCCTAGCACTGTGGGGCACCCTCCACCAGGCCCCCACTCATGTCTCCCAGCACCCCCACCCACCAGCATCCAGGGGCACCCTCCACCAGGCCCACACTCATGTCTCCCAGCACCCCCACCCCCCAGCACTGTGGGGCACCCTCCACCAGGCCCCCACTCATGTCTCCCAGCACCCCCACCCCCCAGCACTGTGGGGCACCCTCCACCAGGCCCCCACTCATGTTTCCCAGCACCCCAACCCCCAGCACTGTGGGGCACCCTCCACCAGGCCCCCACTCATGTCTCCCAGCAACCCCACCCCCCAGCACTGTGGGGCACCCTCCACCAGGCCCCCAATCATGTCTCCCAGCACCCCCACCCCCCAGCATCCAGGGGCATCCTCCACCAGGCCCACACTCATGTCCCCCAGAACCCCCGCCCCCCAGCACTGTGAGGCACCCTCCACCAGGCCCCCACTCATGTCTCCCAGCACCCCCACCCCCCAGCACTGTGGGGCACCCTCCACCAGGCCCCCACTCATGTCTCCCAGCACCCCCACCCCCAGCACTGTGGGGGCGCCCTCCACCAGGCCCCCACTCATGTCCCCCTGCACCCCCACCCCCTGCATCCAGGGGCACCCTCCACCAGGCCCCCACTCATGTCTCCCTGCACCCCCACCCCCCACCAGTCAGGGGCACCCTCGGGCAGGCCCCCACTCATGTCCCCCCGCACCCCCACCCCCAGCACTGTGGGTCACCCTCCACCAGGCCCCCACTCATGTCTCCCTGCACCCCCACCAGTCAGGGGCACCCTCCACCAGGCCCCCACTCATGTCCAACTCATGTCCCCCAGCACCCCCACCCCGTGCATCCAGGGGCACCCTCCACCAGGCCCCCACTCATGTCTCCCAGCAACCCCACCCCCCAGCACTGTGGGGCACCCTCCACCAGGCCCCCACTCATCTCCCCCTGCACCCCCACCCCCCAGCACTGTGGAGTATCCTCCACCAGGCCCCCACTCATGTCTCCCTGGTGGGCCTGGTGGAGGGTGCACCACAGTGCTGGGGGGTGGGGGTGCTGGGAGACATGAGTGGGGGCCTGGTGGAGGGTACCCCACAGTGCTGGGGGGTGGGGGTGCTGGGAGACATGAGTGGTGGCCTGGTGGAGGGTGCCTCTGGATGCTGGGGGCTGGGGGTGCTGGGGGACATGAGTGGGGGCCTGCTGGCAGGTGCCCCACAGTGCTGGGGATGGGGGTGCTGGGAGACATGAGTGGGGGCCTGGTGGAGGTTGCCCCACAGTGCTGGAGGGTGGGGGTGCTGGGAGACATGAGTGGGGGCCTGGCGGACGGTGCCCCTGGATGCAGGAGGTGGGGTGCTTGGCGACATGAGTTGGACATGAGTGGGGGCCTGGTGGAGGGTGACCCTGACTGGTGGGGGGTTGGGGTGCTGGGAGACATGAGTGGGAGACATGTTAGAGACATGTGGGTGTCGTCGTTGCAGGTCGGCTCAGCGTTACCCTCGTCGGATTCTTAGGTCATGTGGCGACTTCTGAAGATCCAGTCCCAAAAGCCCTGCTTTTATGCAGAAAACCCCCATTCATTCAGCCTAGCTGTCAATCAACACATGCTAAGTGGTGAGCGGGAAGGCTCACCACCTGGGCCTATCACTCCAGAGTGCGACCGGAGTTGGCAAGGCAACTCGGTCCAGGGTGCCTAAACCCCCTCCCACACCCCTCAGGTAACCCAGACAGAATGGCACCACTTTGGAGGGTCTCTGTACAGAGGCCCGCCAAAAGTGGAACAAAGGGCTCAACCTTTGGTTTAGGAGTCACAGAGACGAACACAGACACCATTTTAAAACCGAGTTCTGGCAGAAAATACCACTCGATAAACTTAGTTAAGATAAGTAGATCGGTGGTACGTCAGAGATTAATGAGAAAAAGTATCAATCTCCAACAATGGGACGAATCCCATAGGATTATGTTCGGGATTGAACATAACAAGTAGTTTCCACTGCCACCAGCAATAACTTGACGAGGGGGGACGGGACCGTGCCCCCTCGAGTAACAGATCCAGGAGTAATCGAATTACCCCTACTAGTACGTCCACAATAAGATGGTTGGTACTAGTTCTGTTAGTAAATTTAGGTCTAGTAAAGCCAATGGTGACTTTACATGCCCGGGGAGACCGTAGTCAGTCCCCGGGTATGGAGTCTATGGTGGGGGACCCGCTAGGGCGCCCCCGTGTTACGACACGTAGGGTGCGGTGTAACACACATAGAAAAACATATGAGACCCTATGGAGTAAAAGACCCCATAGCCCATCGAACACATTGACATTTCAAAGGAATTACACACATAAATGTCCAAGACTGGGAGAAAAGAGTCTCACTCTTGGCAGGATGGAAAAAAACAAACTCCAGAAATCCAGCAAAGCTGTTGGGGGACTCACTAGGTTAGGAAATTCAGCCTAAACAGAGAATTCTCCCTAACAGGGGGCCTGGTGGAGGGTGCCCCACAGTGCTGGGGGTGGGGGTGCTGGGAGACATGAGTGGGAGCCTGGTGGAGGGTGCACCACAGTGCGGGGGGGTGGGAGTGCTGGGAGACATGAGTGGGGTCCTGGTGGAGGGTGCCCCTGGATGCTGGGGGGGTGGGGGTGCAGGGGGACATGAGTGGGACAGGAGTGGGGGCCTGCTGGCAGGTGCCCCACAGTGCTGGGGGGTGTGGGTGCTGGGAGACATGAGTGGGGACCTGGTGGAGGGTGCCCCTGGATGCTGGGGGTTGGGGGTGCTGGGAGACATGAGTGGGGGCCTGGTGGAGGGTGCCCCTGGATGCTGGGGGGTTGGGGTACTGGGAGACATGAGTGGGGGCCTGGCGGAGGGTGCCCCAAAAGCTGGGGGGTGGGGGTGCTGGGAGACATGAGTGGGGGACTGGTGGAGGGTGCCCCACAGTGCTGGGGGGTGGGGGTGCTGGGAGACATGAGTGGGGGCCTGGTGTAGGGTGCCCCACAGTGCTGGGGGGTGGGGGTGCTGGGAGACATGAGTGGGGGCCTGGTGGAGGGTGCCCCTGGATGCTGGGGGGTGGGGGTGCAGGGGGACATGAGTGGGAGCCTGGTGGAGGGTGCAACACAGTGCTGGGGGGTGGGTGTGCTGGGAGACATGAGTGGGAGCCTGGTGGAGGGTGCACCACAGTGCTGGGGGTGGGGGTGCTGGGAGACATGAGTGGGGGCCTGGTGGAGGGTGCCCCTGGATGCTGGGGGGTGGGGGTGCAGGGCGACATGAGTGGGACATGAGTGGGGGCCTGCTGGCAGGTGCCCCACAGTGCTGGGGGGTGGGGGTGCTGGGAGACATGAGTGGGGGCCTGGTGGAGGGTGCCCCTGTATGCTGGGGGTGGGGGTGCTGGGAGACATGAGTGGGGACCTGGTGCAGGGTGCCCCTGGATGCTGGGCGGTGGGGGTGCTGGGAGACATGAGTGGGGGCCTGGTGGTGGGTGCCCCTGGATGCTGCGGGGAGGGGGTGCAGGGGGACATGAGTGGGAGCCTGGTGGAGGGTGCACCACAGTGCTGGGGGGTGGGGGTGCTGGGAGACATGAGTGGGGGCCTGGTGGAGGGTGCCCCACAGTGCTGGGGGGTGGGGGTGCTGGGAGACATGAGTGGGGGCCTGGTGGCGGTTGCCCCTGGATGCTGGGGGTGGGGGTGCTGGGAGACATGAGTGGGGGCCTGGTGGAGGGTGCCCCACAGTGCTGTGGGGTGGGGGTGCTGGGAGACATGAGTGGGGGCCTGGTGGAGGGTGCACCACAGTGCTAGGGGGTGGGGGTGCTGGGGGACATGAGTGGGGGCCTGGTGGAGGGTGACCCTGGATGCTGGGGGGTGGGGGTGCAGGTGGACATGAGTGGGACATGAGTGGGGGCCTGCTGGCAGGTGCCCCACAGTGCTGGGGTGTGGGGGTGGTGGGAGACATGAGTGGGGGCCTGGTGGAGGGTGCCCCTGGATGATGGGGGGTGGGGGTGCTGGGAGACATGAGTGGGGGCCTGGTGGAGGGTGCCCCTGGATGCTGGGGGGTGGGGGTGCTGGGAGACATGGGTGGGGTCCTGGTGGAGGGTGCCCCACAGTGCGGGGGGTGGGGGTGCTGGGAGACATGAGTGGGGGCCTGGTGGAGGGTGCCCCACAGTGCTGGGGGTGGGGTTGCTGGGAGACATGAGTGGGGGCCTGGTGGAGGGTGCACCACAGTGCTGGGGGGTGGGGGTGCTGGGGGACATGAGTGGGGGCCTGGTGGAGGGTGCCCCACAGTGCTGGGGGATGGGGGTGCTGGGAGACATGAGTGGGGGCCGGGTGGAGGGTGCCCCTGGATACTGGGGGGGTGGGGGTGCAGGGAGACATGAGTGGGAGCCTGGTGGAGGGTGCACCACAGTGATGGGGGTGGGGGTGCTGGGAGACATGAGTGGGAGCCTGGTGGAGGGTGCACCACAGTGCTGGGGTGTGGGGGTGCTGGGAGACATGAGTGGGGGCCTGGTGGAGGGAGCCCCTGGATGCTGGGGTGTGGGGGTGCAGGGGGACATCAGTGGGACATGAGTGGGGGCCTGCTGGCAGGTGCCCCACAGTGCTGGGTGGTGGGGATGCTGGGAGACATGAGTGGGGGCCTGGTGGAGCGTGCCTCTGGATGCTGGAGGGTGGGGGTGCTGGGAGACATGAGTGGGGGCCTGGTGGAGGGTGCCCCTGGATGCTGGAGGGTGGGGGTGCTGGGAGACATGAGTGGGGGCCTGGTGGAGGGTGCCCTACAGTGCTGGGGGGTGCTGGGAGACATGAGTGGGGGCCTGGTGGAGGGTGCACCACAGTGCTGGGGGGTGGGGGTGCTGGGAGACATGAGTGGGGGCCTGGTGGAGGGTGCCCCACAGTGCTGGGGGGTGGGGGTGCTGGGAGACATGAGTGGGGGCCTGGTGGAGGGTATCCCACAGTGCTGGGGGGTGGGGGTGCTGGGAGACATGAGTGGGAGCCTGGTGGAGGGTACACCACAGTGCTGGGGGGTGGGGGTGCTGGGAGACATGAGTGCGGGCCTGGTGGAGGGTGCCCCTGGATGCTGGGGGGTTGGGGTGCAGGGGGACATGAGTGGGACATGAGTGGGGGCCTGCTGGCAGGTGCCCCACAGTGCTGGGGGGTGGGGGTGCTGGGAGACATGAGTGGGGGCCTGGTGGATGGTGCCCCTGGATGCTGGGGGGTGGTGGTGCTGGGAGACATGAGTGGGGGCCTGGTGGAGGGTGCCCCTGGATGCTGGGGGGTGGGGGTGCTGGGAGACATGGGTGGGGTCCTGGTGGAGGGTGCCCCACAGTGCTGGGGGGTGGGGGTGCTGGGAGACATGAGTGGGGGCCTGGTGGAGGGTGCCCCACAGTGCTGGGGGTGGGGATGCTGGGAGACATGAGTGGGGGCCTGGTGGAGGGTGCACCACAGTGCTGGGGGGTGGGTGTGTTGGGGGACATGAGTGGGGGCCTGGTGGAGGTTGCCCCACAGTGCTGGGGGATGGGGGTGCTGGGAGACATGAGTGGGAGCCTGGTGGAGGGTGCACCACAGTCCTGGGGGGTGGGGGTGCTGGGAGAAATGAGTGCGGCCCTGGTGGAGGGTGCCCCTGGATGCTGGGGGGAGCGGGTGCAGGGGGACATGAGTGGGACATGAGTGGGGGCCTGCTGGCAGGTGCCCCACAGTGCTGGGGGGTGGGGGTGCTGGGAGACATGAGTGGGGGCCTGGTGGAGGGTTCCCCTGGATGCTGGGGGGTGGGGGTGCTGGGAGACATGAGTGGGGGCCTGGTGGAGGGTGCCCCTGGATGCTCGGGGGTGGGGGTGCTGGGAGACATGGGTGGGGTCCTGGTGGACGGTGCCCCACAGTGCTGGGGGGTGGGGGTGCTGGGAGACATGAGTGGGGGCCTGGTGGAGGGTGCCCCACAGTGCTGGGGGGTGGGGGTACTGGGAGACATGAGTGGGGGCCTGGTGGAGGGTGCCCCTGGATACTGGGGGGTGGGGTGCAGGGAGACATGAGTGGGAGCCTGGTGGAGGGTGCACCACAGTGCTGGGGGGTGGGGGTGCTGGGAGACATGAGTGGGAGCCTGGTGGAGGGTGCACCACAGTGCTGGTGGGTGGGGGTGCTGGAAGACATGAGTGGGGGCCTGGTGGAGGGTGCCCCTGGATGCTGGGGGGTGGGGGTGCAGGGGGACATCAGTGGGACATGAGTGGGGGCCTGCTGGCAGGTGCCCCACAGTGCAGGGGGGTGGAGGTGCTGGGAGACATGAGTGGGGGCCTGGTGAAGGGTGCCCCACAGTGCTGGGGGGTGGGGATGCTGGGAGACATGAGTGGAGGCCTGGTGGAGGGTGCACCAAAGTGCTGGGCGGTGGGGGTGCTGGGAGACACTAGTGGGGGCCTGGTGGAGGGTGCCCCTGGATGCTGGGGGGTTGGGGTGCAGGGGGACATGAGTGAGACATGAGTGGGGGCCTGCTGGCAGGTGCACCACAGTGCTGGGGGGTGGGGGTGCTGGGAGACATGAGTGGGGGCCTGGTGGAGGGTGCCCCACAGTGCTTGGGGGTGGGGGTGCTGGGAGACATGAGTGGGAGCCTGGTGGAGGGTGCACCACAGTGCTGGGGGGTGGGGGTGCTGGGAGACATGAGTGCGGGCCTGGTGGAGGGTGCCCCTGGATGCTGGGGGGTTGGGGGGCAGGGGGACATGAGTGGGACATGAGTGGGGGCCTGCTGGCAGGTGCCCCACAGTGCTGGGGGGTGGGGGTGCTGGGAGACATGAGTGGGGGCCTGGTGGATGGTGCCCCTGGATGCTGGGGGGTGGGGGTGCTGGGAGACATGAGTGGGGGCCTGGTGGAGGGTGCCCCTGGATGCTGGCGGGTGGGGGTGCTGGGAGACATGGGTGGGGTCCTGGTGGAGGGTGCCCCACAGTGCTGGGGGGTGGGGGTGCTGGGAGACATGAGTGGGGGCCTGGTGGAGGGTGCTCCACAGTGCTGGGGGTGGGGATGCTGGGAGACATGAGTGGGGGCCTGGTGGAGGGTGCACCACAGTGCTGGGGGATGGGGGTGCTGGGAGACATGAGTGGGAGCCTGGTGGAGGGTGCACCACAGTCCTGGGGGGTGGGGGTGCTGGGAGACATGAGTGCGGGCCTGGTGGAGGGTGCCCCTGGATGCTGGGGGGTGGGGGTGCAGGGGGACATGAGTGGGACATGAGTGGGGGCCTGCTGGCAGGTGCCCCACAGTGCTGGGGGGTGGGGGTGCTGGGAGACATGAGTGGGGGCCTGGTGGAGGGTTCCCCTGGATGCTGGGGGGTGGGGGTGCTGGGAGACATGAGTGGGGGCCTGGTGGAGGGTGCCCCTGGATGCTGGGGGGTGGGGGTGCTGGGAGACATGGGTGGGGTCCTGGTGGACGGTGCCCCACAGTGCTGGGGGGTGGGGGTGCTGGGAGACATGAGTGGGGGCCTGGTGGAGGGTGCCCCACAGTGCTGGGGGGTGGGGGTGCTGGGAGACATGAGTGGGGGCCTGGTGGAGGGTGCCCCTGGATACTGGGGGGTGGGGGTGCAGGGAGACATGAGTGGGAGCCTGGTGGAGGGTGCACCACAGTTCTGGGGGGTGGGGGTGCTGGGAGACATGAGTGGGAGCCTGGTGGAGGGTGCACCACAGTGCTGGGGGGTGGGGGTGCTGGGAGACATGAGTGGGGGCCTGGTGGAGGGTGCCCCTGGATGCTGGGGGGTGGGGGTGCAGGGGGACATCAGTGGGGCATGAGTGGGGGCCTGCTGGCAGGTGCCCCACAGTGCAGGGGGGTGGGGGTGCTGGGAGACATGAGTGGGGGCCTGGTGAAGGGTGCTCCACAGTGCTGGGGGGTGGGGGTGCTGGGAGACATGAGTGGGGGCCTGGTGGAAGGTGCACCAAAGTGCTGGGCGGTGGGGGTGCTGGGAGACACTAGTGGGGGCCTGGTGGAGGGTGCCCCTGGATGCTGGGGGGTGGGGGTGCAGGGGGACATGAGTGAGACATGAGTGGGGGCCTGCTGGCAGGTGCCCCACAGTGCTGGGTGGTGGGGTGCTGGGAGACATGAGTGGGGGCCTGGTGGAGGGTGCCTCTGGATGCTGGGGGGTGGGGGTGCTGGGAGACATCAGTATGGGCCTGGTGGAGGGTGCCCCTGGATGCTGGAGGGTGGGGTTGCTGGGAGACATGAGTGGGAGCCTGGTGGAGGGTGCACCACAATGCTAAGGGGTGGGGGTGCTGGGAGACATGAGTGGGGGCCTGGTGGAGGGTGCACCACAGTGCTAAGGGGTGGGGGTGCTGGGAGACATGAGTGGGGGCCTGGTGGAGGGTGCCCCACAGTGCTGGGGGGTGGGGGTGCTGGGAGACATGAGTGGGGGCCTGGTGGAGGGTGTCCCACAGTGCTGGGGGGTGGGGGTGCTGGGAGACATGAGTGGGGGCCTGGTGGAGGGTGCCCCACAGTGCTGGGGGGTGGGGGTGCTGGGAGACATGTGTTGGTGATCAGTAGTGCAAGGTGACATGTGGGTTGGCTGGGGGGCATGGCCATGGTGGATGGGTTGCCTGTGGGACATTAGCAGGGGTGCAGGGTAGTCCCCTGTGGTGTGGGCTGCCTGCAGGGGCCGTGGAGGGTGTAGAGGGAACACCTGGGATGACCCACATGGCCAGATTATCTGTAGCACTCCCCGGCACCACCAAAATACACGTACCCTGCTGAAATTGCGTGTGAAAATTCCCGCGCACCTCGGAATACACGTACCCTGCTGAAATCGCGTGTGGGACTGCCCGAGCACCCCGAAGTACACGTACCCAGGCCAATCGCGTGTGGAACTTGCCGCGCATCCCGAAACACACGTACCCAGGCCAATCGCGTGTAGAACTTCCCGCGCATCCCGAAACACGCGTACCCAGGCCAATTGCATGTGGAACTTCCCGCGCACCCCGAAGTACACGTACCCAGGCCAATCGCTTGTGGAACTTCCCACGCACCCCGAAGTACACGTACCCAGGCCAATCGCGTGTGGAACTTCCCGCGCACCCAGAAATACACACACATGCTATTTTTCACACAGCGGGTGTCTGTGTTTGTCGGTACCCCTTTGCACCTCATTTGTCCTAGAGGGTCGCTGTATGGACCATTCATCATGGCTGTATATGGGTGCTTTTTGTTAGCGCACTTTTGGCGCACATTTTGGGACGCTACTGCTTGCTTTGTTGTGGCGTACTTGTTTGGCCCTGTGCGCGTCTTTCACCGTGCACTGGTTTGCACTATTCGATTCCATGAATACGGGTTGTAGGCGAGCGTGAGGGTGTTCCGCGCACTTGCCTCCTGTACTTCCCCCGTGACGCCCATATTTTCACGCGTTGTTCCCCATTCCGAGTGTTACGCCCCGTTTTCCGCCTACATTTGTGATGTGCGCCGCGCTATGTGCGATTTCGCAGTGGCCGTGCCGCACGCTGTTGGATGACCTGTGCGCCGGCGTGCGCCGCGCACTTTTTTTTAGCACACATCCAATGTTTTTCTCGCGCACAGACTTCCATGAATCGATGTGCACTGGTTTCCCTGCGATTTTCGCAGTTGCACTGCAATTTTCGCACTCTGGCACCTCTGCGCGGGAATTTTCGGCGCACATTAATTCCATGAATCGACCAGATGGTTTTGCATATGGTGGTAGATGTAACACCATACATAATTACTGGGGTTAAGTGGAACATATCTGTGAATTGGTGACTTTAAGGTTGACAGACAGTATCTTATTATTGTTTCACCAATCTCTTTGACCATGTTTGTCTCTTTTTTCTCACTCCTTCTCCCATTCTTCCTTCTCTTCTTCTCATCTCATGTATGTTCTGTATTATTTGTTTATAATCATTGAAAACATCATCATTGTTTTTGACCTAATCATGTAATGCGGTCTGTGTGAACACTGTTGGCCATTTTCATGGCCTTTAACTGTACTGTTTTTCATGCAACCATGACATGAACTAATGTCAATATTTGTTATATATTAAATTAGTACCCGGTAAGGGCGCAATCAGAATGAAAAAGCCATTCTGATTGGCCCTCGCCGAGTCATTACCAGGTCGGGAATCCCTCCGTCTGGATTCCACGGCCATTGTCCCCGGCAGGAGGCGTGGCAGCCCCTCAGCCAATGAGGAGGCTCGAAGCGGGACCATCCCCGCTCCGAGCCTCCCCGCGGCTGAGAGGCTGCCTTCGCCCCCCAGCAGGCAATCGGGTAAGCATTTTTTTTGCATTCCCTTCCCTCCCACCCACCCCCCCCCCAAATTACCTTGTTGTTCCTGCATCCCCGGCGGGGGACGAGGGAAGCCTCCGGCCATGTGGAGACTTGGAGCGGGGCCATCCCCGCTCTGCACCTCCACACGGCTGGGGGCTTCCCTCGTCCCCTGCCGGGGACTCAGGTATGTTTTTTTTTTCCCTCTTCCCCGTCCCTCTCCCGCCCTTCCAACCCCACTTACCATCTCTTTGATCCTTTTTCGGGAGAGGACGTGCTGGGAACACTTGTGTCGCCAGCGCGCCCGCTTCCGATGGCCGCCATGGAAAGGGAAAATGGACTCCGTTTTCCCTTTCCGTAGCGGCCATTTTCTTGGTTGTTTCTTTTTTTTTTTTTTGTCCTGAAACGCGACAGCATTTCGGGACAGAAAAAATGCTTTTAGTGCCCCGGTCACACACATAATGCGGGCAGGGATACTAATAGCAATATGACCCCAGAAGCTTCGCTCGAGGCCTATACCTATGGGCCCCAGGGCATTACCTGAGCCGGTAATACCCCTGCCGCTCGGGTCATATTGCTTAAATGTACACAACACAGATTTGTAATTTTGCCTCAAAAAAGTCCAAAATTGATCAAAACACGTGTCAGCAGATACTGTATCAATCACGGAAAATACTGTATCAATCACAGATTAAAGCACCAATCTGATTTCATTATTTGTAAAGATATATGTGACAGCTCATGTTTATGGAACAATAGTTTTTTTTTAATAGTTTGTGTAGGTGTAGGGTGTGGGTACAGAGAGTGTAGTTAGGGTGGGTGTGGGTAGAGAGAGTGGAGGTAGAGTGGCTGAGTCTCCCTGGAGATAGTGCAGGTAGTGTGGGTGGGGGTAGAGAGAGTGGAGGTACAGTGGATGGGATAGAGAGAGTAAGGGTAGAGTGGGTAGGGGTAGGTGGGTAGTGCTGAGTGAGTGGGTGCAGTTAGAGAGAGTGGAGGTGGATATGTACAGGGCTGTTAGAGGCGGGTAAACCTAAAAGAATATTCAGGATTACAGAGGTAATAAGGAATAAGGTGTCGTCGTTGCAGGTCGGCTCAGCTTTACCCTCGTCGGATTCTTAGGTCCTGTGGCGACTTCTGAAGATCCAGTCCCAAAAGCCCTGCTTTTATGCAGAAAACCCCCATTCATTCAGCCTAGCTGTCAATCAACACATGCTAAATGGTGAGCGGGGAGGCTCACCACTTGGGCCAATCACACCAGAGTGCGACCGGAGTTGGCAAGGCAACTCGGTCCAGGGTGCCTAAACCCCCTCCCACACCCCTGTGGTAACCCAGACAGAATGGCACCACTTTGTCTATGATGGAGGTCCGCTAGGACGCCCCAGTGTTACGGCACGTAAGGTGTGTAACACACATAGAAAAACATATGAGACCCTATGGAGTAAAAGACCCCATAGCCCATAGAACACATTGACATTCAAAGGAATTACACACATTCATGTCCAAGAGTGGGAGAAAAAGAGTCTCACTCTTGGCAGGATGGAAAAAGCAAACTCCAGAAATCCAGCAAAGCTGCTGGGGGACACACTAGGTTAGGAAATTCAGCCTAAACAGAGAATTCTCCCTAACACCCCCAGCATCCAGGGGCACCCTCCACCAGGCCCCCACTCATGTCTCCCACCACCCCCACCCCCCAGCAGTGCAGGGCACCATCCACCAGGCCCCCACTCATGTCTCCCACCACCCCCACCCCCCAGCAGTGCAGGGGCACCCTCCACCAGGCCCCCACTCATGTCCAACTCATGTCTCCCATCACCCCCACCCCCCAGCATCCAGGGGCACCCTCCACCAGGCCCCCACTCATGTCTCCCACCACCCCCACCCCCCAGCATCCAGGGGCACCCTCCACCAGGCCCCCACTCATGTCTCCAACCACCACCTCCCCCAGCAGTGCAGGGCACCCTCCACCAGGCCCCCACTCATGTCTCCCACCACCCCCACCCCCCAGCAGTGCAGGGGTACCCTCCACCAGGCCCCCACTCATGTCTCCCATCACCCCCACCCCCCAGCATCCAGGGGCACCCTCCACCAGGCCCCCACTCATGTCTCCCACCACCCCCACCCCCCAGCATTGCAGGGGCACCCTCCACCAGGCCCCCACTCATGTCTCCCATCACCCCCACCCCCCAGCATCCAGGGGCACCCTCCACCAGGCCCCCAATAATGTCTCCCACCACCCCCACCCCCCATCAGTGCAGGGCACCCTCCAATATCCCCCCACTCATGTCTCCCATCACCCCCACCCTCAGCATCAAGGGGCACCCTCCACCAGGCCCTCACTCATGTCTCCCACCACCCCCACCCCCCAGCAGTGCAGGGCACCCTCCACCAGGCCCCCACTCATGTCTCCCACCACCCCCACCCCCAGCAGTGCAGGGGTACCCTCCACCAGGCCCCCACTCATGTCTCCCATCACCCCCACCCCCCAGCATCCAGGGGCACCCTCCACCAGGCCCCCACTCATGTCTCCCACCACCCCCACCCCCCAGCATTGCAGGGGCACCCTCCACCAGGCCCCCACTCATGTCTCCCATCACCCCACCCCCCAGCATCCAGGGGCACCCTCCACCAGGCCCCCACTCATGTCTCCCACCACCCCCACCCCCCATCAGTGCAGGGCACCCTCCACCATCCCCCCACTCATGTCTCCCATCACCCCCACCCTCAGCATCCAGGGGCACCCTCCACCAGGCCCCCACTCATGTCTCCCATCACCCCCACCCCACAGCATCCAGGGGGACCCTCCACCAGGCCCCCACTCATGTCTCCCATCACCCCCCACCCCCCAGCATCCAGGGCACCCTCCACCAGGCCCCCACTCATGTCTCCCATCACCCCCACCCCCTAGCAGTCAGGGGTACCCTCCACCAGGCCCCCACTCATGTCCCCCTGCACGCCCACCCCCCAGCATCCAGGGGCACCCTCCACCAGGCCCTCACTCATGTCCCCCAGCCAACATGTCATCACAATCTAGATCCCTGGCCCTTATGGTCAGCCTCCAAATGCCAAACACCGACCCGAGTATTGCATCCACCCACTTAGAAATGGCAATAACATGATAGAACCCCAATTGCAAGTTTGGAAATGAACACATGTCCCTCACATACACCCAATGGGTGTCAGTGAATGTCAAAACCCATATCATGATATGCATGAAACCAATGAGATGATACTACACATTGAAGTTTGAAGAAAAAATATGTATTAAAAGCAACATAAATTGAATAAAAAATAAACAAACTATAATGGAAATTTGAAAAAAAATAAACCAGCATGTCCGTGAAATAATGCAAAACCACAAATCATAATCCAAAGGAAAGGTGTCCAAAGTCACAGTCCACAAAAGTAAATCCAATGGAAAATAAAAATCGAAAACCATTGCTCCACGGGTAAATCATTAAAAAAAATGAAAATCCAAAAGTCAACTATATACAGATAAACAATCCAGGGTCCATGATCCCAACAGAAGAAATGAAACCTATCTAATAACACTACCTAAAAAAAAAACTATATACAAAAATGTGGCCCATTGTCAAAAAGGTCCAAGAAAAATGCGAAACCAAAGGAAACCTAACATTAACTACAGAACTATTTACAAGGGCAGCGGGCTAGTCCGACGGCTCACTTCGGGATGTTCCGGGCCAGGGCATCATCGAACTCCTGCTCAATGTCCCGGAGGCGGTCCTCCTCCATGGCCCTGAGGGTCCGCAGGGCCGTCGACATGTTCACCCACAACTCCCTGCGGATTGCCTCGAGGCACTCGGGCCGCCTCAGGGCCCTCCGTATGGAGTTCTCCGCCCTGACCATCGTGAGCCGTGCCTCTTCCGCCCGCTGCCGCTCCGCATCTATGGCGTGGCCCAACCGCTGCCACACGGAAGACACTTCCCGTCCTGGGTCCTCCTGCCCTCCGGCCGATGCCTGCCCTCCGATGTCGAAGGCCCGAGCCATCATGGCTCCCACCACGTTGCTGCTGCTGCTGTGCCTCTGCCCGTGCACTGCCTCCTGCTGCCTGCACATCCTCCGCTGGCTGGGGTGCAGTCGTTGATGTGGCCACCCCTGCTGGACGTCTGACTCCCGACTGTGGCAGGGATGCCTCCTCCACCAGCCTGGCCGCACCATCAGAGGCAGCTCCACAGGGCACCCAGGTGACTAATGGATGGGAAGATGGCACGGAGGACGACTGGTGCATAGGGGGTTCAGTTGAGGAAGGGGTCTGAGGAAGCCCCATCAAACGGAGGAATCCGGCCTCGGTGACCTGTCCCAGTAGGCCGACGCGGTCAACGGAGCCATTCGAGATGACGTGCAGTCTCCTCATGAAAAGACTGCAGGTCACCTCGCATGGCCCGTTGACGCAACGCCACACCAGTCAGGACAGGCTCAACCCAGACCCGGATAGCCACGCCGCAGGCAGAGGAAGGCCAGTTGTTGTGAGCTCATCCCCTGCCTGAAAACGGGTCTGGACGGAGGCATCCCTGCTGGTTCAAGATAATGCAGTGACAGGATCAGGGACAGGATTGCACACAGGCACCTCCGCGGCGACCTGTGCTGCCTCCTATCCCTGGTCCTGCACTGCACCACTAGCACCAGTGGAATCCCCACCTCCAGCCCCCATCTCTGTTGCTTGCACGGCCTCCTCCTCCACCAAACCCCCCACCAACCTGGATGACTCTGTGTCATCTTCCCCCGTTGGGCCCTGTGGGGTCCCAGCTGCCCCTTCTGCTGCCGAGGAGTCCAACTCTGACCTCCCCCTCTTGGACCTCCCCCCGGCAGCTGCGGCCTGGGATGCGGCACCGGACTCCTCACTCCCCGACGAGATCACAACCTGGGAGGGGAGCCGGGCCTTGCGTCTCCGGCTGGCGGTGCGATCCCCGCCGCTGTGCTCCACAGCACCTTCTCCATCCTCTTCATCAGTTGACGCTGCAGACAGGGAGAAATAAAACACAGGCATCAGGGCACTGTACAATGGACACATACACACATGACAGTTGCACATGAGTGGCATTGGCAAACCTCAGACATGGCATCACAATCGGCAACACACATGTCATTTCAACTTGCACACATGAGCCATACCACAGCCATATTGCAACTGCCAGCACCATCCATACACATACAACAGCATGAGCAGGCAAAGGTGAGCCAGACATCACATGCAACACAGGGAGTGCACTACACACGCACGCACACCACCACACTTGCATGCATGTGTACACCTCAGCCAACTGTCGCAGTGTTCAGATGGGCATCCATGTCACATCTGCCAATCAGGCTTCCACATCCCGCTGTCACATGCATCCATGTTGCATCACTGTTGCACCCTTCTCAAATACACACACATGCACATGTACACAGTGCTGATACATGCAGCTGAAAACAACATACATGCATGACATCACGAACATGCCTACTTACATACACATTCATCCAAACATGTGTGCCCACACAACTGCATTTGGCATGCAAGCCTACACACACAAGCACCATCCATGTCTCACACATGACAGCCCTCGCATGTGTTAGCCTCACGGCCCTGTAAACCCCCACCCATACTCGACCCCATACAAACAGATGTGCAACCTGCACACTACTGGCACATCACCACACGCACAGCTTACAATCATGATGCATGTACACTTCCCGCTCGACTCCAGACGGGTCTGCCTCTCAAGGACCTGGACGTGGAGCGCTGGGGATATGCATTCCAGGACCCTCATCTGATCTTCCGACAAGTGGCCCCGGCGCCCCTTAACATCCGCTACCTTCAAGAGGCGCCGGGCCTTGTTGAGGGTCCTGGACCTGAAGTCCTCCCAGCGCTTCTTGACATGTTGGAAGTTGCGGACTGCCACCCCCTCCGCGCTGATGGCAGTCACGATGTCTGTCCAGATCCGAGTCCGTCCTTCCTTGTCGGCGTGCACATTTCCGAAGAGGGCATCATACTGCCCCAGGACTTGCTCCACCAGGACACCAACTTCCCTGGCACTAAAGCTGGTGCCCCTCTGCCTCTCTGGCCGGGGGTTGTCAGTGGTGCCAGATGTTGCAGTGCCCGACATGACAACCCCAGAGGCAGGAGTGGGTGGGCAACTGGGTCCTGGGGCTGGGCTGTGGAGCGATGGAATACCAGTCGGGAGTCTTCGGTTCCAGCAGGGGTGGTCACAGCAACAGCACCCCTGGCTGATGTGCAGGCAGCAAATGGCAGGGCACGTGGGCAGCAGGCAGTCAGGCAGCAGCAGATGGCAGCTGGGAGCGTGCTCGGGTTTCTGGGGGGCAGTAAATCAGCATTCTGGGCAGGAGCATGGTCTTCCGTGTGCTTACGCGTGGCCAGCTTGATACGGAGTGATTTGGCACGTGAAAATCCTGCACGTCTGCGTGTAATTCGAGGAAAGGCCCTTAGCGTGTAATCGCGTCTGCACGCATACGCGATTTCATTGGCCCAAAGGCCCCCATGCGCAGCTATGACGTCACGCGCATGGCCGTAGAGAATGGCGCGTGTAAAAAAAAAGATACACGTCCGAGTGTCAAAGCGTGTAATTGGTGGAAAAGGCCTCATCGCGTATACGCGTCGGTGACGTGTGTATAAAAGGTATGTGTAGAACGCCATTTCCTTGTACGTGCTTTTTGTGGAGAGCGAGTGGGTGAAATCTGTACTTCTTGTCGGTTCACACGCGATTTACTTCACAGTGTTTCAAGTTCGTACTCCCTGTTACCTCTGACAGCTTTTTCTCTTTTCCTCTTTTTCCTGGTCCTGTTTCCTCCAACAGCGTTCCCTTCTACTGTTGTCCTGTCTCCTCAGACAGCGTACAATTCTTCTTTTGGTGGGGGTGTTGCCAACGCGCACACGCGCATATTTTTCACGCTTTTGTTCCTGGCAGACGGTGAGTCGCGCACTTATTTAACATCTGTGCTTGCCCCGTGTGTCGCATACCTCTTCAGAGGTCATTCTAGGCTGCGTGTGACACGCATACGTTCATTCTTGTGTTTCTGGGTGCTACAGCGTAGTGCAGGTTTATTTTTCCACACACGTGGTCTAGGAGGGGTTGCGTGCACCTTACTTCCCTTTTTTGGGGTGCCTGTGCATTGCGTGACCCGTCATCTTTCCCCAGGGGTGACATACAGCCTTGCTAGAGCACTAGGGTACGATTACCATCTGGTACCCAACCCCTTTGACCCCCAATTGCCCAGGACAATAGTTCACAGCGACTCCCATACGCACAATAACATCAGTGCCATGGCTGGGAGGGAGGCGAACAAGCCGTAAGGGTAGCAAAGGTGGCCGAGCCCCAAGTGGTGGATGTGGTGGATCCGGTAGGGGATGTGGCCATGACTTGCAGGGTGCCCCTAGCCCCCCATGTGTGGAGGAGCAGTCAGGGACACCCATGCCCCCCCCCTGGTTGAGGGTAACATGGCTGACACCATCCATGCTCAGCCCTTGTTGGACCAGCCCACTGTGGAACCAGACCTGACACAGGGTGACTCCATGGCTGACTTCCAGGTCAGCAGGTCTAGGCCACGTGCGCCGGTGCACGTTGGTGTCATCAGGCCACGTGGATCAGGGGCAGCTAGGTCATCTGCTGCCCCGTGTAGGCAGGCTAGGGAGGCTGCAGGGGCAGCTGCGGCTCCATCCACCCCACCTCTCACACACCCAGCCAGGACAGTGTCGGTCCAAGTCCATCCTGCAGACATTCCCCCTGACACCATCACACTTGATCTAATGCCTGCACCAACTCCCATGCTGAGTGTGCAATTCCACATTCCTAGTACAGAGTCCACCGGAGCTCCTGCCCCTAGTGTCCAGAGCGGCGTAGGACACTCAGGATCCTCACCACCTTCCAAGCGGAAGAGGAAGAGTGCTCGTCCAGTAGAGGCTGATGCCCCAGACACGGCTACACAGTCCGGCTCGTCAAGGAAGCCCAGCTTCAATGAGGCCGAACTGTGTGCACATGTAGAGTATGTGTCCGCACATGACCGCGAAATGGTGATTGTTGCAGGATCCAAGACCACACCTGCACAACGTCTGGCACACTCGCAGATCATCGCAGACATCATAAGTGCCCTTGGAATCGTGAGGCACACAGCTAATGAATGCTACAAGCGCTGGAATAACCTGAAGCGCAGGGCAAAGAATAAGCTGGCCTCAAGTCATGCCGCTACTCTAGTGACTGGAGGTGGGTCTCCAGCAGAGGACATAGAACTCACTCCACATGAGCATGTTGCTGGGACCTACGTCACGGAGGAACAGATCCAAGGCGTGGGAGAACTGGCAGATTACGAGGCATTGTCCGGTGGGTGCACATGCATGTGTGTGTCATCCATGTGCATGGTGTGTGTGTGAGGGCTTCTGTTTGGGTGCCAGGTGAGGGTGTGTGTGCCTGAGTGGTTTGGGTCACCCATGTGCCTCATCCAATACATTCTGCGCACCAGCATTTGGGTATAGCAATATCCCTTCTGCCAACATTAGACATCTAGCCCAACACCACGCCAGTTGCCCTTGAAGTGTCATCTTGCCACAACATTGTTGCTTATTTTCCTCTGTTTATTCAGGCAGATTGTTTGCATACCACCACTTTTACTAGGCATTTCTCAGTCCTATTGTCACATGTCTGACATGGCTATGGTACAGTGGACTGGCTTTGTTTCCTGGATATGATTTGTTTAGACATGTCCCTGTGCTATAGGACCATTTTGGACTGGCAGCTCCAAGTTATACATTTGAACCATTTCAATGAAAAAATCAATTTCCTGAGCAAACTAGACTGAATGAACAATTGGTGCCCTCCTCTCCCTTTTCACTTTATGGCTAGGGTACATGCCATCTGTGTGATGGCATGTGTATTTGACCTGCCAATCACAGGCCAATGTGTGATGCCACTGCTAGGCAGCATGCAGCAAATGTGTTCATCTTCCACCTTGGTGTCATCAATGTGTGCCATCTGCCTCCCCTTCACACGCAGTGACGGTGCATGCATGGGAGGGTTTTAGTCATGTGGGACATGTGTCAATCAAGTACTGTTTCTGTAGCTTCGCAGCCCTAATTGTGTGCCATAGTGCTAATGCCTGTTTCCATTTGTTTTCTTTTATGTCTTTGCAGGGGATGACGCACTTGATACTGCTGGGGTTGTGGAGATGGTGCAGACCTCAGGCCCGACCGACCACCAGTGAGGGACGTGGTGTGGTAGTGGGTGAGAACCCACAACTGCTGCAGGTCGTGCTCTCAAGGGGTGTCTCTGGCTGCACCTCCCCCGAGCTGTATTCAGGTGTCGATTCGGATGATGAGACCTATGTGCCGTCGCAGGTGAGTGTTCCTGGGAGGGATTCTGTTCTGTCCGACCCACCTGCACCAGGGTTAGAACCCTCAATGGGGATGTCAGTGTTGGCAGGTACGCCTTGGTGGTTACGGATGCAGGGTCACACTCCACAACATCTGATCCTGTTCCTGGGCCAGCAGATCAGAGGGGGAATGCAGTCCTGCAGCCTCAGGCAGTGCCGGCACAGCAAGGCGCAGTTCGCCTTGCCCCAGACAGGTGTGGTGCCCGCCGACGTGGTGGCCGTACGCCACCTGGCTATACCGCATGGGAGCAATCCATATACGGTATGGCAACCCAACAGGCAGCATCATCAGAGATGATGGCTCAGGCCATGGATAGGGTGGGCACTTCCATTGTACCCCCCGAAAGGCTGATGGAGAGACTAAAGCAGGCAACAGACTCCATCTGCCAGTCACACAGGGAGGACATGTTGGCGTCCGACAGGGACAGGCGGGCGTCACTGGCGACTCTGCGGGAAGCCATTTCCATAGAGTCCCAGGGCAACAGGGAAGTCCTGAGGGTGGAACTCCTTCACCTCAGACGACTCTTGTTGAGCTTTAGGCTTCAACAAACAGAAGGAAAGAACAGCAGCTGGAGCGTCTCACACGTACGCTCTCAGCTGAGATGCAGGCAACTAGGGCAGAGGTCCGGGCATCACGTGAGTTGTTGCATGGGGACCTACGCACAATTATCCTCCAGAACGAGACCTTCCACACCCGCATGCTTGCTGCCATGGAGGACCAGACTAGGGATATGTGTGGGCTGCCTCCCATAGTGCCACCACCTCCTGATGCAGCTGCAGAGGGTGAGGAGAGCAACAGCAGTGATTCTCTCACAATAGGGTGGCCGTGCAGGCCATGAGCCCATGGAGGTGTTTTTTTTCCGCAAGATCCACACAGGTGGGTTTTGGTGTGCACCCTGTCCTCGGACCTCCTGGGTGGCCTCCCCCACGCCCCCGGGCCCATTAATGGCCATTTTTGATTTTTCTTTTTTAATTTTTGTTTTTTGGGCAGTTTGTTGCCTTCTGTGGCTCCCGTGGGCATACACTGTATTGTGGCTGGGCACATGCAGACATGAATTTGGTTCAGATGCTTGGGTTTGTGTGACACACACCCCTCCTGCTTCCCATTTCCATGGGCTTGCAAAGGGTGTGCCCAAGTGACATTGACGTACATGGTGACGTTGGACTCCCATTTGATGTGTGGGCAGTCTGTAGTCAATACTGTGTATACATTCATAGTGCATATTGTTGTTGTATTGTACACTGCATGGTGTATTGATATGTGCCCCTGCATCCATCTCAACCTCCTAATTTGCAGGTCCATTTCTCATGTCTTCTCAAGGCGGTCTACCTTGGAACTGGAGTCCATGTTGTAAGCAGTGCACCTACACTCTTGCGTGGCGCTAACACTGTATTTGAAGTGCTGGCATTATCAGGTAGTGAGGCTACCAAATTTCTAAGTCTGCAATGTCATGTTTAAGGTAGGTTGGAGGTTGTGTAGGTGATTGTTATTCTTGGTAAGTATTTGGTAATGTGTGTTGTAGGTCCTGCATTACTGTGAGCATTTCATGTGTGGCCAGTTTCCATTAGGGAGACTGTAGTTGGTGACACTTGGGGCATGTTGTGGGGATTAATTTGTTTGCTCTCACATTGCATGACATGCCATGGTGTGTTGTGTGGCCCTGCCGGGGAGGGTTTGGGTGACATAGCACTGTTCTCATGTAGTATTTTGCAAGTGGGTATTCATTTCTGCAGCATGGAAATGTGTCTTTTGATGACACTGCATTGGTGGTGTTTGTGTAGGTAGGGATGCACACATTCTGACACTTCCACATGAACAATCGCAGGCTGCTATGGTTCTGACAGTTGACTGTCCCTTTGTTCGTCATAATTGTCAGGTCGAGTCATCATTGCTTATCAGATGGTATGTGCCAGGGCTGTGTGCACTCCACAGGGGTGTGATTTCTATGTGAAGTAATTAGCCACCAGCTGTGTACGGGCTGCCTTACCCCGTGCCCTTTCCCCTCCCATGTGCAGCGGGCGTGCATGTGGTTGGGGATGTGGGGGCACCACCATGTCCACAGCCAGGCCCCGGCGTGTTGCAACATTGTGCAGGACACATGCTGCCACTATGATCCTGCACACTACTGGGGGCGCATATAACAGCTGCTCGCCAGAACGGTCAAGGGAGCGAAAGCGTGACTTGAGCACTCCGAATGTGCGCTCCACTATGCCCCGGGTTGCAATATGGGCTGTGTTGTTGTTAGGCGGAAACCTGTGCAGTTCCCCCTGTGCAGTTCCCTCTGGGAACACTGCAAAAGATTTAGGACTACAGGTGTTTGGCAGTAAACCCACTTGGTAGCAGTCTGCACCACACAGATTCACTGTTGGTAGCTGTGGCTGAGCAGTCAGACTTCCCTCAAGAAGAGTTAAGCAGTATGTGGAGTATACAAGATAGGGCAATTCTTCACAGTAAGACAAGCAAACACGCAACGAGGCTCAGTGTAAAGATATTAAGGTATTTATTTATAACAAAACATCTATCAAAAACACTATGGCACTATCACGGCAAACAAATCAAACACAATTACTCTACAAAGAAGAAACAATCAATCCCCCTAGCAATATTTCGACAAGTGTAGGTTTTACCGGCACCACTTATTTACAGACAGAGGTGTATGCCTCAACCTAGATGGCACTCTAATATTAGTTAGGACGGGAGAGAAAAATAGGCAGGTTATGAAAGCAACACAGTTCAATACTTTACGGGAAAAAAATGCAAGGCAAGAAGGCAAGAATCACAATAGATCATAAAGTTCAGAGGCCAGGCCCACTCGAAGAGAGGCAAGGCGATATGTCCCAAAAGTCTCTAGTGGAAATGCGTTCGAGTCTTTGTGGCAAATTGTTATCGGCAGATTGAACCAGTACAGAACAATACGGGAGAAAGCTTGGAGGCGACCCAACGGAAAGGAGAGGATTAAGACACCTCACTCGAACCGATCGAAAGGGAACCCAGGCGGACACGGTACCTTGTTGTGGAGGGCAGCTCCGGCGGGGGCAGTTGTTCCTGGTAGTGGATGCACGTCGGGTCTTTGCCAAGAGTAGAGATGTTCTCGTCGTCGAAGAAAAGTGAAGGTCGGTGCACCACCAGGGAAGAGACCAGCCGCGGAGTGCTCTGTCACAAGGCACCACCTTTTGGTCGCGGTACAGGGGTAGTGGCTATCCGGTTGCCGAGGTGCGCTGCACGGGAAATTCGACCACTGCGTCCTGAGGCGAATAAAAAGCAAAGGGGACTGGTTGTTCCCACCAGTCAGGGGAAGATACTCTCCGCCAGGGAGATCTCCTCTGTCGTCGGGAAGTGGCGAGTCGGTTCTGCAGGGCTCCATCGGAGGTGTCGTCGTGCAGGTCGGCTCAGAGTTACCCTCATCGGATTCTTAGGTCCTGTGGCGACTTCTGAAGATCCAGTCCCAAAAGCCCTGCTTTTATGCAGAAAACCCCCATTCATTCAGCCTAGCTGTCAATCAACACATGCTAAGTGGTGAGCGGGGAGGCTCACCACTTGGGCCAATCACTCCAGAGTGCGACCGGAGTTGGCAAGGCAACTCGGTCCAGGGTGCCTAAACCCCCTCCCACACCCCTGTGGTAACCCAGACAGAATGGCACCACTTTGGAGGGTCTCTGTACAGAGCCCGCCAAAAGTGGAACAAAGGGCTCAACCTTTGGTTTAGGAGTCACAGAGACGAACACAGACGCCATTTTAAAAACCAAGTTCTGGCAGAAAATACCATCCAATAAACTTATTTACGATAAGTAGACCGGTGGTACGTTAGAGATTAACGAGGAAAAGTATCAATCTCCAACAATGGGACGAATCCCATAGGGTTATGTTTGGGGTCGAAGATAACAAGTAGTTTCCACTGCCACCAGCCAAAACTCGATGAGGGGGGACGGGACAGTGCCCCCTCGAGTAACAGATCCAGGAGTAATCGAATTACCCCTACTAGTACGTCCACAATAAGATGGTTTGTACTAGTTCTGTTAGTAAATTTAGGTCTAGTAAAGCCAATGGTGACTTTACATGCCCGGGGAGACAGTAGTCAGTCCCCGGGTATGTAGTCTATGGTGGGTGTCCACTAGGACGCCCCGGTGCTACGGCACGTAGGATGCGGTGTAACACACATAGAAAAACATATGAGACCCTATGGAGTAAAAGACCCCATAGCCCATAGAACACATTGACATTCAAAGGAATTACACACATACATGTCCAAGAGCGGGAGAAAAGAGTCCCACTCTTGGCAGGATGGAAAGAAAACAAACTCCAGAAATCCAGCAAAGCTGCTGGGGGACTCACTAGGTTAGGAAATTCAGCCTAAATAGAGAATTCTCCCTAACACTCGCCCCCCCCAGACTAAGAGACAGGAGGATTTAATCCACTCCTGGATGAATCTCATACCTCTAGTCGATGACATATATCCTAGAGAGACCATCAGCATTTTGGTGGTGACACCCTGACCTGTGCTCAATGGTGAAATCAAACCCTTGCAGGCAGATCGACCATCTCAATAGTTTTGGGTTTTCCCCTTTCATTGGCATTAACCATCTCAAGGGTTGGTGGTCAGTCTGAATGACAAAAGTAGAACCATACAAGTACGGCCTAAACTTCTTCAGAGCCCACACGATAGCAAAGCACTCTCTTTCGATTGTTGCCCACCTTGTTTCCGGATCCTTCAGGTTGCGGCTGATGAAGCAAACGGGGTGCTCCCTACCTTTCCCATCCAGTTGACTGAGTACGGCACCTATTCCTACATTTGAAGCATCTGTCTGCACAATGAAGTGTTGGCGGTAATCAGGAGCTCTGAGTACTGGGGCTTGGCAAAGAGCCTTTTTCAGGTTTTCAAAAGCCTGATTGCACTCCTCGTTCCATCTAACCTTCTTAGGAAATTTGGGCGAGGAGATGACATTCAGTGGAGAAGCTATGGTCCCATAGTTCTCTATGAAATTCCTGTAATACCCAGTGAGGCCTAGGAAGGCTCTCACCTGGGTTTGAGTAGTCGGTGTTGTCCAATTTTGCACAGCTTCGATTTTACTGAGCAAAGGCCTTATTTCTCCACCTCCTACCTCATGTCCAAGATAGACTACCTTACTCTGTCCAATTTGGCATTTACTCGCCTTTATGGTCAGATTGGCTCATCCAAGAGCCTGCAAAACATCTCTCAGGTGGCTTACATGTTCTTCCCAGGAATTGCTGAACACTGCGATGTCATCCAAGTATGCCATGCAGAAGTCCTCCATCCCATTCAGAACCTGGTTTACCATCCGTTGAAACGTAGCAGGTGCATTCTTCAATCCGAAAGGCATTACCTTAAATTGGTGTAAGCCAACGGGGGTAGAAAATGCAGTTTTCTCCTTGGCATGGTCTGTCAGGGCTATTTGCCAATAGCCTGACGTCAAGTCAAATGTGCTGAGGAACTTGGCGGCGCCAAGTTTATCCACCAACTCATCTGTTCTTGGTAAAGGGTGGGCATCAGTCTTGGTGACTGCATTAAGAGCTCTATAATCCACGCAGAATCTAAGTTCTTTAGATCCGGCCTTTGGTACTAACACAACTGGGCTAGACCATGGACTAGTAGAGGGCTCTATTACCCTGAGATCAAGCATCTTGCTGACCTCACCCTTGATGTGGGTTCGTGCGTTCTCTGACATTCGGTATCCTCTGCTTTTGACTGGCAGACAGTCACCAGTGAGTATGTCGTGCTGGCCCCAAGGGGTCAAGCCTGGTGAAAGCGAGAACAGAGAGGCAAACTGATTCAACATAGATTTGCACTCTTCTTGTTGTTCGGGTGTCAGATTGGAGGAGAGATTTACTCCTTCAATTTTTTCATCTAAAGCTAAGCCTCTGAGGAGATCCGGAAGAGCTTCACTCTCTTCTTCTTCCTCGGATGACGCTAGAAGCAACGCTCCTACATCAGGTCGTGAGACATACGCTTTAAGTCGGTTGGTGTGAAAGACTGTCGGAGCCTCCTTGGGATTGCCCAAGTCCACCAGATAGTTGACCTCTCCGAGTTTACCCACAACTCTGAAGGGTCCCATCCACTTGTCTTGCAAGGCCCTCTGCCTTGTTGGGATCATAATGAGAACGAGCTAGTCTTGAGCGAACTCAACCATGTTAGCCTTTTGATCGTGCCAGCGCTTGACCAATGCTTGTCCATCTTTCAAGTTATCGCTTGCTTCCGTCATCATGTGTGAGATTCTCCTCCGGAGACCTATCACATAGTCAGTCACTCTGACTGGCTTGGGGGAAAGAGCACTCTCCAACCCCTCCTTAATCAGGGCCAATGGACCTCTGACGGGATAACCATAGAGTAGTTCGAAGGGAGAGTAACCTACTCCCTCCTGAGGGACTTCTCTATAAGCAAAGAGAAGGCATGGCAGTAGAAAGTCCCACTTACGCTTAAGAGGTTCTTCTAAAGCACCTATCATGCTCTCATGGTTCGGTTGAACCGTTCTACCAATCCATTGGTTTGTGGGTGGTACGCTGTTGAGAACTTGTAAGTAACTACACAGGTTTTCCACATGGCTTTCATGTAGTAGGACATAAAGTTTGACCCCCTGTCAGAGATTACTTCCTTAGGAAACCCGACCCTAGTAAAAATACCAAGGAGGGCCGTAGCCACAGCCGGAGCTGTAACAGTCCTCATAGGAATTGCCTCAGGATACCTAGTAGCATGGTCTACTACAACAAGTATAAACCTGTTGCCTGAGGAGGTTGGAAGATCAAGGGGACCAACAATGTCAATCCCTACTCTCTCAAATGGGACTCCCACGACTGGGAGAGGCACTAAAGGTGCCACATTCTTGGAGCCAACCTTACCAGAGGTCTGGCAGGTGTGGCAGCTCCTGCAGTGTTTTTCTACTTTGGCCCCCATCTTTGGCCAATAGAAGTAGAGCGAGAGCCTTTCCTTAGTCTTCTTGCAACTCAAGTGACCAGCCAAAGGAATCTGGTGGGCTAACTGCAAGAACTGTGGTCTGTTCTCTTGGGGTGCTACAAGCCGTTTGTAGTCTCCAGGTGCAGACTTCGTCGGTTCACTGTAGAAGAGGCCATCTTCCCAGTGAAACCTGTATTTCCCAGGCTCTTGCCCTTCAGCCTGAGCTTCTGCCTGGTGGCGAAGACCTTCCAGAGTTGGACATTCCCTCTGTCCCTTACTGAAGTCTGCCCTGCTGGGTCCACCTTCTGCCAGTAAAGACTGCAGCTCAGGATGGTCAACAGGATCCAGATCTCCAATAAGTTCCTGGCCTTCCATTAGCTCTTCCTCAGAGTCTAATTCTACCACACAGGGTTGTACCTCCCTCTCAGCCTCGGCTGGAGGTGGAGTTACGGGTGTAACTTTGGACAACCTTGGGGAAGTCCGTGTTGGCTTCACTGGAATGCTGGCTGCTGGTTTCGGGATAGAAGTCTTAGGTTTCCCTTTCGCTTCTGATTTCTTGGAGACAGCAGCTGACAATTCTAGTGGAGCAGGAGTGATTTCTTTCTTCAACATCTCCTGGAGAGTACCGCGCATGGTCCTCTCTCTTGCGAGTCTGGTTAGCTCCTGTAACCGTTTACTAGGAGGTCTGGGAGTATGCAATACAACTCCGAGAGTTTTCAGATCATTACCCAACAGTACGCGTCCTGGTACCTCACTCTGTATGCTGACAGGTAACTTCACAGTCATGTCGTTACACTGGATGAGAACTGGTAATTGGGGAAGCATCTGCACAGGCCCTCCAGCTAACTTGGTGAGGCGTGTGGCTGCCTTAGCAACATCCTCAGCCTGAAAAAACTATTTATCCACCACAGTTATGCTGGCCCCAGTGTCCCTAATGGCAGGAGTCTCCTGACCATTCACCTGGACACTGTCCTTATAATACTCTTTAGTATTATCGGGGATAGAATTATAGACATCTAAATTCTGTTGTTCCCACAACCCCAGCGATACTAAAGAAACGCTGGCTGAGACTCCAATGGGTTCGTCAGCTAGCAGTAGAAAGTTTCCACTTGCCATTTGGACTTCCTCCTCTGGAGCGAAGGCTAAGGAGACAAGCTGGACCCCTGAAGGTTTACCCTTACATCCGGGATCTCCTTTCACGTGGTCAGTCGAGCCACAAACAAAGCATTTACCGAATGCTTTCTGGAATGGTGGCTTGTTCTGACCTCCTTCCGGTTTGGCACCAGAAGACACACTATTCTGCTGTGGTTTTCCTTGTGGCTTACCCTTCTAGTTTTGTTTGGGGCCCTCTTTGGAATTTGAGTTATTAGAATTCTCTTTTGAGTCTTTTTTAGGCTGTTTTCCCTCATCCTTTTTCTGAGTTGTCCCAGAATCCTTATTAGTAGCCCGGTTGGCTACCCATAAATCAGCAGCCTTAGCTAGCTTCCGGGAATCCAATTCCTTCGAATCAGCCAAGTGCTGTCTGAGCTCAGGAGAACAGGCATCATAAATAGACTCCAACATAAAAAGATTCCTCATACCCTCATAAGTGTTCACTTTGTAACCTTAATCCATCCCTCTAATTTTTTCAACCCTTCACTCACCCAGGTAGCCCAAGGGGTACCATCATGCTTTTTGAGGGTTCTAAACCTCTTAAGATACTGGGAAGGGGTCTTCCCGAATCTAGCTATCAAAGCCAGTTTCACACTTTCGTAATCCGTCTTATCCGCCTCCCCCAACTCCATTACCACATCAGTCGCAACAGGAGGGAGCCTAGAGAACAACCAGGGAAGTAAATCATTCCCGGTGATGTCCTGGAGCCCATGATTGTATTCAAACAGTTTCAACCAATCCAACACATCCAATCTCGGTTCATACATACCCACTAATTCCTTCGGCATCCAGGGTCTTTTGGGACTGGAGCTCCTAGAGGAACCAGAGGAGAGAGAAGCATTTTCCATAGACAACTTTTTCATCTCTAACTCGTGATTAAGTTCTATTTCCCTGATTCTTAACTCAGCTTGCTTCTGCTCAGCCTGGGCATTCATCCATCTGAACTCGAGCTCTTGGTTTTGTTCAGATTGAGCCAAGAACCGTTTGTATTCTAATTCGAGCTTCATTTTTTCAAGTTCAAAATAAGCGGGGTTACTTGTGGGACCTGGTATGGGCCCCGTAGGCATAGCTGGTAAGGCAGGTAGAGGAGCAGGGGAGACAGTTTCGTTAGCCTTTCCTTCCTCTTCAGCCTCTTCATCGCTATCGTCAGAATTACGATTTAGATCAACACCATCACTGTTATCTACATTTGCTGGCGTAATTGATTCCTCTGAACCAGTACCCAGACTTTGGTTCGCCAGCAATCTCTCTATTAGTTCTAACTTCTTGCCTCTTACAGGAAGATTATCTTGTCTACAGAGAGCTCGCAAACTCTCAGTATTTTCACCTGACAAGGACTCTTGACTGTAAGTTTCCATCGTAGACATGTTTTTTGAAAGTTGCTTTTTGTGCTAAGTTTTGTGGTTAGTTATCCTAAAGTGTTGAAAAGCACTCTAAACTGTATACTCGATACAAATCCCACCGCTGTACACCAGTGTTAGGCGGAAACCTGTGCAGTTCCCTCTGGGACCACTGCAAAAGATTTAGGACTACAGGTGTTTGGCAGTAAACCCACTTGGTAGCAGTCTGCACCACACAGATTCACTGTTGGTAGCTGTGGCTGAGCAGTCAGACTTCCCTCAAGAAGAGTTAAGCAGTATGTGGAGTATACAAGATAGGGCAATTCTTCACAGTAAAACAAGCAAACACGCAACGAGGCTCAGTGTAAAGATATTAAGGTATTTATTTATAACGAAACATCTATCAAAAACACTATGGCACTATCACGGCAAACAAATCAAACACAATTACTCCATGAAGAAGAAACGATCAATCCCCCTAGCAATATTTCGACAAGTCTAGGATTTACCGGCACCACTTATTTACAGACAAAGGTGTATGCCTCAACCTAGATGGCACTCTAATATTAGTTAGGACGGGAGAGAAAAATAGGCAGGTTATGAAAGCAACACAGTTCAATACTTTACGGGAAAAAAATGCAAGGCAAGAAGGCAAGAATCATAATAGATCATAAAGTTCAGAGGCCAGGCTCACTCGGAGAGAGGCAAGGCGATATGTCCCAAAAGTCTCTAGTGGAAATGCGTTCGAGTCTTTGTGGCAAATTGTTATCGGCAGATTGAACCAGTACAGAACAATACGGGAGAAAGCTTGGAGGCGACCCAACGGAAAGGAGAGGATTAAGACACCTCACTCGAACCGATCAAAAGGGAAGCCAGGCGGACACGGTACCTTGTTGTGGAGGGCAGCTCCGGCGGGGGCAGTTGTTCCTGGTGGTGGATGCACGTCGGTTCTTTGCCAAGAGTAGAGATGTTCTCGTCGTCGAAGAAAAGTGAAGTCTGGTGCACCACCAGGGAAGAGACCAGCCGCGGAGTGCTCCGTCACAAGGCACCACCTTTTGGTTGCGGTACAGGTGTAGTGGCTATCCGGTTGATGAGGTGCGCTGCACGGGCAATTCGACCACTGCATCCTGAGGTGAATAAAAAGCAAAGGGGACTGGTTGTTCCCACCAGTCAGGGGAAGAGACTCTCCGCCAGGGAGATCTCCTCTGTCGCCAGGAAGTGGTGAGTCGGTTCCGCAGGGCTCCACCGGAGGTGTCGTCGTGCAGGTAGGCTCAGCGTTACCCTCGTCGGATTCTTAGGTCCTGTGGTGACTTCTGAAGATCCAGTCCCAAAAGCCCTGCTTTTATGCAGAAAACCCCCATTCATTCAGCCTAGCTGTCAATCAACACATGCTAAGTGGTGAGCGGGGAGGCTCACCACTTGGGCCAATCACTCCAGAGTGCGACCGGAGAGCGCAAGGCAAGTCGGTCCAGGGTGCCTAAACCCCCTCCCACACCTCTGTGGTAACCCAGACAGAATGGCACCACTTTGGAGGGTCACTGTACAGAGCCCGCCAAAAGTGGAACAAAGGGCTCAACCTTTGGTTTCGGAGTCACAGAGACGAACACAGACGCCATTTTAAAAACCGAGTTCTGGCAGAAAATACCATCCGATAAACTTATTTACGATAAGTAGACCGGTGGTACGTTAGAGATTAACGAGGAAAAGTATCAATCTCCAACAATGGGACGAATCCCATAGGGTTATGTTCGGGGTCGAACATAACAAGTAGTTTCCACTGCCACCAGCCAAAACTCGACGAGGGGGTACGGGACAGTGCCCCCTCGAGTAACAGATCCAGGAGTAATCGAATTACCCCTACTAGTACGTCCACAATAAGATGGTTTGAACTAGTTCTGTTAGTAAATTTAGGTCTAGTAAAGCCAATGGTGACTTTACATGCCCAGGGAGACAGTAGTCAGTCCCCGGGTATGGAGTCTATGGTGGGTGTCCGCTAGGACGCCCCGGTGCTACGGCACGTAGGGTGCGGTGTAACACACATAGAAAAACATATGAGACCCTATGGAGTAAAAGACCCCATAGCCCATAGAACACATTGACATTCAAAGGAATTACACACATACATGTCCAAGAGCGGGAGAAAAGAGTCCCACTCTTGGCAGGATGGAAAGAAAACAAACTCCAGAAATCCAGCAAAGCTGCTGGGGGACTCACTAGGTTAGGAAATTCAGCCTAAATAGAGAATTCTCCCTAACAGTTGTATCTTACCTCGGGAGGCGTGATGGGGTTCCGAATTGGCGTCATCATGTGGGTGCTCAGAGGGTAGGCACTGTCCCCTGGTGAGGAGGTGATGGGTATCATTAGTGGGGTAGTGACATAATTCTGCCTCTGACATGCATGCATGTGCAGTGGCATTCATACTCACCAAGCAGCCATGTATCGCCATGCCGCCCAGTTTCTAGGTCCCGGCTTAGGGTAGACATTCGGTAAATGAAGCTGTCGTGGGTTGACCCGGGATAGTTGGTATATACTGAGGTGATGATTCCCTTGGCATTACATACTACCTGCACGTTGATGGAATGCCAGTGCTTGCGGTTCCTATAGATGTGCTCAGATGCCCTGGGGGGACGAGTGCCACATGGGTGCAGTCAATGGCACCTAGCACTTTGGGGAATTGTGCCACACTGTAGAAATCCAGGGCAGAAGCCTGCCTTTCTGCAGGTCTCCTGGGCAGGTATATGTGCCTGCGGACTGATGGGCGTGCAGTGATGATGTTCAAGACCTGGTGTAGGCAGCGTGACTGCGTGGCCTGTGACACCCCACCCACTATGGCACTTGTCCGCTGAAATGATCCAGTGGCCAAGAAGTGCAGTACATTAAGGACCTTCTCCAGGGGGCTAAGTGCTTGGGAGCACAGGGTGGGTGATGTGAGGTCATCCTCCCACTCACTGACCAGGTCCAGTATTATGTGTGGGGGAAACCTGTACCTCCCATACACCTGGTCATCAGGCATCCCAAAAAGGCTGGTTCTGAGAGTGAAAATTCGGGCCCTCACTATCCTCCTCCTCCTCCTTTGGTAACCCACGGCCACTGCTGCTAGGAACGGTATATTCATCCTGGCGTCTGAGCTTGTTTGTTGCTTGCACGCACTTTTATGCTGCGTGGGTCTTCGTACGCCTGATTCATGCTGGCGTACGTGTTTCAGGACTGGACCATTTATTTTTCGGCGCGTTGTCTGCGACCGTGTGAATCTTCCCGCCCACCCCAGGAATACACGTAACACGCTCTCCCAGGCCCAGTCGCGAGTAAATATTCCCGCCCACCCCTGGAATACACATACCCCACTCTCACAGGCCCAGTCAAGTGTGGAACTTCACGCGCACACCGAAATACACGTACCCTGCAATATCGCGTGTGAAACTTCACAGGCACCCCGAAATACATGTACCCAGGCATATCGCACGGCTGGAGGGTGGGGGTGCTGGGAGACAGGAGTAGGGGCCTGGTGGAGGGTGCCCATGGAAGCTGGTGGGTGGGGGTGATGGGAGACATGAGTTGGACATGAGTGGGGGCCTGGTGGAGGGTGCCCCTGCACTGCTGGGGGGTGGGGATGCAGGGGGACATGTGTGGGGGCCTGGTGGAGGGTGCCCCTGACTGGTGGGGGGTGGGGGTGCAGGGAGACATGAGTGGGGGCCTGGTGGAGGGTGCCCTGCACTGCTGGGGGGTGGGGGTGATGGGAGACATGAGTGGGGGCCTGGTGGAGGGTGCCCCTGGATGCTGGGGGGTGGAGGTGCAGGGGGACATGAGTGGGGGCCTGGTGGAGGGTGCCCTGCACTGCTGGGGGGTGGGGGTGATGGGAGACATGCGTGGGGGCCTGGTGGAGGGTGCCCCTGGATGCTGTGGAGTGGGGGTGCAGGGGGACATGAGTGGGGGCCTGGTGGAGGGTGCCCCTGGATGCTGGGGGGTGGGGGTGCTGGGAGACATGAGTTGGACATGAGTGGGGGCCTGGTGGAGGGTGCCGATGGATGCTGGTGGGTGGGGGTGCAGGGGGACATGAGTGGGGGCCTGGTGGAGGGTGCCCTGCACTGCTGGGGGGTGGGGGTGATGGGAGACATGAGTGGGGGCCTGGTGGAGGGTGCCCCTGGATGCTGGGGGTGCAGGGGGACATGAGTGGGGGCCTGGTGGAGGGTGCCCCTGGATGCTGGGGAGTGGGGGTGCAGGGGGACATGAGTGGGGGCCTGGTGGAGGGTGCCCCTGGATGTTGGGGGGTGGGGGTGCTGGGGGACATGAGTGGGGGCCTGGTGGATGGTGCCCTGCACTGCTACTGCTGGGGGGTGGGGGTGATGGGAGACATGAGTGGGGGCCTGGTGGAGGGTGCCCATGGATGCTGGTGGGTGGGGTGCAGGGGGACATGAGTGGGGGCCTGGTGGATGGTGCCCTGCACTGCTACTGCTGGGGGGTGGGGGTGATGGGAGACATGAGTGGGGGCCTGGTGGAGGGTGCCCCTGGATGCTGGTGGGTGGGGTGCAGGGGGACATGAGTGGGGGCCTGGTGGATGGTGCCCTGCACTGCTACTGCTGGGGGGTGGGGGTGATGGGAGACATGAGTGGGGGCCTGGTGGAGGGTGCCCCTGGATGCTGGGGCGTGGGGGTGCAGGGGGACATGAGTGGGGGCCTGGTGGAGGGTGCCCAAGGATGCTGGGGGGTGGGGGTGCAGGGAGACATGTGTGGGGGCCTGGTGGAGGGTGCCCCTGACTGGTAGGGGCTGGGGGTGCAGGGAGACATGAGTGGGGGCCTGGTGGAGGGTGCCCCTGGATGCTGGGGGGTGGGGATGCAGGGGGAAATGAGTGAGGGCCTGGTGGAGGGTGCCCCTGGATGCTGGGGGGTGGGGATGATGGGAGACATGAGTTGGACATGAGTGGGGGCCTGGTGGAGGGTGCCCATGGATGCTGGTGGGTGGGGGTGCAGGGGGACATGAGTGGGGGCCTGGTGGAGGGTGCCCTGCACTGCTGGGGGGTGGGGGTGATGGGAGACATGAGTGGGGGCCTGGTGGAGGGTGCCCCTGGATGCTGGGGGGTGGGGGTGCAGGGGGACATGAGTGGGGGCCTGGTGGAGGAAGCCCCTGGATGCTGGGGGGTGGGGGTGGTGGGAGACATGAGTTGGACATGAGTGGGGGCCTGGTGGAGGGTGCCCATGGATGCTGGTGGGTGGGGGTGATGGGAGACATGAGTGGGGGCCTGGTGGAGGGTGCACCTGGATGCTGGGGGGTGGGGGTGCAGGGGGACATGAGTGGGGGCCTGGTGGAGGGTGCCCCTGGATGCTGGGGGGTGGGGGTGCAGGGAGACATGAGTGGGGGCCTGGTGGAGGGTGCCCTGCACTGCTGGGGGGTGGGGGTGATGGGAGACATGAGTGGGGGCCTGGTGGAGGGTGCCCCTGGATGCTGGGGGGTGGGGGTGCAGGGGGACATGAGTAGGGGCCTGGTTGAGGGTGCCCCTGGATGCTGGGGGGTGGGGGTCATGGGGGACATGAGTGGGGGCCTGGTGGAGGGTGCCCCTGGATGCTGGGGGTGGGGGTGCAGGGAGACATGAGTGGGGGCCTGGTGTAGGGTGCCCATGGATGCTGGTGGGTGGGGGTGCAGGGCGACATGAGTGGGGGCCTGGTGGAGGGTGCCCTGCACTGCTGGGGGGTGGGGGTGCAGGGAGACATGAGTGGGGGCCTGGTGGAGGGTGCCCATGGATGCTGGTGGGTGGGGGTGCAGGGAGACATGAGTGGGGGCCTGGTGGAGGGTGCCCCTGGATGCTGGGGGGTGGGGGTGCAGGGGGACATGAGTGGGGGCCTGGTGGAGGGTGCCCCTGAATGCTGGGGGTGGGGGTGATGGGAGACATGAGTTGGACATGAGTGGGGGCCTGGTAGAGGGTGCCCATGGATTCTGGTGGGTGGGGGTGCAGGGGGACATGAGTGGGGGCCTGGTGGAGGGTGCCCTGCACTGCTGGGGGGTGGGGGTGATGGGAGACATGAGTGGGGGCCTGGTGGAGGGTGCCCCTGGATGCTGGGGGGTGGGGGTGCAGGGGGACATGAGTGGGGGCCTGGTGGAGGGTGCCCCTGGATGCTGGGTGGTGGGGGTGCAGGGAGACATGAGTGGGGGCCTGGTGGAGGGTGCCCCTGACTGGTGGGGGGTGGGGGTGCAGGGAGACATGAGTGGGGGCCTGGTGGAGGGTGCCCATGGATGCTGGTGGGTGGGGGTGCAGGAGGACATGAGTGGGGGCCTGGTGGAGGGTGCCCTGCACTGCTGGGGGGTGGGGGTGATGGGAGACATGAGTGGGGGCCTGGTGGAGGGTGCCCCTGGATGCTGGGGGGTGGGGGTGCAGGGGGACATGAGTGGGGGCCTGGTGGAGGAAGCCCCTGGATGCTGGGGGGTGGGGGTGGTGGGAGACATGAGTTGGACATGAGTGGGGGCCTGGTGGAGGGTGCCCATGGATGCTGGTGGGTGGGGGTGATGGGAGACATGAGTGGGGGCCTGGTGGAGGGTGCCCCTGGATGCTGGGGGGTGGGGGTGCAGGGGGACATGAGTGGGGGCCTGGTGGAGGGTGCCCCTGGATGCTGGGGGGTGGGGGTGCAGGGAGACATGAGTGGGGGCCTGGTGGAGGGTGCCCTGCACTGCTGGGGGGTGGGGGTGATGGGAGACATGAGTGGGGGCCTGGTGGAGGGTGCCCCTGGATGCTGGGGGGTGGGGGTGCAGGGGGACATGAGTAGGGGCCTGTTTGAGGGTGCCCCTGGATGCTGGGGGGTGGGGGTCATGGGGGACATGAGTGGGGGCCTGGTGGAGGGTGCCCCTGGATGCTGGGGGTGGGGGTGCAGGGAGACATGAGTGGGGGCCTGGTGTAGGGTGCCCATGGATGCTGGTGGGTGGGGGTGCAGGGCGACATGAGTGGGGGCCTGGTGGAGGGTGCCCTGCACTGCTGGGGGGTGGGGGTGCAGGGAGACATGAGTGGGGGCCTGGCGGAGGGTGCCCATGGATGCTGGTGGGTGGGGGTGCAGGGAGACATGAGTGGGGGCCTGGTGGAGGGTGCCCCTGGATGCTGGGGGGTGGGGGTGCAGGGGGACATGAGTGGGGGCCTGGTGGAGGGTGCCCCTGAATGCTGGGGGGTGGGGGTGATGGGAGACATGAGTTGGACATGAGTGGGGGCCTGGTGGAGGGTGCCCATGGATTCTGGTGGGTGGGGGTGCAGGGGGACATGAGTGGGTGCCTGGTGGAGGGTGCCCTGCACTGCTGGGGGGTGGGGGTGATGGGAGACATGAGTGGGGGCCTGGTGGAGGGTGCCCCTGGATGCTGGGGGGTGGGGGTGCAGGGGGACATGAGTGGGGGCCTGGTGGAGGGTGCCCCTGGATGCTGGGTGGTGGGGGTGCAGGGAGACATGAGTGGGGGCCTGGTGGAGGGTGCCCCTGACTGGTGGGGGCTGGGGGTGCAGGGAGACATGAGTGGGGGCCTGGTGGAGGGTGCCATAGATGCTGGGGGGTGGGGGTGATGGGAGACATGAGTTGGACATGAGTGGGGGCCTGGTGGAGGGTGCCCATGGATGCTGGTGGGTGGGGGTGCAGGGGGACATGTGTGAGGGCCTGGTGGAGGGTGCCCTGCACTGCTGGGGGGTGGGGGTGATGGGGGACATGAGTGGGGGCCTGGTGGAGGGTGCCCCTGGATGCTGGGGGGTGGGGTGCAGGGAGACATGAGTGGGGGCCTGGTGGAGGGTGCCCCTGACTGGTGGGGGTGGGGGTGCAGGGAGACATGAGTGGGGGCCTGGTGGAGGGTGCCCCTGGATGCTGGGGGGTGGGGGTGCAGGGGGACATGAGTGGGGGCCTGGTGGAGGGTGCCCCTGGATGCTGGGGGGTGGGGGTGATGGAAGACATGAGTTGGACATGAGTGGGGGCCTGGTGGAGGGTGCCCATGGATGCTGGTGGGTGGGGGTGCAGGGGGACATGAGTGGGAGCCTGGTGGAGGGTGCCCTGCACTGCTGGGGGGTGGGGGTTATGGGAGACATGAGTGGGGGCCTGGTGGAGGGTGCCCCTGGATGCTGGGGGGTGGGGGTGCAGGGGGACATGAATGGGGGCCTGGTGGAGGGTGCCCCTGGATGCTGGGGGGGGTGATGCAGACATGAGTTGGACATGAGTGAGGGCCTGGTGGAGGGTGCCCTGCACTGCTGGAGGATGGGGGTGATGGGAGACATGAGTGGGGGCCTGGTGGAGGGTGCCCTGCACTGCTGGGGGGTTGGGCTGAGGGGAGACATGAGTGGGGGCCTGGTGGAGGGTGCCCCTGGATGCTGGGGGGTGGGGGTGCAGGGGGACATGAGTGGGGGCCTGGTGGAGGGTGCCCCTGGATGCTGGGGGGTGGGGGTGATGGGAGACATGAGTGGGGGCCTGGTGGAGGGTGCCGCTGGATGCTGGTGGGTGGGTTGATGGGACACATGAGTTGGACATGCGTGGGGGCCTGGTGGAGGGTGCCCCACAGTGCTCGGGGGTGGGGATGCTGGGAGACATGTGTTGGTGATCAGTAGTGCAAGATGACATGTGGGTTGGCTGGGGGGCATGGCCATGTTAGATGGGTTGCCTGTGGGACATGAGCAGGGCTGCAGGGTAGTCCCCTGTGGTGTGGGCTGCCTGCAGGGGCCGTGGAGGGTGTAGAGGGAGGACCCACATGGCCAAATCACGTGTAGCATTCCCCGGCACCACCGAAATACACGTACCCTGCTGGAATCGCGTGTGAATCTTCCCGCGCACCTCGTAATACATGTACCCTGCTAAAATCGCGTGTGGGACTTCCCGAGCACCCAGAAGTACATGTACCCAGGCCAATCGCGTGTGGAACTTCCCGGACATCCCAAAACACACGTACCCAGGCCAATCGTGTGTGGAACTTCCCGCGCACCCCGAAACACACGTACCCAGGCTAATCGCGTGTGGAACTTCCCGCGCACCCCCCGAAGTACACGTACCCAGGCTAATCGCGTGTGGAACTTCCCGCGCACCCCGAAGTACACGCACCCAGGCTAATCGCGTGTGGAACTTCCCGCGCACCCCAAAGTATACGTATCCAGGCCAATCGCGTGTGGAACTTCCCGCGCACCCAGAAACACACGCACACGCTATTTTTCACACAGCGAGTGTCCGTGTTTGTCAGTACCCCTTTGCACCTCATTTGTCCTAGAGGGCCACTGTATGGACCATTCATCATGGCTGTATATGGGTGCTTTTTGTTATCGCACATTTTGGCGCACATTTATTTCAGGCGCAGGGACGCTACCGCCTGCTTTCTTGTGGCGTACTTGTTTGGCCCTGTGCGTGTCTTTCACCGTGCGCTGGTTTGCCCTTTCCGATTCCATGAATACGGGTTGTAGGCGAGCGTGTGGCCGTTCCGCGCACTTGCCTCCTGTACTTTCCCCGTGACGCCCATATTTTCACACGTTGTTCCCCATTTCGAGTGTTACGCCCCGTGTTATGCCTACTTTTGTGATGTGCGCCGCGCTATGTGCGATTTCGCAGTGACCGTGGCGCACGCTGTTGGATGACCTGTGCGCCGGCGTGTGCGGCGCACTTTTTCAGCGCACATCCAATGTTTTTCTTGCGCACAGACTTCCATGAATCGATGTGCGCTGGTTTCCCTGAGATTTTCGCACTTGCACTGCGATTTCCGCACTTTTACTGCGATTCGCACGTTTTGGCACCTCTGCGCAGGAATTTTCGGCGCACATTAATTCCATGAATCGACACCTTAGTCTCCATCAGGAATCTACCGATTCCAATGACAGGGCCTGGGCATCCCAAAATGGAGGACGCTCAGGGCACCAGTCATTTCAGCACGGAGCTGCCACCAGCCCATACCCTGCTCTGTGGGTCACACACAGGTGCCCAAAAACATACACTAGGGGCACAGGGTTGTACCCCTACCCATGGGTGCCATAAGGGTATCCCATGGGTATGCTCACCAAACCAAAAGAGAGAGAGCTGCACCGCCAGGAGTCCCACATGAACTCCTGTGCAGAAAACATGACAGAACACACGATAAAAGCAGTAAAGGACAAGGATGCAGAGGCCCTGTCCCTCCGATGCATTTCCAGCATCAGAGTCGCCCCCCCAGACTGAGGTAGAGGGTGCCTAATCTCCAACGGGATAGGCATCCTCATCCAGACGGTCAACATACCTTCTGGAAAGGCCATCTGCATTATCGTGACTCTTCCCTGGTCTGTGCTCAATGGTAAAGTCTAGTCCTTGCAGACTAATGGACACTTGAGCAGTTTCGGGTTTTCACCCTTCATTTGCATAAGCCACTTCAGGGGCTTATGATCGGTTTGGACCTTGAAGGTAGACCCGGTAAGGTAGGGTCTAAAACACCTAAGGCTCCAAGCAATACTAAAACATTCCTTTTCAACAGTAGCCCACCTAAGTTCCCTACCCTTAAGTTGTCTACTGATGAATTTGATCGGATGTTCTCTTCCTTTGTCATCTAACTGGGACAAGACAGCTCCAATTCCGGTGTCGCAGGTGTCAGTTTGAACGATAAAGGGCTTGCTGTAATCAGGCGCACACAGCACGGGTTCCCGACACAGACTTCCTTTCAAGCCATCAAAGGCCCTCTGACAGTCTTCAGTCCAATTAACCTTTCTAGGTTGCTTGGGCAAAGTCAACGCTGTCAGGGGTGCAGCTATGGTTCCATAGTCTGCCATGAAATTGCAATAATACCCAGTGAGGCCCTAAAGGCTCTCACCTGGGTTTGAGTAGTGGGAGTCACCCAGTCTTGTACATCCTGTCCTTTCTGGGGAGAGGTTGGATTTGAACCCATCCTATCTCATGACCAAGAAAGGTGACTTTGCCATGAGCTATCTGGCACTTTGTGGCCTTGATAGTGAGGTTAGCCCTTTTTAACACCTGCAACACTTTATCCAGATGAGTTAAATACTCTTCCTAGGTGGAACTTTAGACGGCAATGTCGTCTTAGTAAGCTTCACAAAAGGCTTCCAGCCCACTGAGCGCATGGTTGAAAAAGGCAGGGGCGTTCTTCAGCCCGAAAGTCATGACCCTAAACTGGTAGAGTCCCTCTAGTGTTGAGAATGCCGTCTTTTCCTTGGCATGGTCCGTCAGAGCTATTTGCCAATAGCCTGAGGTAAGGTCGAAGGTGCTCACAAACTTGGCAGCACCTATGGTGTCCACGAGCTCATCAGCCCGGGGCAAAGGGTGCGCGTCAGTTTTGGTGACGGCATTCACTCCTCGGTAGTCCACACAGAACCTCCAATCCTTGGTACCTGCCTGGGAACTTGCCTTGGGGACAAGGACCACGGGACTGGACCAGGGACTGGTTGAGGGTTCAATAACAACCAGATCCAACATCTTGGCGACCTCAGCCTGGATGTGGTTCTTGACGGTATCTGACATACGGCAGCACCTGCTTTTGACAGGCACACTGTCACGTGTGTCTATCTCGTGCCTACACCATGGTGTAAGGCCTGGGTTCAGTGAAAACAAAGAGGCGTATTGCCGGAGAAAAGCCCGGCAGTCCTTCTGCTGCTCTGTCGTCAGATCGGGAGAGAGATGCACTCCCTCCACAGAGACATCCTGAGGGTTGCTATGCAGCAAACCAGGAAGGGGCTCACTCTCATCCTCTTCTTGCCCTGAAGCTAGCAAGAGGCATGAGACTTCGGCCCGCCTGTGGAAAGGCTTGAGCCTGTTAACAAGGAATATCTGAGGGGCTACCCCAAAGGCTCCCATGTCAACCAAATAATTGACCTCGCCCATCTTGGAGATTATCCTGAAGGGTCCAGTCCATTTATCCGGCAAAGCCTGAGGCTTGATAGGCTCTATCACGAGGACCTCCTGTCCCAGAGTACAATCCACTTGCGATGCTTTAAGGTCATGCCAGTACTTATTCAATTCCTGGCTAACCTTAAGATTCGCTGTTGCGTGACCCATCATCTGTGTCATCCTCCGTCTGCGGCCTAACACATAGTCCCCCACTTGCTTGGTGGGACCTGGAGGGGTGTCCTCCCAACCTTCTCGGATCAAGGCGAGGCGCCCCCTCACGGGATGTCCAAAGAGTAACTCAAAGGGGCTGAAACCAACACCCTCATGAGGTACCTCTCTGTAAGCAAACAGCAGGCATGGCAGGTGAAGATCCCACTTCTTCCTGAGGGGCTCTTCCAAAGCGCCTAACATGCCCTTGAGAGTTTTGATAAATCTCTCAACCAAACCGTTGGTTTTGAGGGTGGTAAGAGGTGGAGAATTTGTAAGTTACCCCACATTCTTTCCACATGGTTTTCATGTAACTCGACATGAAGTTGGATCCTCTATCAGAGACAACCTCCTTAGGGAATCCAACACGGGTGAAAATGCCCAGGAGATCCTTGGCAACCACCTTGGCCGTAACCGGCCAAAGGGGTATAGCCTCAGAGTACCTGGTGGCATGATCTACCAAAACTAGGATGAACCGATGTCCACCGGACGTGGGAGTGTCAAGGGGACTAACGATGTCGATGCCAACCCTCTCAAACGGTGTGCCCACCACTGGCAACGGTTGCAGTGGGGCGATGACTCTGCCTCCAGTCTTGCCAGACAGCTGACAAGTTGGGCAGGTCCTGCAGTGGGACTCCACTTCTACTCCCAACCGTGGCTAGTAGAAATGGGCAGAGAGCCTCTGCTTAGTCTTCTTGGTACCAAGATGACCAGCCAAGGGCACCTCATGCGCCAACTGTAGCAGGAAGGGCCGGAAAACCTGGGGTACCACCAACCTCTTGAGGGCACCAGGTTCAGACTTAGTGGGCTCACTAACAAGGAGATCACCCTCCCAATAAATCCAAAATGTCCTAGGCACTTCGCCCTGTGCCTGGGACAGGGCCTGTGTCCTCAGACCCTCAAGAGATTGGCACTCTCTCTGTCCCTTACAGAAGTCCGCCTGGCAGGGTCCCCCTTCAGCCAACAAGCATTGAAGGTCGGGATGATCCTCCGGGTTAAGAGCCTCTCCCACAGGAAAGACTTCTGGCTCGTCTCCCACAGGTGTTGAGACAGGATTTACCACTGGACCCAGCCCGTCCGGAGCATGGATCCCAATGGGTGCTGTCGGAACAGCGGGAGGAGTAGGGGCTCCCTCCACAGAGGCGGCATTCTTACTCCTCCGTTTCTTTCGTGCCTTGGGTTTCCCTGTTGGCAAGGGTACCGGGCTCACAGCCGGACCCTGTGTGACCTGCGATCGGGTGACTGCCACAGCAGCCATAGGTAGACCATCCGTGATCATCCCCAGCTCAACCAAATCGTTTCCTAACAAGATGTTCACAGGCACGTTGTCCTGAACCAGGACCAGAAGCTTTGCTGTCTTGTCTCCAATCGTAATGTTGACAAAGGCTACAGGCGATAATTTGGGTGGCCCACCAGCTAACCTGGTGGTTCTCAGAGGAACACCTACATAGTCCTCTGGCTTGAGCAGGGTCCTGTCCATCGCTGTCATGCTTGCCCTAGTGTCTGTGAAAACAGTAGAAGGCTGGCCATTCAAGAGGACACTTCTCAAAAACCTACGAGTGTTTTGCGGGATAGTCACCAGTACTTCTGCGTACTGGTCCCAGGCCCCAAGGGACACTAAGGAAATCTCTACGGGAGCACCAAAGGTGATCCCAGTAGAGGAGGGGAGGACGGTGGCCTCCACCTCAGGTAAGGAGTAGGGATAGGTCAGGCTGACAGCCTGGACTCCAAGTGCCTTACTCTTACACTTGGGGTCACCCCTTTGGTGATCCAGAGCCCCACAATCGCAGCATGTGCCAGGCGTGCGGGGTACGGTACTGGAACCACGCAGACCACTACTCTTACTCCACCCACAACAGACTTATCCCCACTAAATTTTTGCATCTTCGGAGAGGAAGGTTTTGGTTTAGCTGACTGTGATTGCTTTTGGGACTCCTCAGCTTTCTGAGAGGCCCCCTTTTCTTTGTCTTTTTCCTTCCCACTGGAGTCCTTAGGGGATACCCGGTGGGAGACCCACTTATCAACCAACTTAGCCAGCTTAAAGGGGTCCAAAATGTTCTGGTCAGCAACATACTGACGCAGCTCTGGCGAACAGGCTTCCGAAAAATGCTCAAAAAACAAGAGGTGAGACAATTCAACAAACGTTTTCACTTTTTGTAACCATCAATCCACCCCATCATATTCATGTGCGCCGCACTCACCCAGTCAACCCAAGACACATTCTCTCGTTTCCTAAAATCCCTGAACTGTTTAAGATATTGGGTAGGCGTTTTGCCAAACTTGGCGATTAAAGCAGACTTCATGCACTCATACTGACCCCTTTCTTCCACACTCAGCTTCAGAATACAGTCATATCCAGTTTGAGGCACTCTGCTTAACAAACACTTAGCCCAATCTCTCTTATCAACATTGTGAATTGCACAAGCCATTTCTAACGCTTCAATCCATTGGAGGATATCAGAACCCTCTGCATACACACCAACCAAATCTTTCATAAACTTGGTTGCGGGGGCCTGACTCTCTCAACTGGTTTCGCTGAAGTCTCCACTCAAGCTTTCTCTAACTGGATTCGCTGACATTCAGTGTCCCGGTTCTTGAGTTCAAGGTCCTTATCTTTGAGTTCAAGATCCCTATCTTTTAGCTTCAGATCCCAGTTCTTGAGCTCCACTTGCTGTGCCAACTCCTCTTTCTTAAACTCAGCATCTAGTTCCAACTTGTGATATTCAAAGGCTAACTTCATCCTCAATAACTCAAGCTCTAAAGAACTGCTGCGGTTTGGAACAGAGGCAGCAGGAATGGCAGCATTCCCAGAATCAGTTTTGGTGACAACCCCCAGGGTAGAGTCCTCAATGGTTACATCCCCCCCTTCAAGAGTTTCACAATCCATCTGGTAGTCCACCAGGGCAGCTATTAGATCAGCCCTAGAATGATCCACAAAGTCTCATTCCCTGGCTTCACAAACATTCTGGAGAGCCTCTAAGCTCATCCGAGTCAATTGACCATTCACAATAGATTCCATTGCTTGGAATGCAGTTATCTTGTACACGACTAAACCTTAATTTAACAAAGTGCAGAAATACTTCGTAAGTGGCACGGTTATACATTGAGTCTTAAAACCATAAGCATCCCACCGCTGCCACCAGCTGTAAAGACTGGAGGGGGGGTCTGCACTTCGACTCTCTATATGGTAGAGGGGAGGCACAGAGACCCCTGCCAAGATTCTCTATTATTGGTACGTGGTCGAGCAATCAAGGCCTAGCTTCTCAGGAGGTGATGCGAGCTGGTTCTTAAGTACAGTGTAGTCCCCGAGCACCCACAAAGGAATGTCCACACACTGTACTGTATCAGTTAAAAAACAGTCTTTATATAATTAATATTTAAGGTCATATACACATTCACGATAACTCACTTTGTTCTCCGAAAATCAACAATGGTAAATATGTACAATTATAAAGTGGTACCACTAACGTTATTAGATCTTATTCAAGTGCATATGGTCAGAATGACACACAGATCAAAATAAAGAGGAAAACCAGCAGTAAAGAAAGGAAGGAAAGCAAGATGGTTGATCAATAGGCAGAATACTGGTCCCGTTACCTAGACACAGTTCTGTGTGGAGATCCCCTCACCTGGGCAACATGTAGAAGAAAGATACAAGACCAGTCCATATATTGTTCACCCTTAGACTTCCCAATAGTCCTGTAACCCCAAAGTACCTGGTTTTGTAGCGTTCCGTGTCGGGGAATCGACGGCCCTTCTTGAATGTCCTCCCTTTCAGGCAGGAGTCACGGGTTGTCGAAAGTCCGACGGAAAACAGGTCGAGCTACGACGGTGAAGTGGCTGCGTCGTTCCTAGCGGTGCTCGTTGATGGGGAAGCGTAAACGTCCTGCAAGGGAGAGGCATGCGGGGCACCTTGTGTCAATAGTTCTGGACCGCAAAGAGTTGAAGAACTGTGGCCCAGCAAGGGCGTTGAGTTGTCAGCATCTCTGTTTTCTTTGGGTGGCGGGAAACCCACCGGTGGATGCTCCTCGGCGCGTCGACGGTCAGGCCTTCTCCAGCAGGATACAGCGGCGACGATGCGGATGAGAGCATCCTTGGATAAATGAAGTTTCTTAGGCAACGGGAGCATGGTGGCTCCACTCAGCGACAGCGGTCGATGACAGTGACGGACAACAGTCCGGGCGCTTCTCCTTGGAGATCCGCAGCAGTCCCCGTATCGGGTCGGCAGCCTGTCGAAGGTCTGTCTACCTGGGAGCTTAGGCAAAGATCAGCTGTGCACGATGGTCCCTCGTAGCTTGGGAAGAGGGCACCTTACCAGGTCCTCTCTGGGTCAGTTCTTGAAGCACAGCAGCTTTCAGATTGCGAAGGAGAGCAACAGCAATTCTTCTCGTCCAGCAGGGCTCAAGGTTAAGCTTCACTCCAATTTCTTGTCGTAGGGGACTACACTCTCTGAACACGATTCCTAGCAGTGAGAGGTCCCCAGATATACTGTTGATCTCCCATTCATTCTGCTGGCTCATACTCAAGCATCCAATCACGACTACAGGCATTCATGCAGGCAGGCACCCAATCAGGCACACAAGGTATTCAGGCCATTCACTTCTCTCCAGACACTCACACCAAGTTATGTGTATTGGGACAAGTACCGAGCCATTCAACACTCCAAGCTGCATTCATACTGGTTTCGGGTAGAGCTATCTCAAACATTGTGTCAAACACCAGATACTAGACAGCCACAACATAGAATGTATATTCGTCACACACTCCATTCACCCAGATCCCACCCACAGGCGTACCCACAACATACGGTCATTGAGAAGACTCCAGCCAGTCTGGTCAGCATTTCCCTACACTACGATATACGGAACTTCCACCCAACAGCCAGTCAGGGGGAAGGGACAGAGGCAGGGCTTCCCGGGACTTCGGGAAGATCAGGGTAACAGGTGATGGTAGGTAAGAGGCCATGGGGGCCATTTTGTCTCCATAAGGAATCTACCGATTCCAATGACAGGGCCTGGGCATCCCAAAATGGAGGACGCTCAGGGCACCAGTCATTTCAGCACGGAGCTGCCACCAGCCCTTACCCTGCTCTGTGGGTCACACACAGGTGCCCAAAAACATACACTAGGGGCACAGGGTTGTACCCCTACCCATGGGTGCCATAGGGGTATCCCATGGGTCTGTTCACCAAACCAAAAGAGAGAGAGCTGCACCGCCAGGAGTCCCACATGAACTCCTGCGTGGAAAACATGACAGAACACACGATAAAAGCGGTAAAGGACAAGGATGCGGATGCCCTTGCCCTCTGATGCATTTCCAGCATCACAACTTCCTTCTCAGCTTGTCTTCCACATGTATAGTCTTCCTCACACTACATTTTCACCCACTGCAGCATTCTGAATCTAGCTGTATCTTAAAGCTAGCTGTGTTTTGGCATTTGGCTAAACATCAAATCTAGCTGTGTTTTTGCATTTAGCTCAAAATTAAATCTAGCTGTGTTTTTGCATTTAGTTTAAAATGAAATCTAGCTGTGTTTTTTTGGCATTTAGCTTGAAATCAAATTTAGCTGTGTTTTGCAAATTTGCTATGCCTTCTGGTTGTACTGCATGCTTTTCCTGTAATCTGCTGGACCAGTGACTGCACCGTTTTACTTGTTCTACTCTGTCCCGCTGTCCCCCTCTTCAGCATCTCTCCACTCTCTCTCTACCTCACCCATGGGGCTTTCTGTTTCTCCAGTCTTCTTTAACTGTTTCCCCATCGACTATCCTTCCCTTCTTACTGCGTCTGGTAGGAAGAAGTTCAAAAAGGATATCTTGGCCTCTAACCCTTGTTGGTTCCATGTCATTTCATCGCGGGATGAAACAACAATGGGTTTTTCTCCGTTGATATTTCGAAAACTCATCCTTTTTTATTTATTTTTATTTTTGGGGGGTCCCCCATCCCCTTTAATTATTTAACTATTCCCGAACACCCACACCCCATCTATATATATTTTTTAAACCCCCCTACATAATTCAATGAGTTTTCATGTTGAAATGACAACAGTGAAACACCCAGCATCCTTTCATCCCATGATGAAAGGACGGTGTACCCCCTGGTTTCCCTATCACTGACACTTACTCAAGTGCTTCCTCCAGACAGACCCTCACTGACATCCTCTTTATCGTTCTTTCACCAGATCTATGGACTCTTCATATGATCTCTATGCTGTGTCCTTTCTCCTCCTCTCCCATTAATGGCGGCACCCGCAGGGAAGCCCTCATGGCCCCCTTCGACTCATATAAGGGCATCACTAATGTCTACCTAAATGGTACTGTCATGGTCCAAGGCTCTCAGGCCAACCTTCTCCTCTTTCATAGATGCTTCCCTCACCTCATCAATTTCCTTTCATCTCCTGCTGTCCCCTCTCTCACCTGTCCACCTTACCTGCCTCCCCTGTCCAACCCACCCTTGGCTACCTTGCCCTCTCTGCCCTCCTCTTTTGCCCCCCTCAGGCTCCTTCTTCACCTCTGCAGGGCATACCTCTGATTTGTACCACACACCGGAAGTCCTTTAAAGCTGGCAACCATCCTCACCTTGCCACTGTCAACTCTCGCTCTGCCGTCAAACACTCCTCTGACATCTGATGCCTCCTCGAAGAATTCAACCTTGATGTCCTCGGTCTCACTGAGACATGGTACACGGCCAGCTCTGTCACAAGCTTTGGCACTCTCCTTCCTGACGGCTACAAGATCCTTTCTGTACCCATATCCACCTGGTCCGGAGGGGGTGTGGCCCTGATCTTCCCCGAGTACATTCCTGCCTCTATCCTTCCCAAGCAGGCCTACTCCTTTTTCAAATGCCTTGTCTGCAGACTCTCCCGATCTCCTGGCCACTTCTTACCATGGCTACTATCTATTGGCCTCCTGGTCAGATCACCTCATTCCTCTCTGAGTGGGCGGACCTTTCCATCCCCCTCCTGTCCTCAACCACTCAACTCCTCCTTCTTGGTGCCCTCAATATCCACCTAAATGCTCCCAGTTCCTACTCTGTACTCTTTTGTGACCTCTGCAATTCTCTCTCCCTTTCTATTCTCCCCTTTGGCCTGACTCACTCTACAGGGCACACACTTAATGTTTGATCTCCTCTGAACTCCCCCTCTCCATCCCTCTGACCACTTCTCTCTCCTGGAGCGATCACTCCCTCCTTTCCTCCCATCTCTCCCTCTCTACCCCCCAGGCCAAGCCAACCCCAACACTGCCACCTACCTTCTGGGACATCCGGACCATGAAGCCTGAGTCAGTTGTGGCTTTCGCCGCCGCCTTTTCTACCCCCACCCTCTGCTTCTGGCTGACTCACATCCTGACACAGCCCTTTACATACTCTACTCTTCTATCTCTGATACTCTTGATGCTCTTGCCACTGCCATGAGGATCCGTTTGAAGCCCAAAGCCAAGTGCAATTCTTGGTATGACTCTGAGCTAGTTACACTTAAACATAAGTGCAGGGCGGGTGAGAGGAAATGAAAGGCTTCTTGTTCATCCTCTGACAAACTGTGCCACCTGCTCCAAAGGCTATACGGGCTCTTTGTCCATACTAAGAAGAGAGCCCACTTCCAAGCCCATGTCTCTGCGGCATCTAACAACTTGGCCGAACGCTTCAAAATCTGCAAGGAGCTGGCCAACCCTGCTGCACTCTCTACCTCTCCTGAAGCCACCCAGACCCTTTGCACGGCCCTTCCCTCTCACTTCATCTAAAAAACCCAGGACATCTTGTCCACCCTCTCATCCCCTTACCCTCTTTCCCCGTCTCCTTCTGCTAACTCTAGCCCTCCTGCAACCACTCCCTACCCTCCTTCTCTTCCTTTCCTCTCTTCTCCCTTGATGAGGTTTCTAGACAAGTCAAATCTATGAACGTCATGTCAAAACAGGTTCTTCCATGTTCTTCCAAAACCATCAAGGACCATATTGGCACCCTTTCTCCTGCCTAGGCTGACTTCTGCAACCTCTCCTTCGCCTCAGGAAGCTTCCCCTCCCCTCTGAAGCACTCTCTTGTGCACCCTCTTCTCAAGAAACCCACAGCTGACCCTTCTTGCCTGGCTAACTATCACCTGAACTCCATCACTCCCTTCCTCAGCAAACTCCTGGAAAAGCTGGCCACGGCTTTACCTTCACACTGATTCTGTTGGTTGTCTTCATGACCATCAGTCTGGTTTTAGAGCTGCCAGAAGCATGGAAACTGCGCTCCTGAACATCCATGAAGACCTGCTCTCCAACCTTAACTCTAACATCCCTTCTGTCCTTATCCTACTTAACCTCTCTTCTGCCATCGACATGGTCAACCATACCATTCTGCTCAACCGTCTCCATGACAACCTGGGTATCACTGATCAGGCTCTCACCTGGCTGACTTCTTTCCTCTCTGATCGACCCTCCCAGGACCAACTTAGGTCCTTCCTTTCCTCTATCTCTGTCTCTACCTGTAGTGTTCCCCAGTGGTTTAACCTTTCACCCAGGTTTTTCAGCCAATACCTGACAACTCTCGCCCATCGCATTGCCGCTCTGTGCTCCAATTTCCAGTGCTATGAGGATGACACTCAACTCATTTTCAGGCTTCCCTCAGCCTCCTCTTCTCCTTCTCTCATCTCAGATTGTCTATCTGCTATTCAGGAGCGGTATGCCACCAACGATCTCCGCCTTAATACCAACAAGACAGAGATTCTCCTCATCAGCACACCTTCACCCTCCTTTCCTGTCACTCTCTGGCCGGCCTCCCTTGGTCCTCCTCCTACCCCCACCTGTGAGGCTAAGAAACATGGGGTCATTTTCGACTCCCTACTTTCCTTTTCTAACCACATTTCTGATGTCTCTAAAAAGTAAAACTTCCAACTGCACCTCCTCAGAAGTATTATACGTTTCCTCTACTTCCCCCAGAAGCTCACTGTCTCTCAAGCCCTGGTTCTCTCAAGGTTGGATTACTGCAACAGCCTTTTTCTAAATCTACCTGCTTCTACTCTCTGCCCTTTGCAACTCATCCAGAACAGGACTGCAAGCCTTGTCCTTGACCTCAAGCCCTGGGATCGTATCTCTCCAGCCCTGAAATCTCTTCACTGGCTCCCAGTGGCTGCAGGAATTAAATTCAAGACCCTTTGAATTGTCACCAGGGCTTGCTGGGGCCTGTGTCCAAAATACCTACAACTCTCCCTCCATAAATACCTTCCCTCTCTGGCTCTTTGCACCTCCAATTTCAACTCCCTCAAGGTCAGTCAGTTGTCAAAGAAACAAGCTGGGGGTAGATCTCTGTCTTTGGCTGGGGCCTCCCTCTGGAACAGCCTCTCTGCCTCTCTAAAAACTTGAGCAGAACCATCTCTGGTGCGGGAAACACCTCAAGACCTTCCTCTTTGCTTCTGCCTTCTCTCCTCCTCTCCCCTGCTCATCTGTTCTGCTTCGGCATCGTGCACCTGGTTACCCTCTGAGTTTGGGCCCAGGTACTTTCCCACCCTGCCATGCACCTCCACAGCCTCCTGGCAACCCTTGCATTTGGGTCTGTATCTGTAACCCTACAGTCCACCCCTTTTTCTGCACTAATCAGACACCCCGTCTGTGGCCAAAACCTAGCACTTGCACTTGCTGGCTGCACTACCACTTGTTTTTTTTGTTATCCTTTGCTCAGCACTTTCCACTTCTCCCTTCCCCCTCTGCACTTTTCCTCTTCCCTCTCCCCTGCACTTGCACATTCTAAATTTCACTATACCTAGTAAGATTGTTTTTTTTGTTCTCCCTTGTTCCCCTCCTTTGCCTTAAACACATGTGTATGAGCGCGATACAAATAAAATATCATATCATATTATCATATCATATTGATGGGCTTAACTTCAGGCAGACGCTTGACATCCATGCCTGGATTATGAACAGCCAGTGTTTTCGATCCGATGGATATGTCATGATGCAATTGATCATTAGTCACAGTCTGACAGTGTGAAATCGACAATGTACCTGACTGAAGATGTGACTGTTGCAGAGGTATTAAAATCGATCTGCTTCCTGCATTTCCTTTTGGTGAGCTAGCTGATTCTGACAAGCTACAGTGCAGTTATGTATACAGTGGCTCTGGTGGTTAGTTGGCATCTAATGAGGTTAATGTAGGTGTTTAATTTGTAACAAAATATAAAATAATGTATTTCATCCGCATCTTAAATTTTGAGAGGTGCATGCTTCACATGAGAAAAAATGTATAATGCAGAAGAAATATATTAGATCGACAAAATAGCAGCTTTATCCATAAGAATGTTCAGAGAGGTCATTAATGCCCTGTAATGTTTTTCAATGTTACTTAAGGTTAAAGAATCAAGAATGAATAAACTCCAACTTCTGCACAGCGTTTATATGTTCCTTTGCCAAGAACAAAAAGGGTAGGAAGTCTCTTTTCAGTTAAAGCATTGTTTTTACGTGGAACATTTTATTAGGTTTTCCCACACCAACACAAAACAATCAAAAGCCGATCATTCGTAGGAAGAAACCAGTACATGAAGAACATTCAGCATTACCGTGTCCCTGACTCACAGCTTGTCCAGTTGGAACCCTTCACAACTGGGACCATTTTTTGAGATGTGATTGATTAAGTGTGCAATCATTTAGTTTGCAAAATACCTTTATGTAAATTCAATATAGACAATATATATACACAAATGGGCGAGAAGAGACAAACAGACTAGATATACATAAACTGGCATACAGAGACTTCAAACATAAATACAGAGCAACATTAGTCCTTCCTTTACACTTTCCATTATAACAAATCTTCAGTCCTGGAAGCATAAATAACATCAAGCAGTAATATTTGAGAACAAACAATAGCAAAGAACAGCAAAATGATGGTGCACGAGATAAAAGCAACAACATGATGATCCGAGCCAATTCTTTGCCCTGAGGATTTGGGATTAAACAAAGTACATTCACCAGGCTCGGACTGTCCTATAGGGCAATAGGCTAATGACCAAACCAAAAACACAGAATGCTGTTGTGGGCCTGTTTTTGTTGGTCAAAGTGTGCCACTTTTTTTTGGCCAATGTGGGCCAGTTTGATGAGTTACTTCACTGTGCAGCTAATAGTTTTGACCAGTGTTATAAATAGTCTTTAAAATGCCACTTGGCATCACATTTCATCGAACAACTCCCGCTTGCGAATTATTCCTACAGTGTCACAAAGGAATGAATAGCAATTTGCAAAGGAGGCCACTTTTTCGTTGGTGCTCTAGACAATTTGATGGCGCTTCTATAAGTCAGTCACCCGTGGAGACTGATCTGCCCCTCCACCTCTTGAGGCACAGTCACTCCTTGATAGGAATTGATTGATGACCTCCTTTAAGAGTGAGAGTAGGATAGAGCCAACAGATCCCTGTAACAAAAACATGTTTCCACCCTGTGTGTGGAGCCGACAGATGAAGTATGAGTAATCTTGTGGGTGTCTTTCAATGATAAAAGCTGCACCACAAAAATATCACATATTGCATCTCAAAATTGTGTGGTTAGAGGGGAATTCTTCCAACATGTCCTTTAGGATCACCTTATCGAGTGCCGAGATTCAGGACCAGTCAGCCCCAATTGTGCTGCTTTGGTGCAGGGAATCCTGGTTCATATTGTCACAGTCATAGTTAATGGCTTTTACTCCAAAAACATACGCTGACATATCAACATCACAATTCATATCAGTGGTATTTTGCTCAAAAACGGGCATTGATAGTTCAAATCGTCTTTGACCACATAGTCTCCTTGGCTATCAAAATTGAACCATTCATGTATAAGATATTCGGTCAATGCAATTTATGATGTAGTGTTCACTTTATCCGTGGGGTTATATTGATTGATGCACAGTATTTATTTGGTGGACGAAATTGATTAAGAGACAAGACAATAGCTAGTATATTTTGACAGCAGGAAGTTGGCAAAAACTCTCCTAAAGACAAGCAAATTCATGCGCTAATGATCAAGCCAACAAAAAGTCTACCTGTCAGGTTTTTACCAGCCTTCTGTTGAAGCACATGGTAGCCATCAAGAAAAAAATCATTAACCAACCAGGTAGCTTGCCGAAAAAATAATCTGCACTTAAGAAGGATTGCCCCTCATTTTTAGATACAAATGAGTTTAATCCCCTAGTATTCCAAGAGATGATGGCCAACCCCTCAATATAACCCTTGATAGGTCAAGCGCCATCATCCATTGAAAGGGATTGGCCATCACTTCTTGGAGCATAGCAATGATTTTCATTCATAGAATACCGACGTATCACCCGTGGTAAATACACATAGTTGTGATATGCGGTGCAGTAGTGCAAGAGAATTCTAGCGATTCAAAAATGAGCTACAAGATGTAGCATATAAATCAACAATCCCAATTGTATTCGATGTGTTGGCAACCTTTTTGATCCATGTAATGGCCACTTATAACATGAGCAATAGAGTGCGGAAGCACTGCTCTAGAGTTAAAAGAAGGGTAAAGCATATCCTTCCGATTATCCAAAACCTCTTCATAAACATCACATAGATTCCACTCTTCATATTCTATTTCATCCTTCTCATTGCATACATAGTTTGTTTTCTGCAGGATTTGATTCTTTTTTGGTGTTTTTTTGAAAGTTGTAGATCCAACGTAGGAGCAGGCGGATTAGTCGGAGCCACCAAATTCTGTTCTTTTCAAATTACAATTGGCACCAAATCAAAACGAGACTTAGGGCCTCATTACACGGATGGCGGTAAGGATTTACCTGTACCGGTAAAATACCAGTACCGGTAGATCCTTACCGCCTTACTACGAGGTCCCTTTGCGGGTTGGGGGATTTAACGCCTGCTTTTTGCAGGCGTTAAAAACCAACCCGCAAAGGGACCCAGGGAGCTAATTACGGTACAGCAATTTGCGGTACCGTAATTAGCGCCTTCCCCATTCCCATTATGCCCTATGGGGCAAAAATGGGAATGTGGAAGGGCCATGGTGGAAGGGGGAATTACCGCCCCGCCAACCTTGGAATGGGGCGGTAATTCCCCTTTCCACCAAGGCGGTGCCGGTATTTTACCGGCATGAACCATGGCGCTAATAGCGCCATGGTTCTCTGCCATCCGTGTAATGAGGCCCTTAGTTTTACTACATTCAAGTTGATCAGCTAAAGATTGAGACTGAATTGTCACCACAGTATCCTGTTTATTCTGAATCAGCGGATTTTTCTTGAGAAATTCCAATTTATTTTGTCAAGCTCTTTTTCCTCTTTGTAATCTTGAGAGGCCAGGTTTCTGTTAATAATCCATCCCTTTTAATACCTTAGAGTCAGGTACAGTTAAGACATGACCCGAAGGAATACCATGACCAGAAGCACTTGCCAAAGGCCAGAGCTGTCTCACCCAATAAATTAGACACCTGGTCATCCGCATCTTTCGCTTCAGAAATAGTATTCAGATTATTATGGAGAACAACATTAACCAAATGAACGAGGCCATTTCTTTTATCACCTGTTGCTCATTGAACATGATTTTACATAAAGAGAAAAGTGCTTTTAAAATAATGAGAAATTCTGGATCAGATTGAGGTTCATCATCCGAAGAGGTGGAAGAAGAAAATGAATCATTATTTTCCAGTGATGACTCATAAATACTTTCAGCAATGCGAGCCAAATCAGGTGTATTGGACACATTCAGAGTGTTCATTTTACCCATATCATTATTAATGTTAAGCACTGCCAGCTGTGGCTGTTCAGAGTCATAGTTTAAAACAATTACTGATTCTTCTTGCAGGCTGAGACATATGTTCAGCCAGAAATTATTGTCAATAGGGTTGATTGCCGACATATCCAAAACAGGTTGCTCATTAGAAGATCTAATTTCCATATTTCCTTCTTTGGAAAGAGCTTCAACAAATACCGGTTGCACCGGTTTTAGATACACAGCGATGATTCCTTTTACTGCTTCTTCAATGCCTCTTTTGTCACATGCATGGGAGACAATGCCAGCTGATGCGGCCTCAGACTGGAGACTGCTTTTCTTTGTTTTCTTAAGATTGCGACTTGCAGTAGAGACACAACCAAATGCAACTCTTACAGTGCTGTGCATTTGTCACTTCCTTTTAATAGCCGCCATGCCTGCCATCCTCTACAGCACACAGTGGGCCACAACTGTCCACTTCCAGCGCCACTGTGCCGCGCTCTGCACTCAATGTGACAAATTCACAGGTAGCACCTGCAGAACAGGGAGTAGCTCCACCTCCAAATAAAGAGAACAGTAGACAAACTCCCGTTCACTAAAGGTCCAGCCACCTTATGAGAAATTAAGTTTGGCAACTATCTAATGCCTAGAGGACCGCAGTGGGGCACTAGAGTGCTTGAGCTCTACAACACATCATTCTCAATTAGATACACCATAAGTGGCTCAAAGGACGTACAGCCCCACAGTCACCAGCCACGTACAATTACACAAATCCTTCCACACCCAAGAGTGTCTGCACCTAACTATCGTCACTCGTGAACTGGATGGACATCAGCCAACCCATTTGACTGGGGGTCTGCAAACAGCCATTTAAGATGAGTAGTAGCACCCTCGAGATACATGGAGTTGCAGATTCGTACTCTGGCATCAAATATCTATGGAAACTGAATATTTTGGCAAAGGGAGTCCGTTTAATGACAAGTACAAAAAATGGGGAGTACAAAATGAAAACCAGCAACTGCTCGATCTTCCTTTTCGCTTCGACTCCACTTAATTTCAGAAAAAACACAGTATTTATATCAAAAACTCATCATCAATGATGCACAATATTAAAAATCTAACATGCAACGTGATTGGTTATAGGAAGGTAACTTTAACATAGGTACTATAACTGTATGTGGTAACGGGGAGAGGGGTTTGGATAATCAATGTCAGGTGGGGCAACTAAGCCCTTCCTGCAAAATGGACATGATAAACATCATTAAAAGTACGACGTCCCATTGGTTCTACTCACTATAGGACCCTAGATTACACGGTCCTCTATGATTGGGTTGGCATCAACCCCACTCATACTTTTCCACTTATGTCTAGCAACATGCAGAACAACCAGCCAGGTGCAGGGAGTTTGTCTGCACCCCTGCTTCCCTCCAATTATGTCACAATCAATCATCACCTCAGTGGTCACGTGTCAATTGCTTCTTTGTAGTTTGGCCTTGAGTCTGCTTCTTGGTCTGAGAACGTTTTAAGGAGTATGGATTTGACAGGGATCCATGCATAGGTGTGAAAGTCCCAACCCTTCCTGCCTGCCTTGTCAGGTGATTAGGGAACCATGACATCGACCTCTTCTTTATGTAATTTCGTATTTGACTTAATTCTGCCAGTCTTCTACCATCTGTGGCTTATCTTGACCTTTCCGAACAGGATTCTCTGTTCTTTTTCTTCTTAATTGTATCCATTGTTGGCCTTTTCCATCCCGATACAACCTTGCCCTCTTGGCATAGTTATCTTCAGCTGGGTTTCTCTCCGTCTTAATTCTCAATTCGATTGCTGCAACAGTCTCCTCTTGAGACCTTTGTTCAATTCTGCTTATGTGCGTAGTGGATTTACACTCATCTATAAATTGCTTTTGAGGTATATATATATATATATTCAGTAAAAAAACTGTGTTAAAGGGACGTTATGGTTAAGTTGCGCTACTAAAAACCTATGAAATTCAGTGAAAAAACGTTGTTAAAGGGACGTTATGGTTCAAAGTAAAACCGAAAAACCCATGAAATTCGGCAGTTATGGTAAGATAAGCAACCATAACTCGCACCGTCAACCGTGCACTGCTAAGACTAACACCCAGGACATCAAAGATGACATCACAAATGTCATTGATGACATCACTGATGACATCACATGTGCATTTACTTTTCATGAAAACTCTGTAGAAGGGATTCTTATTGTAATATTGTCAAAAAAGTGTCAAGGATCATTGGAATAAATATCATGAGCTAATTAGTGCATTAAGGAATGTGTTGATATACATAGCATTCTATTATTAAGTTCTATCCAGTACAATAAGCTATTCATGTAGAAACATAAGCAGTGTGGGCAGCATAAATGATGAAGGAGCAATATTCATAATCTTGCCATGTTGAATACTGAAATGATAACTGCTTTTTTATTAGAGTTTTGTATAATGTGAAACATGTAATAGATAGCTAATAAAACCCAATTACTACATTATTGCATTACTGCACGCCAAACACAAACAGACAATAACACATACAAATAGAGCATATACAGGGAAAGTGAAGTAAATAAAAAAACAGCAGTATTACCCGGCAATTTTCATAACATAACTGATTATCTTCATGTACAAAAATGATTGCTCTGCTTCAAAGCTACTACTTCCCTACTATGTATAACTATCACATATTGTGACTAGACCCTAATGAAAGTAGTGTACGTGCAATGTGTACACATATGAGCATATTCAGGGAAAGTACAGTAATAAAAAAACAACAGAACTATAACACAGTGTTGATAACCGTACTAATCATCTTCATACATAGTAAGCATTGTTGTCTTCCAAGTCTGTGTTTTCCCCCTTGTATATGGTTCATATGCTTTGAGTGGACCGTAAGTGAATTACTATAAGAACATATTTGTAGTATAAGTCTAAAAGCATAGTACTTTGTATTATAGTATAGTGAATTTTTAGTTCCTGATTGTAACTGGCCTAGATATATCAGTAAAGGAAAAAAGAGGGAGCAGACATGTGATGCCATCAGTGATGTCATCAATGACATTTGTGATGTCATCTTTGATGTCCTGGGTGTTAGTCTTAGCAGTGCACGGTGGCTTAGCGAGTTATGGTTGCTTATCTTACCATAACTGCCGAATTTCAGGAGTTTTTCGGTTTTACTTTGAACCATAACGTCCCTTTAACAACGTTTTTTCACTGAATTTCATAGGTTTTTGGTATCGCAACTTAACCATAACGTCCCTTTAACAAAGTTTTTTTACTGAATTTCATAGGTTTTTAGTAGCGCAACTTAACCATAACGTCCCTTTAACAAAGTTTTTTTACTGAATTTCATAGTTTGTTAGTAGCACAACTTAACAATAATAACTTTGACTTTATGTACATATAATATGGAACATACTGAACCCTTTCTACTGAATGTTACGGTCCGCAGACATGTTTGGACAACAGTACCACCACCTAAAAACTCTGGGGAGGTATGTGTAATAGTTATATCATAACATAGGAACATTTAACAAATTCACAAAGCAGCACACATACAAAGTATATGTAGTAATACTTAAAAAATGTTACCCAGATATGTAACACACTAACCATTCATGTAAATACAATATCTTTTAAAATGGAATATACCAAAAGAAGATAAAGAGGCTTCCACCATAATTACCTCACAGAGGCTCCACAACCAACAGCAAGACCAGACGTATACACTACTGATTACATATCTCACCAGGCATAGTAAGTGCACTTCTTTTTACTCATATATTCATAAACTTTCTATATTAGAAAAAAAAAAACATATTACTTTTTTGTTTTCTCACAGAAATGTGTAGTACTCTCGACTGGCTAGAGGAGCATTTCCCACGGGAGGAAATGTTAGAAAATAGTCCACCTAATGGTAGACACTTTACTATATAAACCAATTAATAAATATTATTCTGTATACATTTAACATATACATTTTTTTTATTACAGACCATACAAAAATTCCAAGCATCTCACAACAACAATCAGAGGATATCACTCTACAGCAGATTAATCAAAAAATGGACGACCTTATGCAAAATTTTATGGATTTGAAAAACTTTGTGGAAAATTATGTGAAACCCCCAACAGCACACCATTGTCCAACCTGCACTTGTCCCCCCTCACCCCATCCCACGCAGTTAACCCCAAACCCTGTCTATGGACCAAAGCATTTCGATGAGCTTTCCTTCCCTTCTTCACCTGATCCCAGTTATCTAGAAATCCCTAATTCTCCTGTTTTTGTTTCCGTTTCTGCCCCACCTTCCCAGTCATAATTGTATATATATATAAAATAAAGTTACTTTTCTTATATTGTGTTGTAATTACTTTCAGTTCCTTGTGATAAAACCAATTTAGGTGTCCACGGACACCGCGGTTGTTCAAAAATGTTCGTAAAGAAATGAAAATGTGACTGTCCTGAGGACACTACATCTGTCCGTAATGTTCTCATGCAAGTTAAAAATGTTCTAAGAACACTCGTAGTGTCCTGAAAAGTTCGTAAATAAATGAAAATGGAGGTGTCCTTAAGAACACTGTGCCTATTCGTAGTGTTCGATAGCAAACAGAAACTGTTCTAAGAACACTTGTGGTGTCCTGAATTGTTCGTAAATAAACGAAAATGGAGGTGTGCTTTAAACGCTATGTCTGTCCGTATTGTTAGCAAATAAATTAAACTGTGCTAAGAACAAACGGCTGTCCGTAACTGTTCGTTTTACATGTGACGCACTTTTAATTAGTTCAGGACCCGAACACTGTCCGCAGAACATCAACACGCATGCGCAAAACAATGTCCGTACATTGGGTGTCCTGCGGACGACCGCTACCTTAGCGAACATGCTCACAAAACAATCATGTGACCGCGCCCACGCTCATCTCGTGCTCTAAATGTGGACACTGTTCGTGTCCCCGACCAGTTTAAAAGTACATTTCCAAGTAATCCACAATATTTCTCATTAAAAAATCACCATACCACAAATCCCACATACTAATCCTAACTTTCCACATAGTTTTTGTGACTTTTTGAACCTTTTTTGATGTTTGATCTGTCTTGCGGACGGCGCGCATGTCCGCAACCCGCGCACAAGCACCCCGATATAAGACCACGCCCTAGAGCGCATTCTCATTGTGTTTCTGACTATTCCACAGAGCACACTGCATTTTGCTGCATACTTTGCAGATTTTGAGATTTCCATCTCCAAGCCTATGACATCCATGGCTCGACTATTACCACATGGTTCTACATCTGCCTCAGCACCATCCCCACCCCCTCCACCACCACCATTTCCCCAAGGGCCTGAAGAGGGGAACAGGAGTGAGGATACAGAGGAGGAAGAAGAGGATGACGAGAATGAGGTAGAGGAAATCCCTACTACCCGCCCTCGGTGTGAATCTTGGGTGTGGCGGTTGTTTACCGTTCATGGAAACGGTCCTAAGTCTCATGCGAACTGTGTCACCTGTAATGAGTGCAAAATGGTACTCAGTCGCGGGAAGCATGGTTCGTATAGCTTTGGTACCACTACCATGAAGCGACACCTGCGCTCATTCCACACTGGGGCCATTCGCAAGGTTGTACCTTGCGAGAAGCGTAGTAGGTTGATTGCCTCTACTTCATCCTCCGTTCCTGATCCTGTCACCACAAGGAACACCTCTGTGGGACAGCGTCTTCCTCAAGCTGCCTCACAGGCCATACAGAATTCTGATGACCCTTACCTTTCGAGGGTCACAGTTGTATGTGTGTACTATGACACAGTACTCTGCAGGGGGGAACGACTTCGGAGTGCTTTTGAGACGATCGTCTCAGAGCACCAGAAGACCTGCTCACTACCCAAATAAAACCCACTCTACATCTTCCTCTCTCAGCTCGCCCTTTCTTGTCCCTATGGTTGGTGTCCCCCTCCCTTTACCCTCCTTTCCCTCCTCTCCTAGTGTGTCGTGTATAAAAAAGAACAAAAAAAATACAAAATAACAAAAATCCCCAAAAAATAAGGCTCTTTTTACAGCCGCCTTTCACAGTTAAAAAATAGAAGTGAAGATACATAAAGCATAGCCATTTCCATTTCGTGAAAGTCCGCGGACGGTCCGCAAACAGAAAAACAATTGCATTGCTACCCTATTGAAACCAATGCATTTTTCTCTAACAGGAAGTGGTGGCTCTGAAAAGAGCCTTTGGGAGGTGTTTGAATGTAAAACATTTTAACTACGTAAGACGTACTTCAAAACGAATGCTGTAATTCTAAAAAAGGTCGCAATGCATTTTGTACATTTCTCAGAAAAATCTGATTGCCAGCATAAGTAAGATGGACTCCATCTTTGCGAAAAATGTATGTACTACGAAACAAAATATTTTCATTGTTAAAAGAGGACATGCCAAAATCTCTTAGGAAGGCACAAACAGCCTTATTAACATTACGCCTTGCTTTCTCCATTTGTGGACCACATGAGAAAGAACGAAGCCACACTTGTCTCTGCGCAATCCGTGAAAAAATTATTTTAGAGTTTGGAAACATGTCCATTATCTTCTGAAGTCCTTCTTTCATTGCAAATTGCAAAGAAATTCCATACACATGTCCTAAACTGTTCCCTCCACAATGAATTACAATTATGTCTGGATGTTCCTCTATCTTCAAAGTTGCACAGAGAGGTAGCAAGTCCAACCACTTCATTCCACACACTCCATGCCAGTGCACTTCCACATGTGGGAATCCAAGATCTATAGATACTCCACAGCTTTCTGCATGCACCTTCAACCAATGAATCCACTAGTCTCCCAAAATCCATACAATCAGTGTTTTGAAACACTCAGCCATAGCTATCTGTTCTTCTCTATGCAAAAACAATATCTGAGAAAACCTCTCCTAGCACAACACACTCACTAAACTTTACTGACCAATCCCTTGCTTCATCCAATCTCATTTCCATACCTCCCCTCCCCAAATTCCCCGGATGTAATACGCGGTTTCCTAGAACTACCGCCATGTCCGCGAACGTATCGTAACTTGTACAGCCCTTCTACCATTTCGATTTCACTCTCTGTGCCATTCCCTCATTGGATGTAGCTAAGCAATCACATGACCATCCACCAATCAAATCCAATAACTCTACATGTAACTGCATCATCATAGAGCAGCACTATAAATGTACGGTGTATCTCTCGGAGTACAAGTACATACCATTGACAACCACGATCTATGAGAAATACTATACAAATCTCCAATATTTCTACTTGCAGCTTGGTCCATATCCATATACATGAACAGAAAGTACAGGTATGCATATTTTCTACACAGTACATGAACACATTTTCTAACCGACTTTTACCTTCTATAATCTGAAAAATGAATGGACGATCATTGTTTCATTGTCCTAAAATGACCTGTCACTTACAAACCTTTATATCATTTAATTTCTTCATGCACACACACATGCAAATACTATTAAACTAACATTTTTGAAATAAAATATATACACGACATATAATCACACAAAATAACATACACACTCTATGATCAAATCTCAAACAATAATATTTGTACAAACACATAATTGGTTTTAATTTTTTTTCGTTTATATAAGTACTTACATACATTTATATAGGACAAGCAGACTATGACATTCACTCACTGTTACGTGCAAAAGCAGGCTATGGCACATAGCTCTCAACTCACAGGCTTTTGGCGGGTGTCACCCGCCTTGTAAAGGACTGACTCACCCGCCAAGCCTCCTGCACGCCCATTCATTCCAATGGGCGTCTCACCCGCCAAAAACAAAATCAGGTGATTTCACCCTCCTTTGCGACACACATGGTTGAGAGCTATGATGACAATGACTCACTATTACGTGGAAAAGCTTAGTTACAAGAATAGTGGTATACGTTGGTAGATTATGAATTCCACAAACCATAGTAAAGATATTTTCTTTCCTACTCTTAGTCATAATATAGTTTTAATGGTTTTCAGGAAGGCGCTGAGCATTTCAATTTAAAAAAATCTATATCTGAAATGAAAACATTGCTACATAGCAACCAAATTACTAATTTCTTTCTTTTACAATTGCAGTGAAGCCCATTCTCCTGAATAGAAGCAGCCAATTTTGATTTACAAAGAACAACTAAGAAGCAAACTACTCATTTTTGAAAAAAAAGTAAGTAGATTGTTACCATAATATTTGATTTATAACTCACATGCACTGTACGGTGCATTCATGGTATTTTTGTGCCTAAAAATAGAGATTCTGCACAATTCTGACCAAAAATCCCCCCCATCTTAAACAGTGATCTCCTGTCAGAATGGTCCTCAAATTCCTATTTTTCAGCACACAAATTACCCAACTCAGCCACTAGAATGTAGATGTTGTAGAACAAACAACTGTTTTAATTGTATAGCTTTACCTATATTATTTATTCTTCTCCACACCACCGGCTTACTTTTTTCTGTCATCTGAACCCCAGTTTAGTAACACATTAATTGAAGAATACCCATCCCTAGTAGTTCAACTTCCCAATTCACAATCACACACCATTACATACATCTTTTTCATCTTACTCAAACAATCATGCACACAACACACATGCATGCAGAAAACCCGAACCCATACCTTCTGTATTTTTTTCAACAGACGCTAAAGAATGCCCACCAAAAAGCTACTCCGTAGAAAGGGACGCAGAAGTAGAGCAAATGAAAAGAAAAGTCTCCAACATAAACACCCATCTATAGCAGAATTTGTAAAAAACGTTGAAACACAACAGCTAATACAGTCATGTTGTGAAACAGAAGAGGTTTCTAGTGCAAAAACTTTGCCTCCTCTATCACAAAGTAAAACAACCCAAAAAACTATTAGCATAAAGTTAGAGAAGCCCTGCAATATCTCAAAGAGAATAATGATTATTACAAAGAAATGAATATCGAAGAAAACTTGAAAGATACAACAGAAATAATTCAAGAGACACAAGAAGCTGGTCAATTTGAGCTCCTAGATCCTGCTACAATAGCAAAGACTTTAGACCATTATACAATTCACCCATTGCACTCTAATGACACCATAGAAGATGCACTGGAAACGTACCAAATGCGTCAAACAAAAGGATCACCAATCAGCATATGGGAAAAAAGTATAGAAGCACATGCTTTTCCTCTACTCTTTCCTACTGGCAAAGGAGGAAGATACGATGATAGACCTGTTCAAATATCAGCATCAGATCGCTCATTACGAATGTATTCTGAAGATCCAGATTTCGACAAAATGTGGAATACATATTCCACCTACTCTTTGAAAGTGAACTAACAACTTTATGTTACGGAGTTGCATACATATTAAAATCAGGATCACACTTTCAAAATATGACAGCCACACATTTATTACAAAAAGTTCAACAAAAAGATGAGGTTTTACAGACAAACCTTACAAATCTATTAGCAAATATGCGAGGTACTAAAGAGTACTGGTTTCAACGCCATTGAGATGTACGTTGTATGATCAGAAACCTTGGCCCACCCATCTGGTTTGTTACATTAAGTTGCGCAGAATATGCATGGGAAGATTTACATGCTTTCCTACGCATATCAAACGAAAACAAAACAAACATAGATGTACTAACACCTGGAGAACTTTGTTCTCAGGATCCTGTTAATGTTCCAAGATATTTTCACCATCGCTTCATTGCTATGCTACATTTTATTTGTAATAAAACTGTTCCTCCCCTTGGAGAAGTGCAACACTTCTTTTGGAGAAACGAATACCAAGCCAGAGGAGCGCCACATGTCCACATGCTTTTATGGATTAAAGATGCTCCTAAATTTGGTCAAGACAGTGATGCCACTGTTTTACAGTTTATTGAAAAATATGTGACTTGTGAAATTCCGTCAGAATCCACAAATAGTGATCTTCATGCAAAAATCTTACAATTCCAAAGACACAAATGTGGCAAATATTGTCGTTGCACATACAAAAACAAAGGGAAATACTACACCAAATGCCGATTTGGTTTCCCTAGACCAGTTACAAATACAGGTCAAGTGAACAACCTCATGTCTTCAGTTAGACATAGTGTTAAAGGTAAGTCACCTAAAATACATATTGCATAAAAAGAAAAGAAGAAGAAAAATATATCAATGATTACAATGCAATCATTGTCCACTAGTGGAATGCAAACATAGATGTGCAGTACATTGCAGACAATTCTACTGCAGTTGCACCATATGTCACAGCACACTTAACCAAATCAGAAAAGACAGAGCTCTAAGACCTCTGGAATGACCTGTCATCAGATAAAACAGTGTCTCAGAAATTATATAGCTTGGGCATAAAAATGCTGTCCCAGAGAGAATGTGGATCCTATGAAGCAGATGATCGATTAACTGGTACTGCATTGTATGGTAAATCTGCAAATATAGTATGGCTAAGTCTTGGTCCAGCTAAATCTAGAAAAAGAGTTCTAAAATCATACAAAGATATATAAACAATAGCCAAACATGATCCCAACAGCCAAGACATTTTTAAAAACAATTTATTGGACACATACTACCCAAACAGGAGTACCACTTTGGAAACCATGTGTCTATACCACATAGCCCAAAACTACACATACAAAAATAATATAAAACCTGATGAGCAAAACCGTAAATACAAAGTGACAAACTGTGATGGCAGCTTAGTAGAACTCACCAAACCAAATTTAATTAATCATATCAAATTGTCATTAAAGACTCCTCAACATAAAGAAATATATTATATGTCCCTGCTACAACTCTTCAAACCATGGAGAAAAGAAGAAGAAATACTAGATACATATGACTCATATGAAGACGCTTTCAAAGCCAATGAAAGCAGTATAACTGATGTAAACTTTGCACAGTACAAAACAATGTTGCACAATGAACAGCAACACAAAGAGGAACTCCAGGCCCAACTAGATAAGGACACTCCTGACAGTAGTCAACCTTCTGTCACAGGAAGCCAAGAACCACTGGGAGAACCACTAATAACAAATGAGGCAGAATTAGCTATGATAGAAGTAGAAAACACCATGTGTCACTATGAAGATGAAGAAGACTTAACTACAATACAATGAAAACTAAACAAAGAGCAACGTAGCATTTTTCAAGAAATAACAAAAGAAATTGCACATGGTGTGCAACATGAAAACAAAAAATGCACCTGCCAAAATTACAAACCTATACTATTGTATGTCAGTGGTGAAGCTGGTTCTGGCAAAACATTCCTAATCAAAATCATCAGTAAGTTCCTTCAACAATTGACAAACAACAAACTGTCAGCTGTTGTCACTGCCCCCACAGGTTTAGCTGCCTACAACATAGGTGGTGTCACTTTACACCGATTACTACTCCTGCCAGTAGAACACCAAAACAAGTTAGATTATTACAAACTTTCTGCAGAAGCTGCAATGGAAGTACGCAGAGTATTGAAACAAATGAAAATGCTACTAATAGATGAAGTGAGCATGGTGTCCAACCTAATGTTGGCTTTGATTCACCTCAGATTACAAGAAGTACTCAAAACAAACTATGAAGAGCTATTTGCAGGAAAACAGATCATTGATTTCGGAGATCTTCTTCAATTGACACCTGTAAAAGGTGAGCCTATTTTTAAAACATTAGGACACAAACTCTGCCGTAAAACTGTTGGCAGCATTGGAAATCTCAACCTTTGGCAACATTTCCAATACAGAGAATTAACAGAAAACATGCGCCAATCTGCAGATCTCACTTATGCCAAAATCTTAAAAAGTATCAGAGTTGGTATACTTTCTAGAGAAGCAGAAGCAATATTGAAAACCCGGCACATTCATGCACTTTATGGTGATAATGCATGTGCTACAGATGTTATGGAACAATTAGCCCACAAAAATGTCAATTGTATGGCCTTAATGCCAACTCTTGCAAGCTGTTTCAAATTCAATGAAATAATGTTAAGCAAAGAAATGCAACCAATTATGGAAATTAGCGCCACAGACAAACTAGATGTACATGGAATGACACTACCCATGTGTGACCAAGCCACAGCAAGAATAAATAATTTAGAAAAATCAATCTCAAACACAGCAGGCTTGGAAAAGATATTAAAATTATCCTTAAATTGCAGAGTAATGCTTAAACGTAACCTTGATGTGGACCAAGGACTAGTTAATGGAGCACTGGGTACAGTTGTTGGCTTTCAAACATACCCACGTGACAACAAAATTCAGTTTGTCAATATTCTCTTTGACAAATTTTCAGAAGTAAAAAGAATAGGACGCTCAACAGCTCGATTCCTTCTCTTCAAAGACATGTATGTACGCAGAGAACAATTTTCTCTAACTCTTGCATACGCAGTCACCATTCATAAATCACCAGGTCTTACTCTAGACAAAGCAATGATAGACATTGGTAACACAGTCTTTAAAGAAGGCATGAGCTACGTAGCACTGTCACGCCTACGTACAATTGACGGTCTATTTCTAATAAACTTTGATGCAAGTAAAGTAAACGCTGATATTCCTTGCATTTTAGAGAACAATAGACTTCGTTCACTATACACCCCCCATCTACAAACATATCCTGTTCCACAAAAAGGAACATTTTCTAAAAGAAAACTAAATCAAACAGAAATGCACCAGGATGTCACTGCAAATCCTCCAAAGAGACTAAAAGAAACTAAAACTTCATCTAGTACCACAAGCAAAAAAGAATCAATTAGGGAAAGTAAACCAGGTACTTCTTTAAAGAAGGAAGACAAACTCCAAAAAAAGCAGTTAGATACAGAACTACCTGGACCATTTAAATTCTCAAATATAGTTGGTGTAAGTTGCTACGCAAATGTAGCAATGAATATTCTATTTCAATTACCACCAATTGATGACAACATTTACTTACACAGTACAGACCCATTGTGCAGCAAACAATCCTGACAACACGTATAGTGTTTTTGGAATAAGACGACAATTGGACTAATGTGCTGGAATGGTGAAATTCTCTATAAACTCACAGGAAGATCCACAAGAATTTCTAATGTACTTACTATTAGTACTGGAAAACAAAAACATACCTATAAATGAAATCTTCCAGATTTCATACATGTGGAAACATACATGCACTCTCTGCAACAATGTGACACAAGAACAAATCCCCAATGAGCGCTTTGTCTATATATCAATACCTAATTGTGAATCCGTTCCATTTCAGCAACTTGTACAAAATGCAAACCATGGTAGATTATGTTCTACCTGCAATTCGGATAATCGCTCCACGTTACTAATACAAACACATAGTAAATACATAATACTAATGCTTCTACGTTACAATGCAGATGGTACGAAAAACAACTGCAAGCTGACTGGATTCACACATGGTCAAATGGCCATGCACCCAACATTCTATACCCTGGCCACAGCCACCGCAGCATATCACACCCATAGATGCAAACATTGCAACCACTGTTATGTCCGCGGACAGGGGGAAGGTCCTCGGACACATTCAACTTGCCAGAGGACAATATAAACAGCGTCCTCAGGACACCCACATTTTCTTTATGTACGAACATTTCTGGACACCGCGATTGTTCTTAAAACATTTTCACCTTGCCAACGAACAATACAGACAACGCCTCCAGGACACCCCCTGCAAACATTCCAAGACCCCATGAGTGTTCTTAGAACACTTTCAAGCTGACACCGATTCCATTCTGTTTATTTAAGAACATTCCAGAACAGCCGTGTTGTCCGCAGACAAATCGAACACAACAAAAGCGTCTAGCACATAAATAAAATACAAATTTTAACCTATCTCATACTCCCCCATCCTCCCCAAAGACTTCTACACACCAACACACTCTGCAAATGCAAGATGGCGGGCGCGACAGAAAATCTGACGCGCATCATGCACCACGCCGCCCAATCAGCGAACACGTCGCATGTCCGCGGACATGACACAAGCCGCTGGGCCAATCGGGGTGCTGTCCGCGGATTGAACAGGGAAGTCCGTCCGCGAAGCGAACACAGATATCACTAATTTTTTTGCCTTACATTTTGGTCATTTTTTAAAAGACTACTGGACCGATTTACACCAAATTTGCAAAAGCACGCTTTCGGGACCAGGCCGCCGCTCCTGCCACAAATTTGGTGTAAATCCGTCCAGCGGTTCGGGCTGTAGCCGTGCACAAAGTTTTTTCCCATTCAGTCTATGGGAAAAAAAAAGTTTTGGGACCCCCCTATAACTTTCCCCCCCCCTGGACGAATCCTCACCAAACTTTGCAAAAAAATTCAGAGTGGGCCATATACTTTTTTTGCAAAGTTTGGTGAGGATTCGTCCAGGGGGAGCGAAGTTATAAGCCACCCAAAACGTGCTCTACCTATGGAAACACCAACTTAACCATAACTACATGGCCGCTCCCGCGGCCATGTAATATATATATATATATATATATATATATATATATATATATGTGTATATGTTGGTGCTTGCCGCAATCTATGTACTACAAAGCACGTACATTGAGGCCAACAAGACTCCAAACACACTGTGGGATTTACCAAGTGTGGTGGGACATTATCCATGTGGGAATTGTGTGGCTTTTCGCTACACTATCCCAACGAAGACTTTTGATCATAAGGATTTTCATCGCACCCTCAATACTCACACCAACTGCAATAGTAAGTGTGTCATTTATGGAATACGCTGTCCTTGTCTGCTACTATACATTGGCAAGACCTCCAGGCCTATTAAACAACGGATCTCGGAGCATCGATCCTGTATCAAAAACAAAGTACCAGATAAGCCCCTTGTCGAGCATTTCAACCGTATGGGACACACCAATGAGGACATTTTATGGGCCATCATACAACAACTGTCCCCACAGAAAAGAGGTGGAGATAGGGACAAAGCACTAACTAGACTCGAACAACAGCTAGTGCACAAACTGGACACAGTCAAAATAGGGTTAAATATCTCAGTAGAATGGAAACATTTTTATGCCAATTGAGTTTCTACATATAGGTAATTGGGTAGTATTCTGCATTGGTCACCACCTCTACCCATCACCAACACTTGCCCAGCGACTCCTGTCCATAAGTGGGATGACTACTCACGACTGTATTTGAATGCTTGTAATAATCATCATTTGTGATGGTATCATTCTCTATAGACTGCAATGTAATGCTTTACCTATGAAGGGCAACATGTTTTGTTATATTGACTAACTGCTGAGCATTAATTTAAGTTGTTTTGACCTTCGTATTTTTTGTGGTGTACCCCGATGTTGATGGCATTATTGCTATGAAGACTGTAATGCATTTAGAATGAATGATTCACTTCTGTGAAGCGAATGCAGCCAAGCATTATTTCCCTCTGTGTTGCTGCACCTATCTGTAATCATACAACACTGAGTGTTCATTAGTATTTGTCAACACTCCATTAGCCCCGCTCTGAGCAGGTATCTCCACCAGGGGGGGTTCTGTGAACACGGGGCCACAAATCATTTGCCGGCACCCAGTCCGAGATGTTGTTTTTTACTTGCAGGTTAATCATTAGTACTCGCAACGAGAATCCTCACGTGAGTTGTAAGTAGTGGCTCACACGTGCAGTCCACACTCTAGTTCTCCCAATTGCTTGGCTGTGAATTTTGGCTCTCTCTTGGCACACGATCGTTCACTTTTCCCCAGCTTTTGCCGGTCTCAATACTACATGTAGGTAGGGCTAGGTGCACTCCCATTGAAGGCACCTCCCCCTTCCCCCGCCTCAGACGCGCACCACCAATTATGACTGGCTACTCGGTCCATGACGCCCCACCATGGGCGCGCCACCGTTGGGCCTATCAGTGTGACCTGATGGTTTGATTACCCTTGGTCGCCATGACAACGGTTTCTCTTTCACTGTTCTCATTGCCGAGGAGACGCTTGCCGACGCTAGCAACAGCGACTCCTGTGAAAGTAAGTTCAGCCTGTTTTTGAAGCGTGTCAGTGTCACGCTCTACTAATTCAAAGATTTCTCGTGTGCAGGCATTCGTACCCTCTGCATCACTGAGGTGCCTTCTGCACGAGCCGCATCGCGGCCATTAGTCATGGCTCGAGTTACCCCGCACGGCATTACTGTATACTTAGCGTGCGAAGGGACACACCGGCACTTCTTGCCTTGTTAACACTAACTGAGCTAATGATTCCTGACAGGATTTAGTACCGAACGTAGCATTTGGTGGTATCTTGCACGTTTATTGACAGAGCCGCATTGCGGCCATTAATCCTTTGATTTACTGGCGTTCCACAATGCTTTAAAGCACATGCCAGTTCTAGATCGGGTGCATATGCTTTGGGTAGCTCCCTAGCATGTTCACTTGTTTTAATCCACACCGCTAATGTTCTGAGCCAGTACGGGCTCGTTACTGGATGTATCAAACAAGTATGGAAAGGTTGTAACTGTGCATCATATGTTTTGCACACAGGTCGTGCATTGACACACCAGGAGGACAACCTATGCTGATTGATTCCATTTCTCCAGCCTCACGAAAATGACACTCATTACCACTTGAGGTAAGCGTTGCACTTTATATAAACAGACATTTTTCAATGCTTTACAACCCGGATGGCACTCTGACAGTGTCCTATGTGTCCTTCCAGGGTCCACAGACACTCATTGGTTTTCTACAGCACAGCAAAATGGCTGTTCGGTTCCTGTATTCAGTATGGACCGGTCTTACCTTGGCTATGGATTAACCCTTGGTAAGATACAAGTTTTCCCCTGGGGAGAGCTTGTTTGTATATCTTATAGCATCAATATGGAGCTTTCTGAATCATCATTTTACTTTGAGATCCTCTCCCACTCACTGTACTCCATTTGTTTCTTCATAGATAGATACCCCGGGACTACTATCATTTCACCACATGTCCTGATGAAGGCCCGCTCACCTAGCTGCACTTTACAGCTGTTTTGGGCCGAAACACTGTTGTGTCAACGACTCCACATGAACAGTGTACAGTTCAAACACTGTTGTTATTGTGATTTTTTTATATTATGTTAATGATTGTTGATTTCTGTCTTCATTGCACAACTGCTCCGATAATAATTTTGTGCTGTAGTATGTTTGTACATTAAGATCCTCTTTTTGCGTGGATCATACTCATTTGTATTGTACCTTCAGAATACCCCTTGGTACTCTATCTCAAGATTATTAAAATATACCATTGTGAAACAATGTATATGTAGTCACATGTATACATTCTGTGATTTGGGAGTAGAGGGACCTCTCACCCTGAAAAATTGTGTTTTGTTCATTCAAGTTTACCTACCTGGGTCTTTCAGGGCTTTGCCAGGTACCCTTACATTTACATCTACAAAGCATTAAGCAAGCTTAACGATGTCTTTGCTTCTTGCGGTTTCTTGCATCTGTACACGCTTAACCTAACTGAATATCTCCATCCTGCATATGGCATACGTTTCTGCACCTTGACATCGGGCCTCATTCTGAGTGCGGCGGTAAGGGGTTAATGGCACCGGTAAGGATGCTGATGCCGTTGACCCCCTATCGCCGCATTCCGAGGTCCCTTAGCAAGTCCCACTAGGGCCAGCTGGTTTTACCGGCGGGAGCTGCTAAGGGACCAAGGAGCTAATAATGGGCCTGCTATTTGCGGGCCCGTTATTAATTCCTTCCCCATTCCCATTGAGCCCTATGGGGGCTCGAATGGGAATGGGGAATGGTTTTCGGAATGGGGACTTACCGGGTCCACAAAGGTCAGAATGTCCCGGTAAGTCCCCATTCCGACACCACGGACATGGGTTTGGAGGCAGCCATGGCTGCCGCCAAACTGGTGATGACCCCGATCAACTTCTTTACCTTAGGCTCAAGATGTCACCTATTCACGGTATTTCGTCTCTTTGTCAGTATTCTCAGGTCATTATATCGGTGTATCTATAGGTGTGTCAGTCCGATTTCTCATGACGTCACCATTCGTCTTCCTTTATTATCTTCTTGGCTTCTTCGGTTATTCCATTCTGACAACCGTCATTCTGTCTTGACTGTAGATATGGTTTTCTCAATGGGTACCTTACTGTCCATGTTTTCTTGGGTGTTGGTACTTCAATAGGTGCTGTTACTCTTATAGGCAGTGGGCAAAGCCCAACCGCTGCTCTTTGCTGGTTTATTTGTTCATCATATGTCACATACTTTGGTGTGAAAGTATCGGGTACTACAAAGGGGGTGGCTGGTGTGTGGATGGCACTTGGCACTTCCTCTTCACTCCCTCCTCTGGGCGATTCATTGACCACTCTCACTTTCTTCTTTGTGTCCACTTTAATTTCATATTCTGGATCTAGACATCTAGGTCTGAAGAAATGCTTCTTTGTGGTCCATATCTTTCTGACTCCCATCAAGCCTCCTGCTGTTCTCACATGCTCATCTTTGTTCCATGTTATTAGTTGACATTCTCCACTTGGATTGCAGTAGATCCATATTCCCACATATTTTCTTTGTTTTATTGGATACAGGAACTTTGTTCCTTCTGGCGCATAAATGTTGTCCTTCAAAAATTCTCTTATTTCTTCGTCAGTCAGGTCCTTGGGCTTTCATCCTGACTCAACATCAATAATGATTTTCATCCCCATGGCCTTTTTTTGCAGTTTTCTGGCACTGAGAGATTATTAGCTTGATCATACAGAATCCAAGCAATATCATCACCAACAGGGCTCCTAGGAACTTGAATGCATCTGCCATCCATTGTGGAACCCATGAAAACTGTGTTCCAAACCAACTGTCATCATTAACTTCGTCAACTTCATCCATCATCTGATTCTGTAGTTGCATCAGCATACTTATAGCTTCTGTTAACGATCCATTTTCGTCATTGTGTGACAGTATAAATGTGCAACATTATTCACTGATTTTTGCACAAACAGCTCCATCCATGGCTGTGATCATGTCTAGGATAAATCTTTTCTGGAGCGTCATTAGTCGAATTTCTCTTAACTCTTCTTTGATTGCATTAAATCCCTTTATGGTTGTGTTGATGGTCTGCAGTAACTCCCATCTGGTTATCTGTAACCATTTAGTATTTGCTCGAACCTGAATTCTTGGCATCAGGATTGATGTGAATACTGATGAGGTTAAGCTGAACAACCTATGTTCATATGGGATTGCATCAAAGGCTTCTATCGATTTGGCAGAGAAATAGTTTTCTCTCGTCATACTGTTCATCAGTTCCATAGATCTCCTCTTCCTCAGGTGAGCATCTGCTTTCGGGAAACTGTCAATATTCAGATCACTCCTTGGAATTACCAATGCTGGAACATGGACACTCACCAATGTACATATGCCTCCCCAATTCTTCGGTAATCTGATATATGCTTTGGACCCACAAGCCCAATAATGATCCATGATCACTGCTGTTCCATGCATCATTCCTGCAGCATCAAAGATCCGTCCACAGTTCTGATTTTCTCCCATTTTTCTCGTACCACTGTTTCTGAAGCACCGTTTGGAATCCTCCAATGGCACTATCTGTAGGGGTCCTCCTCTATCTTCGAACAATGTTAGCAGTCTTGCAAGTCTCGGCCATAATGGTTTGCATATCATTTGTGAATTTTCAATTGTTTCTTTATAGTATCCACTGATGATCCATGCTATGCAGATCACTGCTCCTTTCTCCCATCCTTCTGGAGAAAGCACTGTTCCCCAAATTATCATTTGACCTCTGTCATTCCATCTTTGAGCTTCTTCTGTAGATTTCCCTTTGACGTTCAGCTTTTTGTTTGTTTCTCTTCTGATCTCCACTCCTTTAACTCCAGGTTTCTCATATCTGATCACAATGTTCTTTGTTTTGCCATTGTTTCTCATCTTTATGTCTTGGACATAATCATCTTCATCTGGGTCAGTTGCTTCAGTTGCCCATTTGAGTGAAGCATCACTTCCCATGAACTGGCCTCTGGTCGTGCACATTGCTATGTGTGACAGGCACTGCGCTGTCTTGACATCTATTTCAACAGCTATGATGATTTTTGACTTCCCCGTGCTGTACGGTAGGAGTGCACAAACAAAGCATTCTTCTTCTGAAGTTCGTCTTCCAACTTCCTTCATATGTTGGTACCATATGTTGTTTCCCAAGTGTGCTGTGCTGTCCAGGTAATCGTTCAATTCGTTATAGTCTTCTTGTGTGCTTCTTCTGATTCTTAAGGTCTTTCTGTAGTTTGCTAAAACCACATCTTTGAACACATCCATTTCACTTATTCTTGCTGGAGGATTAACAGGTATCTCCATTAATGATCTGAGCGTGTGTCCACATGTATTATTATTGTAGGATAAGGACCAGTAAGTCTTTCCTTGCCCTCCTGTCTTTTTTTGGCTCTCTTTATGAACGTCCACATTTATTCTGCTATTATCTCAGCACGTGATTGTATTGCAGGACTTAAGCTTCACTCTTTCATCACTGGATTAGGCATGCTCGTCGGTGCTGTCTCTGTTTGTTCATTCTCTAGAGTCTTTTGTCTCCTTAACAGTTCCTTTTCCATGGGCCTCATTACGACCCTGGCGGAACAGGTTAAACGGCGCTGTAAAAGGCTGCGGCGCCGTTCAACCCGTTCCGCCACATTACGAGGTCCCCTCGCGGGACACGTTAAGAACGCCTGGGAAAACCAGGCGTGCATACCGGGTCCCACGAGGGGAAGAGTGAGCAAACAACGGGCCATCTCGTAATGGCCCGTTTTTTACTCCCTCTCCCATTCCCATTCAGCCCTAAGCGGGCTGAAATGGGAATGGGGATGAACCGTGTCCGTGTCCTCGAGTGAGGAATTACTGGGCCATCCGAACTCAGAATGGTCCGGTAAGTCCTCATTCCGAGGACACGGACACGGATGCAGTCTTGCCGGCAGCCATGCCGCCAATAGCGGCATGGCTACCGGCATACCTCGTAATGAGGCCCCATGTGTGTTATACCACCCTTTGGAAAACGCTTCTTGTTGAGCTCTGTCCAAACTCTACCCATTTTCTGGAATGTGATTCTGAAGTCATTGACACTAGACCAGGTGTATATGTACTCATTATTTGTGTAAGTGTACCTTCCATCAAACCCCTTCTCGGGTTTACTTTGCCAACCCTGTCTCTGGAGTTTCAATTCATTTGTTACCTCAAGTGTCGTGTGTGTGTCATTGTTTATCACATCCATCTCAAGTTCAGTCACTCTATCATTCTTTCTAGGAACTGGAATGACTATGTAAGATCTGGGCACCTTTTTAGGCTTCATGCATACATCATTAGGTTGGTGCAGGGGAATCTGAACGCTTTGTGCACCAATGAAAAACGCAGTTCTAATTGTTAATGACAGTAAGATGATAATGAACACAATGCATGTGTAAATGATACACTTATACATCAATTTGCAGCATTTGTTCCTGGGCCGATATGAATGTCTTTCCTCATGAGGGAGGACAATGGTGCTGTTCTGGTTTCCCATCTCGCTCATCTAAGGAAGCAAAACTAATTCTTTAAGATATGCTAAACATTGCCATTTTATCTGGATTCTGCTGCCTCTGCTTGCAGTTCACGAGTGCTGGACTGATTATCCTCTTTGTCCGAATAAGAGACTATCTCTTGTCTCTGGAAATAGTTATTTTTCCATTAATGAAAGTTCTAAATGAGGCAATAAGTTCAGTAAGTCTTCATTTGCATATTCCATGTAAAGCAATTCCCAGTCTATGCCTCTAATCTGTTTCACTCCAGACGACATGTTGGTCCTTTGTCAGCATGAACAAAAGTGAAGTTCTTGGTAACACCTTCACGATCTCTCCCTCGAAGGAAAGTTTACACTCTTCTCCTGTGATTCTGATGCTGACTAGAAAGTTCGACCTGCATTTTGATACCATGCAGGAGCATACTCAGATGTGTAGTGTTCGCTGGGTCTCTGATGAAAGTGAGGACATCGTCATTGGCATGTCTCCCCACAAGTTCTGGAAAGTCTTCAATTAAGTGAAAAAATACATTACTGGCTAGTCTGCTATTCTCTTGTGACATGGACATTTGTCTTGTCCTCGCTGTGCTCCGGGAGTAAAAGAAAGTGTTCTGTAATCACTGTGAGCAGCCTCTTTATTGTCTTTTTCTTTTCAGGGTCTTGAAGAATCTCCTGTATGTTCCTGAGCCTTCCCACCCACAACGGGTATGACCTCAATACTAACTCGAAATAGATCAGAATCTCTTTGGTGAGGTCACTATTGCATGACACCATAAGTAAGACCAAACAGGGATTCTGTGTCGAAAGACTCAGGATGCTGTATTCTCTTCCAATTTATGTATCCTCAATCAAAATTTGGCATATCTTTTCTTCTCAAGGCTTCAGTGTTCCTCAGTCTAAAGTTTAAACTCAACAAGCTATTTTTTGTCTTATACGTGCAATTCTTCTCCTTCACCCTGCGACTAGAATGCACATAGTGTCCTTGTTGTTATGCCCTTCTTCCCTTATTTTGCTCCAAGGAAGTGCCCAGAACTAAGCCACAACTCTGCACAAGAGTTCTTTGCCTTTGCTTGGCTGGTCACTCGTCCTTCTTCCTCGTCATGGATCTTGTCTGCACGTGCTGTGGTTCTTCCCCGTCGTCTGTAGTCTTTTTGCAGTGGGGTGTAGGCAGAGGGTTTTCTCCGATATATGGCTTGATGTCGCCCAAGAAGATCCAAGCTCTTCTTCACTGTAACTTGACTGCAGAGGGTGTGACGTATTCACTTTAAATGGCCCGTTGAACCGTGGCTCGTCCCACTTTTTTCTTATGTGATTTCTCACCAGGACTGTGTCTCCAGGGAATATTGGAGGAACACATAATTCTGAACCTTTGTCTGTTGCAGCATCTACTTCTGTGTTCTGTACTACCCTACACCCTTCTTGTTGTCGCTGCAGCTGTCCTGAAATTACAGTAATACAAGATGTCATGCAATTCAAGTAGTTTTTAATTTCAAATCCTAACACTTCTCCTGTTGGCTGAGCATCACATCTAGCTCTATTTTTAGGTGTTAATGACATGTGCATCCTTCTGCCTGTCATGATTTCATGCAGCGTGAGATGGTGGTCAGAACCAGGCTGGTTTCTGAGTGCATACAGTGCCAGTGGAATGCAGTGCAGCCATCCCTTCTTCAGAGTATTCTTCAACTTGGCTATCATTTCCTTTAACGAGCTGATGAGCTTCTCGCATATCGCATTCCCTTGAGGATGATACGCCGAAGAAAATGTGTGCTTTATACCAAGCAACAAGGTAATCTGTTCAAATAGTGCATTGACAAAATGAGGACCATTGTCTGACCTCATCACTTCACACACTCCCCATCTGGGAAACACCTCCCTCACCAGGAATTTGGCCGCACAGGTAGAGCCTGGGTGTGTACATGGACCTGCTACTATCCATCTACAGAATGGACACACCACAACAATTAGATACCTGTACCCGTTACATACTTGAATCATATCGACATAATTGATATGCAAGTGCTGAAAAGGCCCATTAGGCCATGGGATAACCCCTCTAATCACATGTAGTATATGCCCAGCCGTGAACTCCTGACAGATTATACACTTTACCATAAAAAATGCAATGGCCCTCATTACGACCCTTGCGGAAATTGACTGACCGGACCGCAACAGCGTAAATAGCGTTTCCGCCATTGCACGAAGGAGCAAAGTGCGGCTAATTACGACCCATCGGGCACGAGCATTACGCCATGGCGGAATCCGAAAGGCTGCGATGGCGGAAATGACCCCAAAACGGCCCTTACCGCCGCCGTACGCTGCACCAGGTGCAATACCGCCACCCATCTTAGCGGTCACCGTAATGAGCGGGCACCGTAATGAGCGGGCACCGCAAATTACGGGCACCGTAAATATACGGAAACGGAAGTAAAAGCATGTGGCCGGAACGGGAAACAGCACGCCGCACAACTATAAAATCCGAATCCCAACACAACCATTAAAAATCCGACCCTGACACACATCCCAACCCGTTAGCAACCCCAGTTCAAAAAATAAATATGGGAAAGGTAGCCAAGAAAGCGTGTGATCGCAAGCGGCAGGTCCACTTCTCCCGAGAGGAACTGACCGTGCTGACCGAGACCCTGCAGGAAAATGGCGCCGTCGTCTTCTCCAGTCAAATGACCAGGACGGCCCTTGCCAACAAGAAGGCCATATGGGCCCTTGTGGCACAGCGCGTAAGTGCGGTGGGGACAACACCCCGCACGCCACAGCAATGTCGCAAGCGGTGGGACGACCTGCGGATCCGCGTACGCAGCATACTTTCTGCGAACAGGAACATCGCCACAGCTACCGGGGGGGGATCAGAGTCGCCCATCAAGTTGACCCCCTGGGAGGAGATCTGCGCCTCCACCATAGGAATGGAGAGCATAGAGGGAGTCGGAGGGATGGAGAAAGGAGTGCCGACATCCGGAGAATCAGGTAGGTTTGCCAAGAGAAACAATGCGAAATCCACAAACCACGAACATGTGCAGTACCATGTGACCCCATAGTGCAATACATACTTTGCCCTGACAGCGCCCTCTAAAAGTCAGAATGAATAAACAAATTAATCAAGATGCCATAAACAACCCCTACATGTGCAGCATGCACCCCCTAACTGCAGGCAGCCAAATGAATGCATCCTCAATCCACACGAAAATGAGACCACCTCCAAGGCCCAGTCCCATATCAGCCTCATGTACCACCCCAATGCATTTGACACGTTGCCATTCCAAATCCGACAGACCCATAACTAACGCTCGCCCCTCTTTACTCCACCACAGGGTCCGATACCAACGACGAGCTGCAGGACACCCCTACCAGCACGCCTGCAAAGAGGGCCAGGACCAACGTCCCAAGAGCCTCCACCTCAGGTGCAAGGATCAAGACACGGCAGCAGCAGGAATCAAGTGCCAGCACACTGGAGGGGACTGCAACAGGCACCCCAGCAGCCAGCAAGTCCACAACCCCAGCACCACAGGTCCCCCCAAAGAACGTATCTGATGGCACTGCCTCTGGTGGTAGCAGCACCATAGGTGACACAGCTGTCATGCCAGCATGCTCCGACACGGAAAACAGTGCTGGCGACGTAGGTACCATCCATGACCTTTCCCAATCCCCCTGCATGTTCCATCCCCTACACCATGACGAAACCACGCAGGGGCACCCTGAAGACGACGACTGGCCAACCCCCACAAGTCCTGTGCCAAGGCAACATGTGTTGAGCAGCCCCCCTGTCACACCACCGCAAATGTCCATGGCCCAGCAGAGGCAACAGTCCCTCGACCTGCTGATCGAGCAACAGCAGGAAGCGTCCACGCTACTCAAGGACCATGCAAATGAATGCGGGGGTTCCAGGGCAGCCATGGAAACATCCACCGAGACACTCAGGGCACAAATAGAGAAAAGTAGTGAGAGCCTCAGGGGAGAAATGGAGAGAAGCACCGAGAGCCTGAGAGCACAAATGGAGAAAAGCACCGAGAGCCTGAGGGGGGAACTGCATGCGACGTCCAAAGACGTTTGTGCTGAACTTGCTGCTGTGCGCCGTGTGCTCTCGGAGCTCTCACAAACCCTCAGAGACATGCATGGACGCGAGCAGGCAGAGACGTCATCCGTGGCAAGTTCCGTCCAGGGCAGCCCCCAACGCAGATCTGGCAGGAACCTGCGCTCCACGGGCAGGGGTGCCCCTGATACCCGTAGAGGGGGCTTGCAATAGCGTCTACCCACGGGCAGCATGCATATCTGGACACTGGTGTTGGGGGGGGAGGAAGTAGGGTGGAGGGGGTGTGTTGGGCTTCACTGGGTGGCGGGTCCATAGGGTGTATGAATCAAATCACATTAACAATACAGCACTTCATTATCATCCAATGACATGTGTGGACATTGATATTTGCGTACGAGGCCTTCATAGGCGTACAGTCCACTATGTGCGTGTACTACACACACACAGTGCCACAGGTCCCCTTTCCGTGTAATAGGCACCATGCGTGGTTGCTAGAAGCATGCATCTATGATGCTCTGTCGGATTGCACGTGCATCCTGTGCCTCATGGACTCCCTGGCGTCCCTCCACATCCCCACCCTCATCATCATCATCTTCAGGTGCATGCAGTACAGCGTCAGGGGGCATGGGCACATTCCTACGTATGCACATGTTGTGCAGCATGACACATGCCATGACCATCTTAGAAACCCTCTCATGGCTGTACATGAGTGCCCCGCCAGACCTGCTGAGGCTGCGGAAACGAGCCTTCAGTAGGCCGAATGCCTGTTCAATGACCACACGGCTACGTGAGTGGGCATGGTTGTAGTCCTCCTCATGCTGGTTCTGTGGGTTCCGGATTGGTGTAAGGAGCCATCTCTTCAGTGGATACCCGGCATCACCTGTATGGGACGAATAAAGGGTGTCAGTGGAATGATAGTGCTAAGTAGCCCCCCCCCCTCCTGCAAGGTCATTGACGCATCAAATGGGCCACGATGTCATGCATGGAATGAGACTCACCGAGTAGCCAGGATCTGTGCCCTGCGTGTCGCTCCATGTAGCGTGGTATTCTTGTGTTCCTCAGGACCATAGAATCATGGGTAGATCCTGGAAATCTGGCACAACAATGCGTAAAGATCTTGTTGGAGTCACACACCATTTGCACATTGATTGAATGAAATTGTTTCCGGTTGCGGTACTGGACCTCCATGGCATGTGGGACAACCAATTCAACATGGGTGCAGTCGATGGCACCAATGCAACCCGGGATGCCGCCAAGTGCATGGAATCCCACCTTTGCGTTGGTAATCTCCTGGTACGTGCGTGGTAGTGTGATGTGGTCGTCGGCGTGCTTCAGGAGGGCATCGTGCACTTGGGAGAGTGTCCGTGAGAACAGTGGCTGTGAAATGCCATGCAACTGTCCCACTGTGTGCTGGTAGGTGCCTGTGGCCAGGAAGTGGAGTACAGACACCACCTTCAGTAGGGGTGGGATGGCGGTTGGGCTATCTATCATGCTCACGAGGTCAGCATGTGTCATGTCCACAATGGCGATTATGGTGTCCCGGTCCAAACGGTAGAGGGTGTGGATCTGCTCAGCAGTGAGGTTGAACGGATCAGCTCGGAGGCGTGGGATTGCGGGCCGCCTGCGTGGTGGTAGTGGCAGTGCTTGTGGGCCTTGCTGACCCTGCCTTGCCCTCCTCCTCCTCCTTCTCCTCCGTCTCCCCTGTGCGCCCGGTTGTTGTACCTGTTGTTGTTCGTCGTCTTCTTGTAGTTGTAGCACTTGCAGTGCTATCTGGTGCCCCAGGCCCAACATCGCTAGTCCTGCCGGTAGCATTTTGGAGTGGGAGTGGTTGTGGGAGGGGTTTGGGTCTGCTATATATGTGCTGTCGGCCTGTATGGCCTCCACCTGTGCTGATTGAATGAATCTGTGGCAGATGCAATCCCTTCTGGCCGAGCACGTCCCGCACGTAAGGCTGCATTTGGCCGCATGGCATCTTGGGGTTGGAATCATGTATCAAATCCCGATGGCAGTGTGATGTACTTTGACTGATTTTCATGCTATGCTCCCATTGTTACACATGCTATGATTGCAGCCGCTTACATACCTGTGAAGAGTCAGTGGTATGTAGGGCTCGATCGATGGCCGACCCTCATGCAGCACAGTATCGTACTTCACCGACGGGCGTGGCGTCCCATTTGTGATTGCAGCCAGTTAGCATTATGACACACAGCCGCACTACATTGATGTAATTGTGAATGCAAGCGTTCACAGAAGCCTTTTCGACGTAATGTTGCAAGTGTGGAATTCGAAGGCCAGGATTTTTGGTTGCGAAGTAGCGGTGAGGAGACGCCCACAGGTCTGCCTGGAAATGTAACGTTCTATTGTTGAATGTCCTTGGGACAGGGCCCATAACGAGCAAGCAATGAATGACATGAATTGAATGGGATGCGCAATAGCGTAGTGGACGATAAGGCAGGACGTTCCCAAGTCCATCTAGCTTCACGACACTACAGATCCGGCCAGGAGCACAGTGGTTTTTGCAGACTGCATTACGCACAGACGCGATGGAAGTTTCACATATTATGTGAGTGAATGTTCATGCGTTTTCATTGCGGGATGAGGGAATGATGAATGGATGCATGGACAGATGATTCCATTTAGGGTCTGCCATGTACATGTGTTTTTTGATTCAATCCCCTTCCCCTGCGCTATGTGATGCAAGGCTGCCATAGTGGGACTTACGTCTATCTGCCCTTGTCGGATCCTCCCTGTCTCGACGCGCCTTCATACACTTGTGTCTAGGCACGTTACTAATCCCATGTCATGGGTTCTATCTTGACGGACGCATGCACAGTAACCGACGTTGCCAATGGTGTATTAACCTCGATTGGTTTCGTTATGTATCGATACTGATTTAGGGGTGTGTTTATTCCTTTGGAGTGGCCTAGCATGCATATGGGTGTGGATTTGGTGTGTTGAATGAAGATAGTGATGCATCATGTGTCATGTAGTGCAATCGGTTAATTTGTGTTTCATTTTGGTGACAGGTATCTCCTGCCCTATTGCAGATGCCATCTGTACGCCACTCCTCCAGATGGTTTTTACTCTCGACACCTGCAGCTTCGGGTGAATCAGTGGAGCAGCATTACGATCTTATGGGACGATCGCCAATGGGCCACATGCCCTTACGCTGTTCTGGTGGCTAGGTGCAACATTTCGGCCTTTCAGCTGGACTAGTGCCTGCCTCATGGGACGGACCTGCGGTTCTTGCCGCTTCCATGTTGCCTTTTGGAACGTTGATGTTGGCCCTGTGTGCCATGATGGTACAGGGCGTCACACAAGTGGAAGCTGGTCAATTATTGCAGATGCAGCCCTCGGTGATGATGGATGTTTTGGTGTTATTTTACAAATTGCTGTGAGGCCTTTGTCATTTGGATGTGCATTTAAATTGTATTCCGATATTTGGCGTGTTGCGTTATTCTTTGCAGGTGATGTGGCGATTTTCGATTTGTGGCGGTATGTATTGCGAGATGATCTGCATTGTGTTCCGCCTTCTGAGTTGAGTTGTGTGGTACAGTACTGGCCGCTTTTGCCTACGTAGCACAGTGTGGTCACGGATAGGGGCTGCCATTGTGACTGTTTACATGATGTGCTGTTCAGGGGCGGGGGATTGGCTTTTGGCCGACTGGTGCCTGTCAGCCAGGTCGATTGATGGTATGATGGGATGTTCAGAATGTGGCTGGTCACAGGTGCCTGTGTTTGCGTGCGTTTGTTGGAGGGGGACTGGGGTCATGTCCATTGGAATAGCTTCTGTATTCATGCCATCTGTGCCCTGCAGCTCCCATCGGCCCCTCTTGGGATGTGCCTGGCTGCTCAGTCACTCTGCCAACTTGTGTGGTACATGCTTCTGCTGATGGTTGGTTTGTTTACTGGCAAGAGTACAGGTCTGGTGCAATCCCCCTCAGGATGCTGTTTTGGATGTTGCCTTGCGCTGGTGGCAAGCGATGGGGGACTACTGTTGTTTTGTGTCATGTGTTCTTGATTTCCATTTTGATGTCTTGTACCTTCACATGCCTGTGCTGCATCAGTACGGCTATGGTGAAATGCCGTACATGGATGCCCACTCACGGGGCGCTTCGAACACCTGCATGCATTTCTACGTTGGCATGCATGGGTGAATTGTAGATTTCACTGGTTGCATGGTGTGAGTACATTGCGCCTGCCAGGAGTTGTGCAATGTGGCCAGGGAGTGGAGTACAGGCACTCAGTGGGCCATTTACGGTTGGTTCACGATGCCGTATTTCTAGCCATGGCGGAATGGTCCATTCCGCCATGCCTGATGGCGTTAGGTACATGTCCGCTAGGGTCGGAATTGCCGTACCGTTGCACCATGGTGGTGTTTGCGGTTTGGCATGGTGCGCGCGCGCGTGCTTAGTGCAGTTAGCGTTGGCGTTCACTACGGTGTCGCTAATGGCTTCGTACTTTGCGGTGACGGGTCATAGTCGCACCGAGCGCTTTTCGATGGCGGTATTGCATTTCCGCCATCGTTTTCCCCTTTCCGCCAGGGTCGTAATGAGGGCCAATGTGTTCTGCCAAGTTCAGTATGAACCAATCTTCTGCAATTGTTGGTGCTAGATTCTTCTTTGTCATGTGCGCTGGGTAGTGTAACTGTTCCAGTGCTATTTTCAATAAGGCTATAGGCATCACCAGTTTACCATTGCTGTCTGTCACCACAAGCCCTCGGAGGGGTTTAAAGAACACCCTCGTCACTTCCATAGGTTCTTCTCTTCCTGTGGTGCTTCTCCTTGGAGCTCCATTAACTGAGTTTTTGCCATATTGTTCTAGCCTTCTGGCTCACTTCGTGAAACAATCACTCTCTCATGAACATCAAATATTTCCACATTCATTATTATTTTATCTTTGGTTGCCACACGCTTGGCTTCAGTGTCTGCTGCTTGATTTCCACGTGAGATAAAATCTGTCCCTTTTGTGTGGGCTGCGCATTTCACGACTGCTATGCCCACTGGGAATTGTAGTGCCTTATGAGTCTGTCCACTCAGAGGTAGCACCTCCTTTTCCAGCACGCTAGGCCTGCATGCATTGTCGGCGTCGCATAGGTGGTGTCACTGTACACCATTACTTCCTGGTCTGTGTGATTCTCAAGTGCGAGTATCAGCGACAATAATTCTGCAGCTTGTGATGAATAATGCGAGGGTAATCGTGCGCTAATATGTACTCGAAATTCCCCATTTGCCACATGTTTCACCACAGCAGCACCTATATATCTCTCTCCATCGCTGTGATCGATCCTCGAAGAACCATCAACGAAGACAATTTCTCCTTCAGCCAATGCATTTTCTTTCACTCTGGGAATCTCATCATAAAATTCTACATAGTTCGCGCAATCATGCATTGGCACTCCTTCAGTGACTGGCTCTGCTATAACCATAGCTAGGTTCACGATTTTGAATCAAACTATTTTAATCATTGGTTTTGATATGACCACTTCATAAGCAGAAGACCTCTTAGATGTCAATGTGCCTTTCAGTTTCTTTAAAAAATGGCAATTAATGCATGCTTGACAAATAACGTCATTGGGCACCCCATCACAATGGCTGTAGCCTTCGCTATGGTGAACGGTGCGGCAGCCAAACCTTGTTCGCACGGGAAGTGACCCCTCATCACTGGGTCTAAATCTCCACTTTAGTATCCAAGGGGCTTGTACCCCAACATGGTTTTCTGTGTGAGTACTGCTGTCATAAAACTGCCATTCGTGTGTGAAAATAGGTAAAATTCCTCTGCATAATTGGGGATCCCTATGATTGGTGCCGTGCAAATGGCCTTTTTTAGACCATCAAACCATTCTTCCATGGTCTCGGTCCACACAATGTTTTCTTTCATTGCCTGTGCTTTCTTTAAGGCTTGTAACAAGGGCCTGGTATAAGAGCTGTCGTCAAAGACCCATGCCCTGACATAATTACATAATCCTAGAAAACTCTGCATTTGTTTTATCGTATGTGGCTTGGCTGTTTTTGAAATGGTTTCAGCTCTTTCAGGGGTAACCTTTTTCCCTTCATGTGAGATCAGCTGGCCTATGTATAGCACTTCTTGTTGACAATATTGTAGCTTTTCCTTGTCAACTTTATATCCTTTCTCAACCAGTATAGTTAATAGCTGAATAGAATCGTGTTTGCACTTTTCCTCTGTTGTGCTGCAAATTAGAATGTCATCCACATATTGCAAGACAACACTCTCTAATGCAATATTGCTTAGGTCCATTTGCAGGACTCTATTGAAAGCGGAAGGAGACTCACAATATCCTTGAGGTAACCTTGTGCGTTTCAGGTGAACTTGTCTGAATGTAAATTATGTCAAATCTTGTGAGTCTTTGTGCAATGAGATTGAGAAAAATGCATTTTTCACGTCAATCACTGTGAAATACCTCACTTCAACAGGTATATTACATAGGATTGTGGACAGGTTCAGTACTAGAGGGAACTCAGCCTCTTCTATCTGGTTTATCAGACTTAAATCTTGTATTAAACTTTAAGACCTTCCCTTTGATTTTTTAATCATATAAACCAAAGTATTGCATGATGACTCTGACATCACTAAGATGCCCTGCTCCATCATGGTAGAAATTGGCTTAAAAATCCCTTCATCTGCCTCCCTAGACATGGGATACTGTCGTGCTTTTGGTAATATTACTCCTGCTTTCAATTTAATCTTCACTTCTCTGACTCCCTTCAGTAAGCCTACGTCATAAGGGCTGTAGTCAATACTGAGACAGGCACCTTTGCCATGTTGTCATCAAAATATTCAGGACGTTTTTGTGACAGCATCATTCTCTGAGACACCTCTCTTTTGATCATTTTCACCCAATAAGTGAGATTAACCTCAACTGTCATCTCATCTTCACCTATTTCTTCTTCAAATAGATCGTCATCAGTGACGAAAGTCAATCTGTAACCTTCCCCAATGGCGATTACTGTGCACCATTGTCTGCCTTCATCATCACAACTATCAAGCAACGCCATCTCTCCTTGCACTATGGCTGATTGTATTGTTAAGGGAAACACTTGTCCCTTTTCCTCATGCATAGGTATTCTTGGTCTGAACAGAAACTCATCTGGGGTTCTCATTGTTTTGTATGCAAGGCCTGGTAGCCATGACATTAATATACACACTCCATATGCGACTATTTTGGGTTCTAATGGAATAGCTCTCATAGCCATTCATCCTGCGTATGCTCTAATCATTTCTCACATGTTCGAATAATGCAGTCCTAGAGTTGAACATGCTATGCCCTTCTCTGTGAACGAGATTGTCATGTTTAACTTTGTCATTATGTCTCGTCCCAATATATTCACCGGTGTCTGCCTCGAGTATAGCAGTGGCACTTTCATGTCACATTCTCCTATGGAAACTGGAAGTTCTTTTGTAAAAGGAACACAACTTGTTGTTCCTGTGAAGCCCTGAATATTTATGACATCGCCGGAAAAAGAAAACTTGCCTGCACGTATACACGAACGTGTCGCACCCGTGTCAACTAAGAAGTAATAATTCTTATCCCCTATAAAGACATCTACTCCTGGTTCCTCTTGAGGGTTCCATATCACTGATAGGGTAGAACACATCAGGTCTCCCAGTGAGCTGTCCTAGTCCATATATAATCTTGTCCCACTCTGAGTGAATGGATTTCCCCCATCACTTGTGGCATCTCCTATTCCAGAATTCAGTTCCTGTCCTGTGCCTGTTGTTTGTAACAGTTACATTGGCGACTGTTGAGACTGTCACTGTGGAAGATTTGCCACCTCATGCTGTAGTTACAATTTTTGCTGTATTTTTGGCCATTGCTGCTGCACCATGTGATTCTGTACAAATCCATTTCCACCCTGCTCCGAAAATGCATATGGATTCACCATCCCTCCTCTTGTGAATTGGTCATTTTGCACCATTCCTTGACTTCTGAACATGTGTGCTAGATGCCCTGTCATCCACACGCCCAACATGTTGGCGGTGGATTGACTATTTGCCCATTTTGCATATCCTGGTTTCCGCCTTGCATATTTTGAAAACCTCCGTGATTATTTTGAAAACCTCCCTGATTACTATACCATCCTCTTCCTAGAAAGCTTCTTCCTCTTGGGTAAAACCCGTTATTGCTTTGATCAAACTGTCTTTGGCTATTGGCCTGCTGCATGTTTGATCCATCTTTATTAGTTTTCATTTCCCCCTCAATGGCATACTTTGATAATTTTTCAGCACTAATTTAGCCTCTTCACCTTTTCATGCAGCATCCTTTTTGTGATTCTTCTCTTGCAGCAATCTGCAATAGTGCACAATGGTCAGCTGTATTTCAGACCATTGCTTAGCCTCAATCCCTACTAATTTCTTGAGCTGCTTCTGTACCTGTTCTGGCAGCCCTTGGCATAATATATGGTAAAACACAGATATAGATTTCCCCCAAGATTCCTGCGTTTCCAGTAGCCAGGTGTCTTGAAGATTCTGGATGTAAAGCAACAGATCATCTCCCTCCTTCATGCGTGTCTATATAGCTCCCATATCAGAAGTGTCTGAGTATAGCACTCGAATCGCTTTCCATACCGTAGTTCTGCAATTGTTAAATGGCGCTCCATCATGTGCAGTATTAACTGTAGTCACTCCAGGGTAACCTGCACGTGTCCACACATCATCAGCTCTATCACCAAGTATGGCAATTAAAAGACCCTTACTATACCCTATAGCTCACGTGTTCCCTCCCGTCATTTTATCTAACTCATCTATACATTTTCTGGCTCCAGATGTCAACACTGGGAGCTTATTTGTCAGGTTTTCTCTATCCATCTGTGGCCAACGTATATATTGTGGGTTCATTTCTCCTTTTTCTAGTAAAGGGAACTGTGACACATGACACTGTTTCCTCTCATAATTTTTCTGTCTACCGCAGGGGTAATATTCCCACATTGCTGTCTACCTGGCAATGTGCTTAATATGCTCACATAGGGTGGCGGAGACACCTTCCTCTGACCGTATGATACTCCTTCATGCCGATCTGATTGTATGGCTAATTCTGATGCCTTAGGTGCAGACCCATTAGAATCTGACCATCTTATTCCCTTTCCCCTACCGAAGCGTCTTTCGCGACTCCTCTCATCTTCTCTTTCTTCACATTCTTCTCATTCTGCGTCCGATATTGTCTGTGCCCAACTTGTGCAACTTCTCTCATCCTTCAAATTTCTATTTAGAGTCAGCCTATCTAATGACAGCTCTCTATTTCTGCTACTTCGGGAGGTGTCCTCGGTATCGTACAGCAGAGTGCTCTCAAGACGCTCATCCTCTCTTTTCCCTTGGGGTAACTTTTTTAGCCCCATCTCATCGTATATTCTATCGATCGTCTCTCCGATGCTTCTCGTGTCAAAGTCATCTACTATATTTGCCCTAGAGGTGCCTGGTACTGAATGGTACTCAGGAAAGAATTCTTTTATATCTTCCCAGTCGATTGGATTTTTTAACCTCTCCTTCCAGAAATTTGAGATCCCATTCTCTCTGTTCTCATTTGCGTTCTAAGTCATCATCAAACTCTCTACGATTCCTTGCTTCCTCTCTGACCCTATCTTCTTCTTGCTTCCTCGCATCTCTTTGTTCATTTGCCCTTTGCATTTTCTCATCTCTTCGTCCTTTTATTCTCTTCTCCCATATTTTTGTTCTTCTTCTTCTATTCTTCTTTGTTCTATTCTATCCTGATCATCAGCTGCTCTCTGCTTATGATCGCGTTTTCTTTGTTCCTCCGCCTTTTCCTGTTTTCTGACCTGCTCATCACGATATAACTACTCTCGTTTCTGCCTATCTTTTTTCTTAGCCCCTTCATCTCTCAATTGTTTCTCCTTTTCCTTTTCTTTCCTTTCTAATTCATCTTGTTCTCCCCTTTGTCTCATATCCCCAATGCCTTTACCATTGAAACATAAAATCTGACCTCCCATCCATTTGATCTGTGTGAATGCCATCTCATCAGTCCTATCCTCATCTCCTTTCCATCTCTTTACCTCTATTCCCGGATCTAGAGATGTACTTGCTTGTGCTTGGCCTCCTTTTTCCTTTTCGTGTCTCTCCTTGTCCTTTGGGACTTTGGAGGCAATATCTCTTTCTCTGTCCTTTTCTGGGCTTTCGTCACTACTTTGCGTAGGCGACTGATATGATGGGTCGCTATATCCCGTTGCTGCTTTAAGTTCCCTCAATGGGTATGATCCTTCTCCTTTACTAGCTTCGCTTTTTGTTTCAGCCGAGGCAGGTGGCGCAGAAGGCTCTTCACACCCCTCTGTGCATATATTCAGTATTCAATTTTATGGTGGCTCCTCCTCCTTTTCCTCTTGGTGCATTTTCCAAAGTTATAAACTAGCTAGGTGTTTGTCTAACTTTTTGCCAGTATATGTGGCGTGCATATATGTCGTCATGTGCTGCAGCAACGTTTTAGATAGCGATCTGCCTTGTGGCCATGGCATAAACATTTTGTTTGCGGTCCCTTTAACCCATTCTGCACTGTACTGTTTAAGCTTGGGTGCATGCTTCGGCAGCTTTTTGCACAAGTGTATCAATGGTGTAATATCTTCCATGCTTAACCTGTTTATCCTCTCCTTATATAACACTTTGTTATGCTTTACGTTTCACAAACAAGATCAACAATATGAGTGAGCACCAATCGTCGCAAGCTGCAATCCTTTTTTTTAACAATAATTTCACTTTTATTTTTGTTAACTACAACCATCAATCTATGACATGCAACATTTTATCGTTACAATTGTGCAATTTTCATGCTATTTTAAAAAGGTTTTTTTACCTTAGGACATCATTGATCTACTAAAACACATAAAACAGACAGACCGACTCTGGCTGACCACACAAATGTCATGCCATCTGCTTCCTCAGATGCATCCTGCCCGTAATTTGTATTCCGACATGGAATTTAAGCCCATTTCTTTCAAATCGTCTTTAATCGATCTGGTCTTCTATGTCATCCTATCAATTCAGGACCTTAAATGAAGGCTTCTTCTAGCGCTCTTTAAAACCTAGGCACTGGGCGAATACTCTTATCTCGGTCACTCCCGGTATCTCTCTATATTGCTTGGCCACCCTTGAGTCAATGTTTTCACCTTATATATACATTATACTCTTACTCTGAAGCTATTTGTGTCCCTCCTCCCTCTGTTACCTTCCCTTTACTTGTTTTTAAGGCATGCAACTTTTTGCCAAAGCATTCACTCTTTTCCATTCACCGTTTGCATGTTTTTCCTCTCTGGGCGCTCGGGATCACCACCTTCGTTACCACCTTTCCATGCCACTCATTCGATCAGCTGCTCGTAGAAGTGGGAAGGGGTTCTTGGGGGAAAGCAAAGGTCCCGTCACACCTAATCTGCAGGGTTTTTAATTAAACTAACCACTATCTAAGGGAGCTTCTTGTTCTTTCATCCGGATGTCAAAGGACTCGTGATATTGCAGAGGACCTGAAGTTACTTATGTCAACGGCCAGTGGGTATCTTATCTAATTAAACCATCTAATCTCTGCTACCAAGTGAACTGGGTGGACCCCAGCTGACACATTTGACTGGGGGTCTCCAAACAGCCCTTTAAGATGATTAGCAGCACCATCGAGATAGATGGGGATGTAGATTTGTACTGTGGGATATTTTTACCCATGCCAATGTGCCCCACTGCACCCCTTTGCCAATGGGGAAAGAAACAGACAAAGATGGATGCGCTAACCCCTTTGCGCGTAAAAGTCTGGAAAATTGCGCATGGTCCATCATCACCAAAGGCTGCACTTCTCTACACACACAGTCGAAGTTGGTGTAAAAACAGAACTCACTGCAGGAGAATGCCAGTGGGTGCTGTTACATGTAACATGAAGAAAGGCCACAGAAGTGGGCTAAAAACCGAAAAAGCCTTTTAAAATGCAGCTTTCCCAACCAATTGCAACCTTCAAAGTGCTGTGTTGGTGCTAAATTCAGTCATTTTCCAAGTGGACTATCGAAATGAAAAGTGTGCTGAAACCACAGGTCATATAGTGCAGTCAGAAGAAACCAGGCCTCACTGACTGACAGCAGCTAAGAAATTTATTTCATGCAAAATAAGTCCCAGTTCTCAAAGACAGAATAATGCTGAGTTAAATGTGTGTGCTGCATAAGAAAATTAGATGTAAAAGGCTCAGTTTAAATGTGCTCTTTTTTCTCTGAAGAAGTGCAAATGTGCCTGTTTAAAGCATGATTTTTGTAAAGGGCTTAATTCTTTTAAAAGTCCAAATCCCATATAAACTGTGTTCAGTTTTTTATGTTTTAAATGAAAGACTTTAAAGTGAAGTTTAAAGTGACCGAGTTTGGAGTAACTGGTTAATTCTGACTTGACAGTGTCCTGCCTGGGAAAGATGACACCTCAGGTTGACACTCCCTTGCTACATGAAGACTTAATGGATGCTGGAGGTTCCCGCATTTTGACAACAATGAGCTCATCAGACTTTCGTCTCTGGCCTAGCCAAGGACAATGGAAGGCTGCCTACTGATCTCTACAGGGGAGCTTCCCTCTCAAGGAAGAGGACACCCCCTCCCTGATCAAAGGAATGTGACAGCTGTTGCCTGTTGAAAGGAAAGTTACAAAGAAAAGAAAACTGCCCAGAACTTTTGGTAGCAAATCTATTAATGTTGCAAGTCTAATATTGTATATCCATGCTCTAGTGATAATCACCCAGATATATACTGAATTAGAAATTGTTAGGCCAAACTGTTATGATTAAAATTGATACAATTCCACAGAATGACAAAGACAGCTCTCACAGAGATTGGAATTGAATGTAAAAATAAACCATCAAATATGTAATATATGTGTCCGATTTTATTAGGGGACATCATTTTAGAAATGTACATTTGTGCAACATTTACGTTGTGGTTCAAATCAATGTTGGAGTTCCCAAGTCATATCATAAAGATGACAGCTCTTTTCTGACTTCCAACCAGAGCAAGGCAAGTGCCTTTGACTGCTTACAGCCGTGGGGTTGTGGTTTGAAATTCTTCCCATACCATAAACTTTGTGATGTCACTTGGTAGGATATATAAAGGAACTTCACCGCACATAGACACACTGCTTCCTGACCACATCCAGATTTCCGCACAACGCTTTGTTCCAGAACACTTCATCTTGCAGCTGATTCCAGATTTCTTTGCAAAAAAACAGGCCTCTGCATTTGCTGAACTCTTTTTAGCTAGGCCCAAATCCAACCAACCCAAACTTAAGGGAAATTAATTCTGATCCAGTCTGGCTTGCTGCCATTAAGGCTTTCCCGCTGAAACTCGCCATCCGGCTAATCTACCGTGTCCAGTGACTAGAAGGGCCAATCCAAATCCAGTCTGAGGTGCAGTCCAAATTGACCAAAACCACACCACTGTTCAAATTCCGCCGGAAGTGCCATGCTGCCGGTAGGCCTGATCCGATGACCAGTACCCTGATGGTCCAATGTTAATTACAGTGGACTATAAGTATCAACAGGAATCAGAGTAACCCATAGTATATTTGCATTGTTTTATCCCAATCTCAACCTATCCCATCTTTAACTTCAGAACCCTAACTTTGGCAGAACCATTCTTGCGTTGATTTCTTTTCTCATTTGTTTCATTAAACCATAACCCATTAGTGATTTGGATGAAATAAAGTAATTCCCATACAGAACGGAAACCAAAGCATCACACGTGAAGAGTTAAAATCTGCTGTGCGTAACTGTGGAGATTCACGGGGGCATTCCCTTTTTCATAGTCCTTAATATAGTTTAAATAAACCCAATCTGTCATTTATAAAACCAAATTTCTGCTTTTCTCTGTTCTATTTGTTCAAAAATGCCTCTTATTGAAACTTCTATAACTTCATCAATTTTATAGATAGAAATGTAATTTCAACTCTCAGTTGCAAATAAGACCATAGGCTACATCCACAACTAAATACTGCATCGCAGTACAGTGTATTTGACATGTTTCTATTAAAAATCCCATTGTGAAATTTTGCAGAAAATTTACATTTTACAAATGTTTTACACATGTCTTTTTCTCATTCAAAGTATTTACACACTCCCATTCCGTTCTTAAGTGTGTACTGTTGTTTAACTTGTAACTCATGTGTGTTAGGACCTGTCTAGGGTTGCTCTCGTAAGAATTTCAATCAATTTAAGCATTTTTGCCCACTCTGCATTGTTTCAAAAAGCCATTTTCACCTGTCAGTTTAAAAAGTGTCAATTTCCAAAAACGGGTTTCTCTCGTGTTTGGGAAGGGAAGATTGCATTCAAACTCTAGACATTGTTCTTCATTCCTGAATACCTGATGCTTACTTGCATCTGTGTAGGATTGCTCATTGGTGCCTTAAGAACTTTGCAGGGGGAAATATTAACCTAAACGCTATCTTTTCACAAGCCAAAACTGTTCTTTTTACTGTGTTTTCTACTCTGCATTACAGTAAGTGAATTAAATTGCTTTACTTATTTTCTGAATTGTATTGTCACCACTTGGTGATTGCTACCATATATATATATAAAATAATATTAATATTAAATAAATAAATAAATATTTACTTTTACCAACTAGCCTGATTCCTGGTCCACTGTTACCTGGGGGGTATTTTGAGATGGGTGTGATATGAGTGGTATATCACTCAGAATATTGAACCTATAGACATAATAAATAAGGCGAGACCTGGGTGTGTGCCTGATTGAAATTCTTAACAGTACTCTTGCATCAAATAACTATAACAACTCAATAGTTTGGTAAAGGGAGTCAGTTGAATGACAAGTACAAAAAACAGGGAGTACAAATGAACATCAGCAACCGCTCGATTTTCCTTCTCGCTTCAACTCCACTTAATTTCAGAAAAAACACAGTATTTATATCAAAAACTCATCATCACTGACATGCAATCTTAAAAACCTAACACGCAATTAAGCCCTTCCAGCAAAATGGCCACGGTAAACGTCACTAAAAGTACAAAGTCCCATTGATTCTACTCACTATAGGACCCTAGATTACACGGTCCACTATGATTGGGTTGGCATCAACCCCACTCATACTTTTCCACTTACATCTAGCAGCATGCAGAACAACCAGACAGGTGCGGGGAGTTTGTTTGCACCCCAGCTTTCCTCCAATTTTGTTACAATCAATCATCACCTCAGTTGTCATGTGTCATTTACTTCTTTGTAGTTTAGCCTCGAGTCTGCTTCTTGGTCTGAGAAACTTTTAAGGAGTATGGGTATGGCAGGGATCCATGCGTAGGTGTGAAAGTCTCATCCCTTCCTGTCTGCCTTTTCACTTGATTAGGACACCAGGAAATCAATCTCTTCTTTATGTAATTTCGTGTATTTGATGTAATTCTTCCAGTCTTCTACCATCTATGGCTTACCTTGACCTTTCTGAATAGGATACTCTGTTCTTTTTCTCCTTAATTCTATCCATTGTTGGCCATTTTCAGCCCGATACAACCTTGGCTTCTTGACATGGTTGCCTTCAGCTGGATTCCTCTCTGTCTTAATTCTCGATTTGTTTGCTGTAACACTCTCCTCTTGAGACCTTTAGTAAGCTTTGTTCAATTCTGCCTATGTGCATAGTGGATTTACACTTATCTATAAAGTGTTTTTGAGGTATATATATGTGAGCAAGCGGCGAGTTGGCCGCGAAACGCGTAAACGCCTCCTCATGAGGAGTGGTGCACTTGGGAGGACCTGGATATTTTTGGTCTTTATGTTTGTTTTTTCCAATTTTGGAACGGATTTCCATGGATTTTTAACGTGACTTTTTCCCTGTGAAATGAATAAAGGAACAGTTTGGAATGAAAAACAACGGTTTGGACTTCAACTTCTTGCAATGGTGACTGGTTGTTAAAGTTATTGTGGAGAGAGCAGCTCGAACCATCTACCTAACAGGTAGAAGTAAGAATATATATATATATGTATATGTTGGCACGTGCCGCAATCTATTTACTACTAAGCATTAAGCTAGCTTAACGGTTTCTTTGCTTCTTGCGGTTTCTTGCATCTGTACACGCTTAACCTAACTGAATATCTCCATCATGCATATGGCATATGTTTCTGCATCTTGACATCAACTTCTTCACCTTAGACTCAAGATCTCAATTATTCACGTTTTTTCATCTCTTTGTCAGTATTCTCAGTTTATTATATCTTCTATAGGTGCATCAGTCCGATTTCTCATGACGTCACCATTTGTCTTCCTTTGTTATCTTCTTGGCTTCTTCGGGAATTCCATTCTGACAACTGTCATTCTGTCTTGACTGTAGATATGGTTTTCTCAATGGGTACCTTACTGTCCATGTTTTCTTAGGTGTTGGTACTTCAATAGGTGCTGTTCCTCTTATAGGCACTGGGCAAAGCCCAACCGCTGCTCTTTGCTGGTTTATTTGTTTGTGATACGTCACATACTTTGGTGTGAAAGTACTGGGTACTACGAAGGGGGTGGCTGGAGTGTGGATGACACTTGGCACTTCCTCTTCACTCATATCTTTCGAAAGAGTAGTGGTTTGTGTGCAGGCAGAGTCTGGTGTTTAGAGGATCATCAAGGAAAGCTAGAAACAGTGCAGCAAAATGAGACACATGTGAAAAACAGCAAAAGCAGCACAGTCTTATCTCAAGCCAGTGCAGTGGAAGGAAGCTGACCAGCTCAGTGTTGGTACTCCGTCTGCACAGAAAGTTAGCAGGGCTCATCTGCATTTACTGTCTCACTGACACCCGCACCAAAGAGAAAGGTTCAGCGGACAGAGAAGGCCAGGGACCGGGGTAGCTGTCTAGCAGCTACAAGCTTCGAGCTTCAAGCAACACAGACCTGCACAGATTGAATGGCTATAGGAAAGGACCTAGCAGGAAACAAACAAACAAGCCTCAATGTCAAGCTGCACTGAATGCCACACACACAGTGTTCAGATTACGACACCAGTAACCACAACATGTGCCATTCTACCACACAGAGCACCTGCACTAACTCCTACTCGATGTCCGCTTGCTGCCGGGGTCTCCATGCTCTTACATCCCTGAACTGAGCCTGATCAGCTCGCATCGACGGTCATCAGCCCTCCAAGAACTGAATTAAGGTACTGTTGACTCAGAACTGCCCCCTCAGTCCACCTGGACCCTGCAGACTGGTTAGGTCATGATCACTCCTGGTTTCTACCAAGATATCCTTTTTATGGTAGTACCTTACCTACCATACCAAGAACTACGCTCAAAGTTCATCCCTTGTGGATTTTTGTTCCTCGACCATCTTAGCACATAGTTGGAAGAGAGCATGCATTTTTGCTTCCAAAATGTCATGATCTTTCTTCTTGCTAAGGGGCTGGCTCCCTTCCTTGACAGGGGCCATTTCTCCTTCTCGCCCTTCACTGCATTCATCTTCACTCTCCCTTTCCCCAGCAGCAGATTCAGATGAGGTCATAACGTTCTCCAAATTAGGCGTGCAGGGGAAGTTATACGGTTCAAAGTCTTCTGGGGCCATAGAGTTCCTTTTGGCAACGCGACAAAGATTCAAAAGTGTATCATTGTTGTCATTAGATATTATTGAGTCCTGCTCTGTGCCTCCAGTCGGATGGAGGTTAGCCACATTACTGGGAAATTCACCACCTTGCTTATCTCCTGTGAAGTGTGGCTTAATTTTCAACTGGATTGAAAGTGTTGCTGGGGCTAAAACTTTCACCACCTTTTTTTCCTAGGAGCTGTTGTCGCTCTTTACTTGTTCAAAGTAGTGCTTCTAATACGTTTTCATCACTCGGTTCATTTGATATATCAATTCTGAGACAGGATGGGACAGAGGAAATATTTATTTATACAGATCCGGTCAGCTCCAGGGATGGCAGCATAGAAGCTGTACACCTGTGGCACGAATATTGATCCGTTCTTACTTTAATATGTCTGTGCTTGATACTTGTCAGGAAACTGCTTTGGTCCCGACAAGTGGGGAAAATCAGAACTCATATACGGGCCAGCTTTCCCCTCCCTAGTTCTCCCTCATGTTCGCACTCTCAGGTAACTGTGCCATGTAAATCTTGGTCCATGAACATCCGCCATTTAGCAGTTAGACGGCGTTGGAAGTTAGCATGGAAACAAGGTTCTCCCGCATTCATTCAGTCACGTGTCTTTTCACGTTAAGTCTTGTTTTCACCCTGTCACATGATCTCTGTTTCCTACTTATGCCCCACCCGTCCTTGAATCACTGATTCTGAATTTGTTTTCAATGGCCATTGAAACTTTGTTTTGGAACTGTTTTCTTGGTTATCTACCCAGCTACGTCCTAGGGAATTTCCTTGTCTTGCTCCCTGTCTGTCTGTTCACGAAATCCACCTTACGACCCTTGGAACGACTTTTGACCTGCTACATCTGCTGATTCTGTACTCATTCTGCCTGCATGGATACTGACCCGGAACTCTCGACCATTTTTCCCGTTCGCTGAACTTTGTGCTCATTCACTCATTCGACCACTGCCTCCGCACTACCTTACCTTGAGACTCTCTCCATCGCGTGTACCTGGACTGCCTTCAGGAATACATTAGGCGTCCTCATGCCGGTGGGTGTTAGGAGGAGCTTTTCTTCGCTTCACTGGAACTTGGACTGTTTCCTGGGAACTCTGCTAGGCGTCCTCGTGCTGGCGGGTGTTAGGAGGATCTTCTTCACTTTATTCGACCTGGACTGCATTCTGGGAACTTGCTAGGCGTCCTCATGTTGGCGGGTGTTAGGAGGAGCATTTCTTCACTCCATTGGTGCAATGACTGTGTAACAGCGGGTAGGTCTTCCCATCTTCAAAACCTACTTCAATCTGCAGAATCCACTCTCTGACATATGGTAAGAGGTGTTTGTCTTGTTTTTTCATACTGTTCATGATACTGCTACTCTTCTTGGTTAACTAAACCCACTCATTATACTGTTATCCACTTCTTAGGATACGCCTGTTGCTTATCATCAGGAACACTGATCTTAGTACTGGAACATTATCTGCTAGCCCAAAGGTACTATTTCCTTGATCTTGCCTTGTCATTTGTTCACGTGTATTCATTGGTATTAACCTTGACCTTCCTTTGCAGGTCAGCGGTATCCTGTGGCGTCCATCCATCTTTGGGTCAATTAACTCCTCAGGTGATTGTTTTTACATCCCTGAGAGGTACATTGGCAGAAAGAACTCGTTGACTACACAACGGGTTCAAACTGCCGGAGCAGAACTCCAACCAGGAATACTTCAGAGTTCAGACATATTCAGAAGCTTCTTTCCTGAATGGATGCTACCTCGGATCCGTTGATCACTCTGGCCCACATAGTGGCAGACCTAAGGGCTGACATGACAGCCGCTCATGAAGCCACTCAACGAAATCTTCTCGAATTTCGTCCCAGTATGCAACCTAGTGGGGCAAGCACCTTGGGGACAGCATCAGCCTCAGCCTCAGTTTCCGCCTCAAGCGGTTCTTCCAATAGACAGGAGAGTACCCCCGTGTACATGGCTGCTCAGTTCCTTCTTGCTCCACCTGAACGTTTCCATGGTGATCCTAAGAACTACCGTACTTTCATCAATCAATGTAAACTACACTTTTTGTGCCGGCCTACTTCTTTTCCGGATTCAACCACTAAATCGGCTTTCATTCTGTCCTATGTAGGTGGTACAGCAGAGGTTTGGGCTAATCCACTACTGGAACAAAGGAGTCAATTGCTTCATGATTGTGATGCGTTAATCACGGCCATGTCACAGGTATTCGATACCAGATACAAATCCCAAGCTAATGATCTGGAACTCCTGTCTCTGAAGCAAAGGGACACTCCCTTGTTGGCTTATCTTGCCCGTTTCAATCAATTGGTCACTGAGACCGGGGTGTCCTGATGAAAAGAAAGCCGCTTTGTTCTATAAGGGTTTGTCGAACACATTGAAAGATGTCCTAGCCACGGTTCCGGTGGTGCCCTCCACATTCACCAAATTATTGGACCTTGTTTTGCAAATAGACGCCCGTAGGTCGGAAAGGAAAGGGGAGAAAAGGGGCGTGTTTCTTGCTCCGCCTCCTGTTAATGTGCCTTCCACAGTGGAGGGAGAACCCATGCAGATCGGGGCAATTCGGGGTCCTTTGTCGTCCGAGGAAAGAGAATATCGCAAAAAGAACAATTTATGTTTCTACTGTTGTTCCGCGAAGCATTTCCTAAGAGAATGCCCGAAAAAACCTAAGAAGCAGGGAAATGCAAAGGCCCGGCAATAGAGGGAACCGCTTTGCTGAGCATGAATCATCAGGGTTCCTGCATATCAGTACCTTTGGTTTTACATGCCAAGCTGACTGTTCCCTCTGAGAATTCCTGGTCTGTCCAGGCTGTTTTAGTCTCTGGCGCAACCGGGAATTACATTGATGCTCAATATGTACGTGACTGGAACATCCGGGTCACCCAAAAGGATCATCCAGAGTTAATCAGCGCCGTGGACGGTACCTCATTGTTATCAGGTCTGGTCAATGAACGTACCGTCAACCTTGTTATGACTCTCACCTCAGGGCATGTGGAAGAGATACATTTTGATGTTATTGCAGCACTTCAGTTCAAACTCATTCTGGGTTTACCCTGGTTAGTGTTGCATAACCCCTTGGTGGACTGGCAATCTGGTGTAGTCAGGTTCACTTCTAGTCATTGTGAAAATCACTGTTTTCCCCAAAATCCGAAATGTCCAGTCCATGTTTCCCACTGTTAGATGCAGCTTCAGTGATTGGGGGTATAGCCTCTGTCCCTCTACCCAAAGAGTACGAAATATTTCAGGACGCTTTTGATAAGGTAAGGGCAGAGAAGTTACCACTGCATCACCCTTACGATTGCCCCATCAACCTTGTGGAAGGGGCCAGGATTCCCTCACGAAGGGTTTACTCCCTTACACAAAAGGAGAATGCGGTCCTGAAAGAATATCTGGACAAAGCCCTAGAAAACGATTTTATACGTTCATCTCATTCTCGGGCTGCCTCTCCTCTCTTCTTTGTACCCAAGAAGGAGGGGGACCTACGTCCATGTATTGATTATTGGGAACTCAATGCTGTAACCATACGTAATCAATATCCTATACCTCTCATATCTGTTTTGCTAGACCAATTGGGTACCTCTGAATACTTCACTAAATTGGATCTATGGGGTGCTTACAATCTCGTAAGGATGAAGGAAGGGGATGAGTGGAAGATGGCTTTTACGACCAAATATGGTCTGTTTGAATACTTGTTTATGCCATTTGGACTTTGTAACGCCCCGGCACTTTCCAGAGATTTATAAATGACGTACTGAGCGACATGCTTGATAGATACATAGTTGTGTATGATGATATCCTGATATATTCTCCTTCATACCAAGAACACGTCAAACATGTATCTACTTTTCTTCAACGGTTAAGAGAAAACCGTCTTTATGCCAAACTTGAGAAATATTTGTTCCATGTTAAAGAAGTGGAGTTTCTAGGGTATGACATCACTAACATGGGAATCAAGATGAATGATATCAAAGTGAAGGCTGTTCTGGAGTGGCCTACCCCTACCACAGTTAAAGCCTTGCAATCTTTTCTTGATTTTGCAAACTTTTACCGGTGGTTGATCCGGTCTTTCTCGGAAACCGTCGCTCCATTGACGGCGTTAACCAGTAACTAACGTCAGTTCCTATGGAGTGAGCAGGCCCATCCAGCCTTTGAGGCCTTGAAGGTGACTTTCACGTCCGCACCAGTCTTACAACACCCTGAACCCAGACTTCTGTTTCATGTGGAGACTGATGCCTCGGAAGTTGCGGTTGGGGCGGTCCTCTCTCAAGTATGCAATCATACTTATTTGCTACATCCAGTAGCGTATCACTCAAGGAAACAAACACAGTACGAGCAGAATTATACAGTCACGGAACGTGAACTCCTAGCGGTTAGGGACGCATTTGTAGTTTGGAGAAACCACCTACTCTGTACTTTTTCTCCTGTACAGGTGTACACAGATCATCCATCGGAACCTACTCGCATTTCAATTATTGGAATGCAACAATGCCCGTCATGCCAGATGGCACGAGTTCTCCTCTATGTATAACTTTGTGTTAACTTACAGTCCAGATCAGTTCAACTCGTAAGCAGATGCCCTTTCACAGATTCACGGTTCTCCATCCCGGACATGGAATGGTACCGTCCTTCTCGAGAACCAGGTGGTCTGTTCCTGCACCTTACAACCTACATTGAAATCATTGATCCAGGAATGGGTGGCTAAAGACCCCATTGAAATCCAGGTAAACAACATGGATGTGATCAAGAAATTACCATATGTCCAAGGTCATGTCTACAGTCCCGATCAAAATACAAGACACGTGGCCTTACAATGGTGTCACGATTCATTGGTAAATGCAAAACCCTGGAACTACTACAACATTGGTGCTGGTGGCCCTCTATGCACAGAGATGGATCCGCCTACATATCCTCTTGTTCTATATGTGCCCAGTGTAAAGGTGCTACAACCAAACCGATGGGTCTCTTGCTACCTCTTCCTGTTCCTGAACGTCCGTGGGCCATCATCTCAATGGATTTCATTGTAGAACTTCCTCCAGTCATGGGTTATGACACCATATGGGTGGTCATTGACTACTTTACCAAATTAGGTCTGTTTATCCCCCTGCAAGGGAATGCCTACCACTCCTGCTCTTGCAGATCTGTTTCTGCACAATGTGTTTCGTCTGTTTGGTCTTCCGGATATTATAGTATCAGACCGGGGAACGCAGTTCACCTCCCGTTTTTGGAAACACCTCACCAGTTCTATTGGTATTGAAGACCGCTATTCTAGTGCTTATCATCCCCAAACCGATGGACAGACTGAATGTCTTAATGCTACTTTAGAGCAGTATCTCTGTTGCCTTACCCCTCAATACCTAGAAACATGGTTCTCGGTTCTTGTCCATGCAGAGTTTGCCTACAACAACTCCATCCATGCACCACTGGTACCACGCCCTTCCATGCTATGTACGGCCAAAATCCAAGGACCATTCCCATGGACTTAGCCCCAGACAGTACCAACCCGGCTGTTCATGCCTGCCTTTGGGACCTTTCTGCTTTGCATAAAGTAGTTTGTGTTCATCTGACAGAGGCCCAGGAAAAATCCAAAGCCTATGCTGACCGACACCGTCAGGAGGGTCCTCAGTATTCCATTGGTTCAAAGGTGTGGCTGTCTGCCAAAAATCTCCACATTTCGGGTCGTAAGTGCCTATTGCCTCACTTCCTGTGGCCATTTCTGGTACAGGCATTGATTAATCCTTTGGTGGTCAGGTTGGAGTTGCCTAAATCATGGAAAATACATCCTGTATTTCACGTATCATAACTCAAGCCTTGTGTGGAATCCACTAGATTGTCTGTTCGAACTTCCCCTGTTATGGTTCAGGGCTCTGAAGAATACGAAGGCAATGCCATCCTGGACTGCAAGTTATCCAGGGGTACTTGTTTCTGGTGGACTGGAAAGGCTCTGGTCCGGCAGATCGTACCTGGGAACCTGCCTCTAATATCCACGCCCCGTTACTCATGTCCCATTTCCTTGCTTCGAGTAAGGGGGTGTCATCATTGGGGGAGGATGCTGTCAGGAAACTGCTTTGGTCCCGACACGTGGGGAAAATCAGAACTCATATACGGGCCAGCTTTCCCCTCCCTAGTTCCCCCTCTCGTTCGCACTCTCAGGTAACTGTGCCATGTAAATCTAAGTCCATGAACATCTGCCGTTTAGCAGTTAGACGGCGTTGGAAGTTACCATGGAAACAAGGTCCTTCCGCATTCATTCAGTCACATGTCTTTTCACGTTAAGCCTTGTTTTCACCCTGTCACATGATCTCTGGTTCCTACTTATGCCCCACCCGTCCTTGAATCACTGCTTCTGAATTTGTTTTCTACGGCCATTGAAACTTTGTTTTGGAACTGTTTTCTTGGTTATCTACCCGGCTACCTCCTACAGAATTTCCTTGTCTTGCTCACTGTCTGTCTGTTCACGAAATCCACCTTATGACCCTTGGAACGCCTTTTGACCTGCTACGTCTGCTGATTCTGTACTCATTCTGCCTGCATGGATGCTTACCCGGAAATCTTGACCATTCTTCCCATTCGCTCAACTTTGTGCTCATTCACTCATTTGACCACTGCCTCCGCACTACCTTACCTTGAGACTCTCTCCATCGCGTGTACCTGGACTGCCTTCAGGAATACATTAGGTTTCCTTGTGCCGGTGGGTGTTAGGAGGAGTTCTACTTCACTTCACTGGAACTTGGACTGTTTCCTGGGAACTCTGCTAGACGTCCTTGTGCCGGCAGGTGCTAGGAGGATCTTCTTCACTTCAATCGACTTGGGCCTGCCTTCTGGGAACTTACTAGGCGTCCTCGTGTCGGCGGGTGTTTGGAGGAGCATTTCTTGACTCCATTGGTGCAAATACTGTGTAACAGCGGGTAGCTCTTCCCATCTTCCATTCCTCTCAAAACCTACTTAAATCTGCAGAATCCACTCTCGGACATATGGTAAGAGGTGTTTGTCTTGTTTTTTCATACTGTTCATGATACTGCTACACTTCTTGGTTAAATAAACCCACTCATTATACTGTTAACCACTTCTTAGGATACACCGGTTGCTTATCATCAGGAACACTGATCTTTGTACTGGACCATTATCTGCTAGCCCAAAGGTACTATTTCCTTGATCTTGCCTTGTCATGTGTTCACGTGTATCCATTGGTATTAACCTTGACCTTCCT